>NC_059341.1:30003500-30314000 GCF_018350155.1 Leopardus geoffroyi | reverse complement strand
TCACTAATGATAATTATTTATATCCTTTCATTAGGGATCAGTCAGCTAAATCACCCCAGTACTTAAAAGTTCAAAGCATCTATCTATATTAATTTCAAGTTCCTATGAAAGGAAGAAGATACATCTTCTATTTCTCTATCTCTACCAGGGCAACAATGGAGCTGCTTACCAATTTTTCATTTTTCTCAAAAATAATGAACTGGGTCTTTTCCGCCAGGATGAAGGGGGTAAATCAAAAAGGGGAGCATTTACTGGCCATTAGCAAGGTCACAATAGGCAAATAGTGATTGCTTATTTCTGTTGTAGACATAACAGGAAAAAAGTTAAATACAGTCAGTTCCAATTCTACCATTTAGCATCTGAAATATTTTCTCCTTTTTCATCATCCACCATCATTGACTCAGAACTGACCTCATAGGTGTAGAAGACAGCAAGGGTCAGAGACAAGAGAACTGGGTGGGAAGGAGAATCAGAAAAAACAATAAGTCTCTCTGGTTTTAAAAGGCCAGGTCCGAGGATAGGGAAGCATACATGCGGTTAGCAATACTAATTGATTGCAGTTTTTAAGAACTCTTTTTCTTAAAGTTTTCTTTCTTTCTTTCTTTCTTTCTTTCTTTCTTTCTTTCTGAGAGAGTGCAAATTGATTGCAGTTGTTGATCTATCTATCTATCTATCTATCATCATCTATCTACCATCATCTATTTATTTTAGAGAGAGAGAGAGCACGAGTGAGGGAGACAGGCATAGGAAGAGACAGAGAATCTTAAGCAGGTTCCACACTGAGTTTGAACTCAACACCAGGATTGATCCCACAACTCTGGGATCCTGACTTTAGCTAAAATCAAGAGTCAAACACTCAACCAACTGAGCTACCCAGGCCCAAGAGTACTTTAAATTAGGGTTTCTTGAATATTGTCTTTCTCTCTTTATCTCTCTCTCTGCACATATACATAGGTTTCACAAGTATTTTAAAGGAAAGATGAAGACTTTCAGTGTCTCTCTCAGGATGTTCAAAACTATTTTTTTTTTACTTTTTAAATGTTTATTTATTTTTGAGAGAGGCAGAGACGGAGCATGAGCAGGGGAGGGGCAGAGAGAGAGGGAGACACAAAGTCTGAAGCAGGCTCCAGGCTACAAGCTGTCAGCACAGAGCCCAACGTGGGGCTCGAATTCACAAACCATGAGCTCATGACCTGAACCAAAGTCGGATGTTTAACCGACCAAGCCACCCAGGTGCCCCTGTTCAAAACTATTTTAAAAATCTAGCTGGAATTTTTTCTAAAGTTGGTTCAACTAATTGGGGTAGGCTATTAGACACTTAGTTCCTAGTTTCATATGTGGTTAAAATTTCATAAATACTTTTTTGGTGGTGTGTGTGCCACCTTATGCACAAACACATTTTCCATTGGCAGAATCGTGAACTAAAATAACATTTTAGGGGTGCCTGGGTGGGTCAGTTAGTTAGGCGTCCGACTTCAGCTCAGGTCATGATCTCACACTTTGTGAGTACAAGCCTGGCATAGAGATCTGTGCTTATAGCTTGGAGCCTGGAGCCTGCTTGGGATTCTGTGTCCTGCCACTCCCCCACTCATGCTCTGTCTCTCAAAAAACGAATAGACATTTAAAAAATTTAAATAAATACATAAATAACATTTTAATAAGTATCAGGAAACATGAATACAAGGCCTGACTTTGACGTTAGCATGCAGCCTTGGACCAGTCACATAACTTCTCTAGACCTTGGTGTGCTGGGCTATAAAATGGTGGTAGAGAGAAGGACCCCAGGCAAGGAAGGGCAGGTTAGTAATGTTGGACCAAAAATGATCCTTCCCTTCAGGTCCTTTATGGGAAATTTGCTTTAAAATTTTTCCTGTCATCTCTCATGCTGCAAGCATTCTATTAGAGGAAGAGGACATTTCCATGAAAATTACTTGGTTTTTATTTGTATTTGTCTTCCCATGAAATGCTTGCCTGGGCCCCAAAGATAACCTGTTTCCCCAGTCAGACTTAAAATAATGTATATCTAGCTACAATATATATCTCTTGATAAAGGAGGGCCTGCAGAAAAAAAAATTAATTTCTGAATTTCAAAAAACACTGTTTCCTGAGACATTATCTCTCAAATAGGAAATAAACTTTTTTCTTTCAGTATTTGAAAATTGACGGGAAGAATTCAAGTGTATTTACTCTTACTTTATCTCGATCTTGCTTCCTCTCTCTTGAGTCTGAATGCAAATTAATTTGCAAACAAATTCAGAGTACTAAAACAGTCCACACATTAAAAAAAAAAAAAACATATCTGGAGAATATTGACTCTTAC
The DNA here is from genome assembly GCF_018350155.1 of Leopardus geoffroyi. Classification (NCBI taxonomy): domain Eukaryota; kingdom Metazoa; phylum Chordata; class Mammalia; order Carnivora; family Felidae; genus Leopardus; species Leopardus geoffroyi. The sequence goes on along the minus strand of NC_059341.1, from coordinate 30,311,680 downwards.
CTGGAATATTGTTGTTGACATATTGTCTCTCATTTTTCCCTTTCTATACTAGTGGTGTCCTTAGTAGAGTTTGCATTTATCTCTGTATGAAGCTGGATTTCACTTTACTTTCTCTTTATGGTCTTATCACATCGTTTACAAACACTTTATCTCTGTTACAGAAAATAAATGAAATTCCAGCCTTTCGATGAAATGTCATGCTGAAATGGATGGTCCAAAAATCTATATTTAGATGAGTGACTCCTGTTTGAGGAAGACATGATAAATGTTTCATGCATATAAACTGAAGGATGATGGATTTAATGATCATACCCTAACTGGGGAATGCTATTTTGGAATAATTAAATGTTCCATCATTTGCAAGTCTAAATAGTCCATTGTTAGTTCCTGTTTTTGTCTGTCAACAGATCCTTCCATTTTCTAAAGGAAATTTATCATTAAAACAATTGAAGTGATAGCAACATCCCACCAGTGTGTTAGCAATAGCACATTTCATGGGACTCTAATTCATAGCTACAGTTTAGGAAAACTTAATTTATGTATGAGTCTGCTTCATAAATGACAAACATGACAAGTATTGTTTAAAGGCTAGTGGTAGATATTTATCTTCAGGTATTGAGAGAAGAGGTGGTTCAGTCTTTTGTCAGATGGAAAAAAATCCCATAGAATACAAAGCATTCAAAAACTATTTTATGATAAAATAATAATAATTTCACAATTTCCTTGCTAATCCTTATATTTTAGAGGCCTTTACACTCTACATTTCTTTTTAAATCTTATTGTTCAGCATTTCAAAATAAAAATGTACCTAGTTATCTAATTATAGTTATGTATATATACTTTGATATAAATTTTAATATTTGACTTCTCTAGGTTTTAGTCTGTTAGGCTGCAAAATGGTGGTAGGGAGAAGAAGTGGGACTGGAGAGTATAATATTTTTGAGATATAAATATATTTAGAACTGAAAAATATGCTATATATGAAAAACATTGCTTCTTTCTCATGAAAACTCTTATTCTTATTTATAAAACTAAAAGATATCCCCAAATTCTATCAAAATGTTTGCTTCATGTTAAAGATCTGTATATACCTTTCTCTCTCTGCCTCTTTAGATAGGTAGATGATTTAGATAGATGATAGATAGATAGATAGATAGATAACAGATAGATGATAGATGATAGGTAGATAGATGTATATACATATAAAAATCTTAATTGGGAATGGCATAGTCAATGCATTAGTAATACATACGAATAAAAAATTAATTAACAATTAATTGTTAATTGCTGATTTATTGCCTTCTCGCCCCATCACTGACACAGTTATATTTGTATGAATTATTTGCACATAGCTATGACATGTAAATATTTTTGAGAACCTAGTCAAAACTTCACTGTTTCCATGACAAGGTCCTAGAAATGAAAACACCTAGACCAATTATCATGAAAACCTAGTTGTATTACTGACCAAATTGAATCATTGAATTATTGATTCAGATGTTATCCAATTAATTATTAAGATGGCTGAAAATACCAGACAGATCGTCCCACGACTAACAGATTTTGATTGCTTTGTATGTGCTGTGCAGTCCATATGTGGAAACTTGAACATTTGTAAATAGGTAGGACTGATTGGGCATGGCCAGATCGGCTTTGCCCAAGTTAGAAAAATCGTTGCAGGCCATCCAGAACTTTCTATGTATCAATGCAGTGGCAGAGACATGTTAGTGAAGCAATGACCAAATTGCTTCCAATTTGATTCATGGAGTAAGTCATTTGTTGGAAGATAGTCTGTTTTTAAGAACACTGTATTAAAGATTTTCAAACTCTACTTGGATAGGGTGTCTTGCAATCCTTGTTGATTATTTTACTTAATTCAAGTATACCCAGACATCTTATTGATTTTGAATGTCCTAAAGCAGGTCCCCACATCTGAACAAGACCATTTGAAGATGTGTGAGTTTCTGCACATAGGCTATAATGAAACACAGCGATCCAAACCTATCAAATCTGACCAAGTCAATTTGATATTTTTAAACCCTTTAATGGCCAAATGTACTGCGGTCCTCAAAACTATTCCTGGAAATTTTAAACTGAATTTATATGTGATATCTACCATTAAAGATATAGTGAAGCTATATGATCTGTAATTTAGATGTTATGAAGAGAAATATCAATGATTCAACAATTTGCTCCCCAAAGGTAAGGTCTTAGACTGAAAATAAGCTTGTATCAGTAGACATGAATGGATTTTTATGAGTTTCCTTGGGAGAAAAAAGTCTTTAAGAAATGTTTCAGTTAAGGGGTGCCCGGGTGGCTCAGTCAGCTAAGTGTCTGACTCTTGATCTTGGCTCAGGTCACGATCTCATGGTTGGTGAGGTTGAACCCCTGCTGGGCTCTGCACTGACAGTGCAGAATCTGCTTGGGATTCTCTCTCTCCCTCTCTCTCTCTCTGCCCCTCCCCTGCTTGCACACACTCCCTCTTTCTCTCTCAAAATAATAAATAAATAAATAAATAAATAAATAAATAAATAAACAAACTTTTATAAAAAGCTTAAAAAAAGAGAAATGTCTCAGTAAATATTTTGAAAGTAATTTGGAGAAAAGAAAGGACCCCATCATTGGATATGAGAAAAAGCATTGTTTAAACTATGAAAAAGTGACTGTTGATTTGTTGTGAGCTATATATTTTAAGTGTTTTTCAAAATATTTTTGTAATCAAAGTGGTATTATAAGCATTAAAATATTGGAGTAGATACGAGTATCAAAATCATGTCATGGCTTGAAGTATTTTAAAGAAAAGCCAATCTAATTTTAACATCAATGAGTGACATGTATTTATTGCAGCCCTTGTTTGATTAACCAGAAGTTAGTTATTAAAGAAGTAATAAAAGTAAAATGTACCCTCAAAATTTTTGATTTAGTGAATTGGTATAGATACAGTTTCATCAGAGATTAACTGCACTTTATTCATAATCCTAACAATAAATGAACATCAAACCATACTTCAAAATTATGGGATGCTCACAGAGAAAGTTAATTTAAAGAGGAATGGAAAGACAGGGCTGCCTTCAGGCAGCTGCACTTTGGATTGCAGGAAATATGCAAAGTCATGTAGGCTCCTAGAGAAAAGAAAACATGTCTTACTCATCTTTTTATTCTCTTACAGTCCACTCCTCAATATCTTCTTACAGAACTAATAATTTGTAAACAGTTTTGTAATTATTGAGACATTGCACAGGAAAAACAGAAAAGAAAGGAAAAACCACTAACCAATTGTAAAAACTGAGTCTTACTGCTCACTGACCTTGCTTGTTGTTTATTGTTGTTAAATAACTTAGCGTCTTACTCCTGTATAAAATTAAAACCAGATCTTCTCTGCCTGGTTCTCAACATTGTTGAACCAATCAAATAAAAGATGCATATGCCAGTACTTTGAAAATGGCGAGACTCTAAAAGAAGGAATTGATGATTTTGTTAGCTGTATCTGCAACTCAAAGTGGACAAGTTTGATTGGATATCAGAAAGGCATGTTGGTGGATTAAGTGCTGACATTGGCCATCCAGTCATGTGTAGTTGGAATCACCATTTCATCTACCTTTTAAAATAGAGATCTAGGGGATCCTGGGTGGCTCAGTTGGTTAAGCATCCGACTTGGCTCAGGTCATGATCTCGTAGTTTGTGAGTTCCAGCCCTGTGTGGGGCTCTCTGCTGACAGCTCAGAGCCTGGAGTTTGCTTTGGATTCTGTGTCTTCCGCTCTCTCTGCCCCTCCCACACTCATACTCTGTCTTTGCCTCTCAAAAATAAATAAAACATCAATTTTTTTTAAATAGAGATCTATCACTAACTGATCTAGATTGAGAAAGGAATAACTGAATAAAAAAATATAAGGTGACAATATAAGGTTCCTGTCAATAGTACCAGTTATTTTTAATACAAAACAGAGGACTTTAAAAATTAAGCTAGTATCTGGGTATGTTAGTTTAAAAAGAAAACAAACACAACTTCTAAAAAGTTGGGAGTTGCTATGGACTAAATTTTGCCCTCCCCCCAAATTCATGGGTCAAAGCCCTAATTCCTGCTGTGACTGTATACGTTTTTTTACAGAAGTAATCAAGGTTAACTGAGATCATATGGGTAGGGCTCTTATCAGATAGGATTAATATCCTTATAAGGAAAAGTGGAACCAGATCTCTTGCTCTCTCCTTGTGCATGCACTTGAGGAAAGGCCTTGTGAGCACATAGGGAGGAGGCAGCTGTCCACAGGCCAAGAAGAGGGATCTCACCAGAAACCCACTACCCTGACACCTTGATCCCAGACTTCCAGCTCCAGAACTACAAAAAAACAAACTTCTGTTTAAGCCACCCAGTCAATAGTATTTTGTTTTGGCAACCCGACCAGACCCACATAACGGTTGTAGAAAAACAAAACCTGGATAATTCGTTTTGAAAGCTTAAACAGAATTTGTAAGGACAACATTAAGAATGTATATATATATATATATTTTTTTTTTGCTGGGCAGGGGCGGGGGGGAAAGAATGTATACTTTTAAAAAACAATGAATGCATATTTTTAAGCACTGTGATACTTATAAATTAAGTACTCTGCTTTATCCTTGCTTTTGTTTTTTGTTCCTCTCCTTTCCAAAAAGTTTAGGAATAAAGATATTGCTTATTTCTGTCCCTCCCCCTCCCTTCCTTAACAACACAGCTTCATTAATAGGTGAGCAAAACATTGTCTAAGGATTCTTCTGAGTCGATGGCAAAGAAATTGAAGGAGACAGCAGATGTTCTCTCCTTGGAAGCCTGGGAAATAATAATCCTGGAAATCATTGCAACTTTTCATTAAGCACCTACTAAGGGAAAGACACTGTCCTAAAAATTGACATGTAATATGTTGTTTTTACTGAGAAAATGCTGTTAACTAGATATTTTTTCTTTCTTCCCTTCTTCTTTTCATTTGCTCTAATTTTTGGAATATTGACATAATTTATTTTTATAGAAGTGAAATATAATTGCTAATTTAAGAAATTATAGATGGGGGCGCCTGGGTGGCGCAGTCGGTTAAGCGTCCGACTTCAGCCAGGTCACGATCTCGCGGTCCGTGAGTTCGAGCCCCGCGTCAGGCTCTGGGCTGATGGCTCAGAGCCTGGAGCCTGTTTCCGATTCTGTGTCTCCCTCTCTCTCTGCCCCTCCCCCGTTCATGCTCTGTCTCTCTCTGTCCCAAAAATAAATAAACGTTGAAAAAAAAAAATTTAAAAAAAAAAAAAAAAAAAAAAAAGAAATTATAGATGAGGAATAAGAAGAGAGGAAAAAACCTCCCCAATCTACTACTCAGAACCAACACTATTAATGCCATTCTAGACATGCATGTTTAGAGATAGATGGATGAAAGACAGACAGACAGACAGACATATACACATGTGTACATATTTACATACATGTAAACAGAAAATGGGTTATTATACAAATAATAAAGCTAAATTGACTGAAATTAAAAAAGAAAAATGAGTTGAAATAAAACTGGAGAAATTGGTGAACTTCAGATAATATTTCTTCACCAAGAAAGATCTTAATTCTTAAATGTTCCACATAAAGTTACATTAAAGTAAAAATATTTTTTAAAAAAATTAATAAGACAAAGTCACATTTATTATTACTGATTTCTTACTTTAAAAATGGAGAAGTTAGCATACTCATACCCTTCTTACCTCCTTTTTCTCCTCATTCTATTATAACATTTACATTCTGGCCTACATCCCTAATTCTCCCAATTGCCCAGATGTATTTTTATATTTAAGTAGAGTGTTTTGGTTTTTGCTCTGTTTTGGCTTGGTTTTGCTTTTTTTTTTTTTCTTTCTTTTCCTTTCTTTTATTTACTTTTTATTGAGAGAGAGAGAGAGAGAGAGAGAGAGCATGTGCACAAGTTAGGGAGGGGCAGTGAGAGAAGGAGAGAGAGAGAATCCCAAGCAAGCTCTGACTGTCAGTGCAGAGTCCAATGCGGGACTGGAACTCACAAACCTGAGTTTGAGACCATGACCTGAACTGAAGTCAGACACAACCGACTGAGCCACTCAAGTGCCCCTGGTTTGGCTATTCTTAATAATTTCTCTATTTCTGTTTGGCTATCTCTTTCTTGCCTAGATTCCATCTTTTCATAGATTTTTCAAGAAGGGTTCATAAGAGATAAAGTCCCTAAATCTTATATTTTTGGAGATGTCTCTGTCTTGCCTTAAATTTGAAAGACAATTTTCCTGGGTATAACTTTTTTTTTACTTTCTTGGATCACATTTTCTTTTCTTCAGATCTCTTGTTTAATGTTGCCACACCATCTTCTTAAATTAACTATCACTGTGGGCACATCTAACCCAAATGATTTTCCCCCTTCAAACATGATCTATTTTCTCTCCTATTTCATTTTGTCCCCATAATGCTTAATTTTTTTTTTTTCAATGTTTATTTATTTTTGGGACAGAGAGAGACAGAGCATGAACGGGGGAGGGGCAGAGAGAGAGGGAGACACAGAATCGGAAACAGGCTCCAGGCTCTGAGCCATCAGCCCAGAGCCTGACGCGGGGCTCGAACTCACGGACCGCGAGATCGTGACCCGGCTGAAGTCGGACGCCCAACCGACTGCGCCACCCAGGCGCCCCCCCCCCCCCATAATGCTTAAGAAGCTGAAGTGAGCTTTTGAAGATGTAAATCAAATCATTGTATCCCCTGCTTAAAGTTCTCCTATTAATACCCATTGGATTTAAAACAGATTCCAAACCCCTCCAGTGTTCTTCAAAGACCCTCATGATTCCATTAGTCTTGCCAATTTCTCAAACCCCCATTTCCCCTACTACCCACCCTGACCTGCTCTTCTGTTTCTCATGCCTCAACAAACCTACCTGTTCCTGTCTTGGGGTCTTAGCCATCTACCAGTTCCTAAGGTTACTTGTGGCTCATCACCCTGTTCCAGCATACATATCACTTCCTCAGAGGACTTCTCTGACCACCCTATCTCTCCCGCCCTGCCACCGTTCACCAGGCTTATTCGTATTGTTCCATTACCCAGTTTCCTTAGCTTTATTTTCCACCCTGGACTGTCTGTCAATGCGCAACTCAGGACTGAAGGCACACAATCAATCATGACTTCATGACCATCCAATATTATATTCATGCATAGGCTGTCTTTTTATTTTATTGTATTTTTTATCTTCTTTTGTATCCTCAATTTCTTCAAAGGCATCCCTTCTTGTGATACATTATGTTACATCTTCTTTGTCTTCCTTTTTTTTTCCTTTTCACTTAACATAGGTTTTTGAGACTTTATATGGAGATACATATGGATCTATTTCATTCATTTTGCGCATTATGTAATATTTCATCATTTGCATGTCTCCCATATTTATCCATTCCATTATTCATAACCATTGAAGTTTTATTCCAAAACTGTGTTATCTCAAACAACATTGTGACTATCGACATATATGGCTTTTTGTGAATCTCTGCGAGGGCCTTATGGCGATAGATACTTAGGAGTAGAATCACTGAGTTGGTAGAATATACACACTCAAATTTTCAAAACTCTTTCAAATTGCTCTCCAACACACTGCATCAGTTTGTGTTCCTCCCAGCAAGTGTTTCAAGGTTGAACTCTGTTTTAATTCTCTTTATCTTCCATTGACACTTGATATCATCAAGTTTTTGCAGTTTTACCAATCTAGTGCTTTTTGAATAAATCCCACTGCCTTATAGTGAGACTGAGTTTTTTCATAAGCCATTTGGCTCTCTATTTCTATTGGGTTATTTTTTTTTTTTACTTAAAGAACTTTATGCATATGCTACATATTAATCCTTTAGTAGTAATATAAATTGGAAATATCTTTACTCAGTCTGTCTCCTACCACACTTGTTGAATATAAGTCTTTCATATTTATTCAATAAATTCCATCAATTTCCCTTTATGATTTATGATTTTTACATGTCTTTGAGGAAATAATTCCCCAAAACAATGTCACAAAAATAGCCTTCTACTTTGCTTTCTAATATATGTGTATTTTGCCTTTCATGTTTAAAACCTGAAACCATCAGGGATGTGTTTTGGTATATGGGATGAGATATTTTGACTTTTGTACATATGATCAACTAATTTCCTCAGAACAATTTATTTAAATATTGATATTTCCCAAAGGTTTAATTTCTCTGCTGTCATACATTAGGTTTCCATGTATATGAATCCATTGTTCTAGTTTAAAGCTATAAAATTGAAATATGTCTTTATATATGGTAGAATGATATCCTCAGGAAGATTTTCTTTTTAAGAATATTCTTAGCTACTTGTTGGCCTTCATTTGTCTACATAAATTTTAAACACTTAGTCTAATTTTGCTAAAGCTCCTACTGGGATATTGATGGGAATAATATTAAACATATACATTAATTTAGGGAAAATTAACAACTGTAAAATATTGTCTTCTCATTTTAAACCATGACCATTTTTCCATTGTTTAGGTTTCATTTGATATTATTGAGCAGAGTTTAAAATTTTTTTCTATAAATGTCTTGTGTATTTTTTTTGTTGTTGTTAGGACTAAAACTCTGCTCTTCTCTTGCCACTCAATCTTGTCTCTTTAATGCTTTGGTTTCATATTTACAGGATACACAATTTTCTTTATAGCTATTATTCACTTAAAAATAAACTTAAAATTTTGTACTTTCCTACTTTCCAATAATTCATTGCTTTCTCCTTGATTCATTTCTCTACTTTCTGATTTAATTCCTCCAAATTTCTCCAGAACTTGATTAAACATTTAGTGTTGTAATATGTCTAAATATTTTCTTATTTTAGCCTTGCATTTAAATAACAGCTTAGCTGGATTTTTTTTTTTTAATCTAGGTTTGAGGCCTCTGCATGGTTCAGTTGGTTAAATGTTCAACTTGGGCTCAGGTCATGATCTTGTGGTTGGTGAGTTTGAGACCGGTGTGGGGCCCTGTCCTGACAGCTCAGAGCCTGGAGTGTGCTTCAGATTCTGTGTCTTCCTCTCTCTCTCTGCCCCTTTTCTGCTCACACTCTGTCTCTCTGTCTCTCTCTCTCTGTCTCCCTGTCTCTCTCTCTCTCTCAAAAATAAATAAACATTAAAAAAAATCTAGCTTCAAATTCTTTTACTCTGTACTGTTAAACTCTTACTCCGTTTCTTCTTTCTTCTCATGTGGCTATTGAAAAGTCTGATGTCCTACCTTTCTTGCTTATTTCTAGGTATCCCTCTTGTTATTTTGAAAGCTTACATGTTCTGTTTGATTTGAGTGTTCCGAAGTTATTCTGCATTATGTACATTATATTTTTTCTCTAATTTGTCTTATACAGCATGCTATACGATGTTTTAATTAAAAGTTCTGATGTAATTCTTTAAATTTGAGAATTTTTGACTATTATTCTGCTTTTAATTGCTAGGCTGTGTTCATTAATTCCATTTATCCTTTTTCTTTCAAAGAATTTGAACTTCATATTTGCTTTCGATACATTTTGTGGTCATCTTTCTTAGTTTGGGGCTCTTTATGATACCTGCCCATGGCAACCTACTTTGTAATCCTCAGATTTAGTCTGAAGAATGGTCGGGACATGCCTTGACCATTTTCATTGTACAAAAGTATCTTATTCATGTATTTCTTTGTTTATTTATTTTATCCCTCCTTATTAGACTGTAAACATCCTGAGAACAGCAGTTTTGTCTATCCCAGCTACAGTCATTGTTCTAAAGATAATGCCTGACATTATACAATATACCCAAGAAATACATATTTTATAAAAGAATATGGAAAATATTTTCTGTACCCACTAAAACAGGGCAGGCTATGCTGTAGAAACAAACAGCCTCAAAACCTTGGTAGATTATAACATGTTTATCATAGAGCACCTGCCTGAGGGTTCTGCTCCCCTCCATTCTCACTCATGTACACAAGCTGATGGAGCCCCCTCCACCAGGAGTTTGGTTGCACAAAGTAGAGTAAAATGATGAAAGATGAGTTCAGAAAGATAGTCATGAACCAGATCAGGTGACCTTTGAAAGTCAAGGTATAGATTTTGGATTCTGTGAGGGAATCCAACGGAGGATTTTAAAAAGAGGAATAACATTATATGATTTACCAGGTTATTCTTACTGCTGGTAGGGAATGAATTGAAGGCAGGAGGCAAGAATAGAATCAAGGAGACCACTACAGAGGCTCCAGCAGCATTTCAGGTAAGAGATGATGATGGCTTAGAGAGACGTGTGGCAGTGGGAGATAAACAGCAGTAGATGGGTTTGGCATATGTTCTTGACATCAAGTTGACAGATCTTTTGGAGGATTAAAATAGAGGGGATAAAAGAAGTCAAGGATGACACCTAGGTTCTTGGCTTGAGTAATTGGTAGATGCTGGGGTATTTTGCTGGCAAGGGAAAACTGGCAATATCTTTGTGGTAAGAAATCAAGAATTCTGTTTTGAACACCAAGTGGAGAGTCTATGAGTCATTTAGAAATCAAATAACCAGAAATAAGCACAGAAGTAATAGATTTGGGTTCATTATCATATAGATTATAGCTATAGCCATGGGACTTGCTAAGATTACTGAGGGAAGAGAAGGAGCCTGGGATTATGGCTTGGTTATTAAACAGAGGAAGAGGAGCTGGGGAAAGAGCCTAATAAGAAAAACTGTCAAGATGGGGGAAGAGTGTGGTGTCAAGGAAACCAAGTGCAGTGTTTTTACAAAATAGGGAATGCTCAAGTGTTTTGAAGGATGGTAAAATGTCAAGTAAGACAAGGAAAAAGAAATGACCATTGGTGACTGAAAAGAGCAATTTCAGAGAGATTTCTGGGAACAGAAGCCTGATTGGAGAGGACTGAGTGCTGAAATGAGGTGAGAAGTAGAGTTTTACTCTGGAAAATTCTTTCAAGAAGTATTGCTATGAAGGGGCCTTGAGGAATTAAACAAATCATGCAGAATGTACTCTTTGTTTCCTCCTTTTGTCAGGGAAGAAATCAAGTACTTGGCTCAAGTGAAAGAATGAGGAAGGAAAAGAAGATGAACACATAATGAAATTTTCACAAAATCAAATGGAAATAATAAAATAATTTTCTTACAAATCTTTTTTTTTTTTAATTTTTTTTTTCAACGTTTTTATTTATTTTTGGGACAGAGAGAGACAGAGCATGAACGGGGGAGGGGCAGAGAAAGAGGGAGACACAGAATCGGAAGCAGGCTCCAGGCTCTGAGCCATCAACCCAGAGCCTGACGCGGGGCTCGAACTCACGGACCGCGAGATGGTGACCTGGCTGAAGTCGGATGCTTAACCGACTGCGCCACCCAGGCGCCCCCTTACAAATCTTTAGATATAAATTAGTCGTTCATTGCAGAAAAGATTTTTTATTTGTTTTACAAAAGAGCTAAAAAACTATGTGACCAACCAGACCTGAGCATTTGTTCATTATTTTATATTGCTGTAGGTAATTTTCAGTTATATATAAAGAACTAGCAAGACAGCTATATTCTTATAATTTAAAAATTATCACATGTCAATAAAACTATTAAATTATAATTTTAGGCCATTAAAATGAATAATTTAAGGCTATGAGGAGAGCTTTCACTTTAATAAGTTCATAAGGTGTCAAACTTTGCAATTTATTATAGATTCTCCAGCTAATATGCCATAATTAATGTGAATGAAAAATATTTCATTGCCTAAATATTCTGTTTATGTATTCCTCTCTAATGATGAAACAAAAGGACTAATTTGTTAAAGATGTTCTTTAATTGACTCCAAAGGGAATACTTAGAATATAATTTGCTGACTGGTTTTGTGCAATTCCTGATTCCTGGTACTCAATGACGTCCATAATTTTATGATGACAAAACAGTATAATCATGTAGTAATGTTATTCCCAAGCACAACAGTTCCCAGTGGATTTTCACTACCAACTGTATGGTTTAATAAAAAGAACACTGGGGATAAGATTTCAAAAGGTAGAGGTAAAAAAAGGTCCCTCTGGCAAAGTAGACCCTTGCCACCAAGAATACAGACCTGGGAGAAGGTAGGCAGGTGAGACAGATAGATAGATACATAGATAGATAGATGATAGATAGATAGATAGATAGATAGATAGATAGACAGCAAGAAGTATTATCATTTATTGCCAAGTATTTGCCCAGTTGGGGAAAACAAAGTTTCCCTACTTTAGGAGAGAGTAGACTTACACATCTCTTCACTCCATACCAAATATGATACACACTATTAGGTATTAAGGGGATAGGATTCCACCACTTATGAGGAAGGGTGATAGCTTTATCTGCTCAGGAAAAAGATAGAAATTCTGCTAGGCACTTTCTTTTATGGTACTCCCCAAATATCCTTGTGGCCCTTATTGATATCAGCTGGGCACTTGCTGTCTGTGCTGCATGTACACAAAAGCAACTCATCAATCCCCTCAGTCATAACCTAATAATTCAAGTCACAACCTAATAATTCAGTATAGGCAAATTGGGTTTAAATTTTAGCTAGTATCCTACAGATAAAGTACATTTTATTATTAATTGTTTGGGGCTCATATGTGTTAACAATTTAGGGGAGAATTTGGAGGCAAAGCATTTGTTTGAAGAGGCAGGTCTTATTAGGGTTTATTTAGTTTAGATTAGATTTTTAGAAGTTCACCATTCACAATTTACTTACATAAATAAATTACCACATATAAACCTTAATTTGCTCAATGGGAAAACAATAATCGAATTAGCAACCATTCGACATCCCCAGCAGGATGTTTGTGAGACCCTCAAAGGCAATGTCAATGAACGTTCTTAGCTAAATTCATACTACTTTACCAATAGGAGGCAGCTTTAAGCCTACTTCATTTCCAGTGTTCAAACATTAAAATTCTAATCACAATGGGTATTTGTCAGAATATAACCCATTTAAAGGGTAAGAACTCCTACATTTTATGACCCCAAAGAAAACTTTAGTGAGCTGTTCATAGAGCCAAAACTTGCCTTAGCTCTGAAATCATAATGGGCAGAACAAATGTGGGCCCATGACATGGCCCTGACATTAGGAAGTAAACATCACATGATGTCATGTGAGTGGAATATGAAATGTGAAAGCCAAGCCATTCTTTAACCCTACCTGTCATATGTTAGGCCCTGTATTAATGTGCTCTGCCAAAATGGGGTCTTTACTACTAAAGAGACATGGAAGTTTGGACTAGGTCCAGAGGAGAACGTGACAATTATTAATGACTTGGAAAAAAGACCTATGAAGAAAGGTCAAAGAAACTCAGAACTTTTCAGAGAAGACTTAAGTATCTTCACAATTTCAAAGTGGGCAATTAACCAGTAGGAAACACAAAATCAAGAAGAGGAGTCTGGCTGTTAAATTTGTCAGACAGAAGAAGTTTCCAAGGGACAATGTGGAATCTTATCTGGGGGTGATTACGGGTTTGATGATCTTTTGCTTGGATGGTTTCAATTTCACGTTATCTCAACTCCTAGGCTTGGACTTGGGAACCTCTTAAGGCCATTTGTAAAAGGGGTGCTTGGGCTTATCTGAAGGGCAATGTTTATTCCTTGTGTCAACATAGAGCTGGAACCAAAGAAATTGAGACTGTTCTTTCATTCTGGCAACTAAATTGTCACTCCCTCAATAAAATTTGTTGCAATAAAAGTCTACCCAGTACATACAAAAATCACTTGACTGTTCCATTTTGGTTTTAGTTCTTTCTTTGAGGTACCCTTTTTTAATGTCCCACACATACACACCCTGAATGCATCCCGTACTCCCTTATATCTGAACCTTTTCTTATTTTCTCTTCTCCCCCAGGAATGTCTTTGCTCACCCTTTCCATCTGTTAAAATACTACTACTTTATTTCATATTCCTCAAGGCCAATTCAAGTGGCATTTCCTCCAAATAAACTTCCTTAGTTTTCTCCTTCCACTCTGTTGGAACTAATCTCTCCCATATGCACATATGGAAGTATAGCTTCTATAGCACTTTGTACTTTTATTTTACTTCTGCTTTTGAAAATAGATGCTCAATTATTTATTTGCCTCTCTTCTAGAGATAAAGTTCCTTGAGGACAAGAAAAATTATTCTTTCTTCTACTCCCCATAGTGCCATGCATATAATAAATAAGAATATTTCTCAGGAAATACTCTCTGCAGTCATGGATATGAGCCCTTGAACGCTCTTTTCTTTGTAACTGGAATACACTGTCTTACTCTAAGAAAAGTCATCTGTCTTTCTCCTTCACAACTCTGTATAGAATTTATATCTTCTATTATAATTTTTAACCTAATTCCACTGAGATATTGGTTCACGTTATTCTAGACTCTAGACCAAAATCTGTATTTGTTACCTATTGCTGCATAATAAATTCCCCCCACAGCTTAGTGGCTCCACATTTTCATTTTCTCATAGTTTTTGTGGTTCAGGAATTGAGGTCTGGTGTATCTGGTCCTCTGCTTCATGTTCTCTCAAAGGTTGTAATCATAGTGTCAGTCCAGGATAAGGAGCTTCATCTAAAATATCAACTGGGGAAGGATCTCCCATATGGTTGTTGGCAAGATTCAGTCTCTACAGGGTGGTTGGCTTGAGGTTCTTTGTTGGCTACTGGAAGAAGAATCTCTCAGTGCCTTGCTACATGGCCCTCTCCAATATGGCAATTTGCTTCATCAAAGCTGTTAAGAGAGAACATCTTTATAGTGTAAAGCTTATCCTATCTCATTCCCAGCTTATTTACTGGTTCTCAAGCCACCTTAGATTAGTGAAAATAGAATCAATTCTTCTCCCTCTGTAACTCCTGATGGTGCACCATAGTGCATAAAGTGTGTTTGACTAAAGATGTTCCTTAATGAAATTCAAGTAAGTTTGAGAAATGTAGCAAACTCTGCAACTCTCAGAAGACTCACAAAACAAATAAATATAGTAAAAGATCTGTAATATATTAATTTGCCATGGTAAAGAAAACTGTTTAATTTTATTTTTTTCAGGGTTTCCCAAATTTGTTTGGCAAGGGACCCCTATAACAACCTATGAAACTACTGCTCTGAAGAATGTGCTTATATAAATAAGGTGTTAATTTTATAACAAGAAATAATCCCTTCTGAGAGTGTACCCAAAACACAGAGAAACTGAAAGCACTTGAGAGGCATTGTATTTCATATATGCTACCCAGGAAAGTAGGACAGAAGGCAGAGTGGTACTTAGAAGCAACATTGTGCAAATTCTATGAAGGAGTTTGATAAGATGATTTGGGTGATCTCTGCACACAGGACATATAGGATGTACCATCCATCCAAGGAGCCAAATTATGGGTCTTGCTTGTGGAAGTTACTTCAAATAAGTAAATAATTAACCTACTTCTTGCAACACTGGAGCATACCTCCATCACTCTTTTTCCCTTTCTACCTCTTCCTCCCCACAGGACTGTGCTTCTTGGATGTAAACAATGCCAAGATAAGATGGGGATGTAGTGGGGGGAACAGTGTAGTGAAGCATTTCTAGCAGAGGACCAGGATATGCTTCAGACAGCTCTGAAATGTGTGAGCCCTGACCAACTGACCACCAACCGCCGATTTTATCCTCTAATGAGACATCCTTACTCCTCCCAAGCACGGTTTTAATAAATTGTCCTGGAAAACATCAAAGTTATTTGAAAAGGTCCATTATGGCATATTATTTCTTTATGCAAAATGGCTGTTTAACAAGATTGCCTCCTTGAACTTTTCACATGAATAAGAAAGCCAATCTCATTTGCTAATGGAAGCTTTACAGCAGATCCTTTTGCTGCCCTTGTCTCTCTTTACCAGTATTTTATGGATAATAATTTACAATTTGTGTAAGCTAGGGGGGGAAATACTCTAGAGCATAGGGTGACATTCTCTGTGCTGCCATATGGTGTGAATGTCCCTGAGGCACATTTTAAGGAAGCCAGCCCTGGCCCCTTTGGCAGTTTGACAGGAAATAGAGAAGGGCAGGTGATACTTGCCACTGAGGTGAAGCCAGGGCTAGCTTCATAAGCTCCCAGCCTTTGCTCAGAAACTCTATTTGTAAGACGCTGTTTGCATCAGTTATGGTTAAGAAGGCAATGGATTCGTAAGGAAGGAGTCATGCCGCTTTTACCCCTGATTTGAGCACAGAGTGGATGATGTGGATAATTAGGCTTCTGCTGCTGCTAATGATTATTCAAGTGAATAAGGGGATAGAAAAGAGTGAGCAGTAGAAGTATCTTAGCAAGAAAACATGTACTGAATGGGAAGCTTGCACAGCACTCAGATCCTTAGTAGACACCCACCTGAGTTTTGGCACTGGTCAAAAATTGGTGAATTTACCATCTATAGAAATTACTTCCTTGACATCATGGGATATGTTTTATATTCTCTATTTGGGAAATTCCTATGTAATTTTATGTTAAATGGGGGAATTTCTTCTGAGCAGCAAGGAAAGATGTTTTCAATTGTTTTTCTGAAGGGGAAAGAAAGGAGGTTGTAGGACACAGCCCAGGATCCCTGGGTAGGATGAGAAAAAAGAGAGAGAGAACTGGGGCGCCTGGGTGGCTCAGTTGGTTGAGCCTCTGACCTTGGCTTGTCATGATCTTTCAGTTCGGGGGTTCAAGACCCATGTTGGGCTCTGCGCTGACATCTCAGAGCCTGGAGCCTTCTTCAAATTCTGTGTCTCCCTCTCCCCCTGCCCCTGCTCGGGCTCTGTCTCTCAAAAATAAATAAACATTAAGAAAAGTTTTTTTAAGAGAGAACTGGATTAACTATACAAGAAGGTATAATAAAACAGAAAGGAAAGAAAAAGGAAATTAAGAAGTTATGGGATTTAATTTTTTCAAAGGTGATGTTTTGAGTAAATCATTTGAGGGAAAAATTTGAGGGAAGGTTGCAAAATTATTAGCATATCAAGATTTTCATTAGGGTAAGAAAGAATGATTATTTCTGTTATGAAACTTACTTTCTTCACGGATAAGTGGAAAGCTCCTGAAAAAAAAAAAGTCTATTGACTCTGACTTTGCCCACTTTATGCCAATTGTTATTTAATCTTTCTGGTTGCCAGTTTCTTTGACTATACATGAAATATACCTTCCTTTTCAACAGAGGCTGCCTTAATAATGGAAAGAATCTCAGGACATCAGAAACTATGAGACTTGGGAAGGAGCCAAAAGGCAGGAGATGTTTCTTTGTTGAAATTTATTTTGGAGAATTTGATACTTCAGGATTTGCATGATGTCAGAATGCTAAATCAAAACATCAGAAAGAAAAATATGTTTTTCCTTCTTCAGTCAGCCTTTATTCTGTGTAGAATCCCTTCAATTAAGAGTTGTAAATGATTCAATAAATAATAATAATTTCAAAAAAAAGTGTATCAATTTAAAAATAGTTAAAATTGAAAATGGACCGTCTTGAGAAATTTTTAGCGGTATGTGTCTGTGTGTATGTGCATGGCCAAAAGGCCTTCTCTAGTAGACAGAATAAAATTAAATTAGGAGATGTACCCTTAAAAGACTGATCATAAAGAGACCCAGTACCTGATGGTGATGCCAAAAGCCCTATAAAAATGCCTATGGATAGCAGGTGCCATCAGGCGATGATCAAGTTGATTGTCTATCTGCATCGAAATGGCTCTCCACCATGTAACTAATCACGTAGATGAATATTATTGTGATTTACACAGCAAAAAAATAAAATCACTTAGCAAAAAGGCCATGATTTAATGTTTTGCCTTGTGTTTATCTATTATTATAATCAAAATTACCAATTACCCATCATATTGGTCAATATGGTGGCCCAAGTTAATTAAAATACTTATTGAGTACCTCCTATGTGGAAGACTTTGTACTAACCACTGTGGAAGACACACACACACGCATTCACACACACATATACACACTCACACACACAAACACGAACTGAATGATACATAAATCCTGCTTCTAGTTTCTTAAAATGTATGGACACTTTTATTAGATGAAAACTTTGAAGTATTATTCCCATGGTGGGAATACTTTGAATTACATAATCTAGGTAATCCTGAAGAGTTTGTATGTAAATATTCACAAACAGGAATATATTTTAAATGCTCAAGGAAAGTTTGCTAATTTAAGAATCATAAATTGTCTTACATAAGACAATTTGATAATTCCAGTAGTCTATGTAACTTGTAATTTTTGAACTTTATACTTATTTATACTTATTTATACATCTGTTATCTTGTAGTAATAATTCCATTTTTCAAACAACAAAATATATCCAACCTTTTTTTTAAAAGTGTAACGTAAACATTGCCTTTTCACAAATGCCAAAAATGTTCTAACGGTGTGTAGAACAAAGACAACTTATAAGGAAAAAAAAGGCTCCTTCCACCTGAGAGATCATTTCTAGTGCATGGTGTGGTAAAGAAAATGTTTACTACTTGCCCATTTAGAGAAAATGTCTTTTATTCACTACACTGGACCATACTTTTATCCTGTGCTTTTAAAAAGATAAAAGCAACAGAATGCATTTACACTCCTGTTTCAAGAAAGGATATTTGTTTAAAAATATTTTTTCTTTCTTAAATGAATGGGGAAACATTAAAAATGTAATTTGAATGACCTTTTTTGCAGTAACCTAATGTATGTATTTCCTGACATAATGCTAATTTATACTACTATAGAGTTAAAACACATAAAGAACAAGCAAACATTTGTTTGTTGTGGTTGATATATACATGTAGTCTACAGATATGAAGGCTTAAGTTAAAGTTTTAATGTGAAAAAATATTAGAATGCTTTCTTTTCATTTATTCTGATGGCTATGAAGGTCAAAGAGAGATCAATCCACAGAGGCCAGTAAAGTTAGAAGTAATTTAATTAGGGTTGTCTAGATCTGAAATATCATCTAATCCACTTATTGCTGGGGGGAAATATGTGTATCTATATTTGTCAAAAGTGATTATGTACTTTTATAACCTGTGAAGAATTATACCACAAACCCCATGAAGAAGACAGCTATACAGGAAAAAAAAATGGAATGGGCAATATTTATTGTCATGCTCAATATTATTTCAAAGTACAACAGTATTTTTTTTTCTTTCTTTATGAAAACTGCATCATAACAACCACAAAGGTCAGTTAAGAAGTGTTATGTACAGCCCCTTGCCACCTGAAGGAAGCCAACTTGTTACATCGACAAGGGTGACATTGCATGGTCTCTGGGCCTCTCCCAGGAGATCACATTTCAATGTCATGATACTTGCTGGTGTCTCAGAACCTACTGTGTTGTAGAGAGGCCAATGTGATCCATTGTCACCACTCACTCTGACCAAGTCAGTTCAAGAGATAAGACTTTCAGACAAACTATAATATGTAAGCTACAAGGTAGAATGCAGAATGTGGGGCTCCAGAGAAGCTTTTTGGTGTGCTGGAGCTCTCATTCACTATTTCCACAGGACGTCATGTGAGTGGTGGCTCCAAAGGACTGTATAATTCACTGGGTGTCCCACACAGGAGGTCCCATGTATCCATGGTGGGCAGAATGCACCTGTTTTGTTACCCTATCTGAGATTCCTGAATGCCACTACCAACAGGGCACTATTAACTGGTGGAACATTTGTTCTACAGAATCACATCATTTTTTCCACTCAATCTTTTCTTTGTAGACACCAAATCCACAGAGAAACTGATAAGAGAAATTATAATTAACAATTAATAAATAAGTCTCCTCAGCAAGGAAAGTCCCTTATTCCCGAAGGTTTCTAGATGCATTTAGCGACTAATTGCATAAGCAATTCTGTCACCTGTGACCTTGCATCGAGACCTCTCATTATAAAAAAGGCTTCACCAAGTTAGTCAATTTGTTCCAGGAAAATGGAGTTGATGTAAAATTTCAGTCCTGCCTATAGAGTTTTCAAAGTGCAGGCATATGTTGCCTAGAGTTCAACTCCAATGAGGTTTGAGGCTTTTATTAAATTATCCCCATTTCATCGAGCATTTTCCTGAGTCCTGCAAACCTCTAAGTGAATATAATGTTAGTTTTACCTTTTTTCATAGTCCTGTGTGGGGCAGAGGGGGAGAGGGGTACGGGAGAATGAGCTTTGAGTTCATTGGACCACAACCTTCTGAATGGGCCTCACTGTGGAGAGGGACTTTTTATCCCTGACAGGATGGTAAAATAGTCTAACTTATTCAGATCTGCATTCCTTTTGCAGTCCTGAATCTAAACAACCAAGGTTTGTAAAAGTTTAAAACTCTGTAGGTTTTTTTTTTTTTTTTTTTTTTTTTTTTAATGAAACAAGAAGAGTATTTAAATGGCAACAAAGAAGGGAAGCTGTTAAGCCATTCCCATGATTGGCTTCCAATGGAGCAACCGGTGCGGAACAGAACTTGAGGGTTTCATATTGAGTTCCAGATTGCCATATGGGTTCAGATGAAAGTTAAAGTCAATGAGTTGGATACTTTTCAAATCAGATACATGAAAATTTGGTAGGAACACAGGGGTGGGTTTAAAAACTATACTTTAATTAAAGATCACAACATGTTTTCCACAGCTTTTCTGTGTTTAGGCTTGGCAAGCCCATGATGAGTCCACACTAATGACCATGAACAGAAAGAAAACTACTTGTGTCTCGTGTTTTTACAACACTGTTTATAGATTTCTCTTATGGTACTTATAAACTGTGCTAAAAAGAACTTGATATGTAGGACCAGATAGACCCAGTTTTGAATCCCAGGCACACTACTTACTGTGTGACATTGGACTAGTTGTTTAACTTCTAAGTTTTCCTAGTGATCTGGTTATCTATTACATAATGACCAACATTCCAGAACTTAAGGATAAGGCAACAACGATTTTAGTATGTTTGTGGATTCTGTAGATCAAGAATTCAGTCAAGCCACAGCAGTGATGGCTTATCTCTGCTTTACAGTGTCTGGAAAGATGGAATCTATAGGCAATCGGAATCGCCTAGAAGTTTTATTCAGTACCTGGGTCAGGATAAATTGAAGGCTGGCTCAGCTAGGACTGGCACCCAGAGCATGTAGACATGCCCTGGGCTTCCTCACAGCATGGCGGTCTCATGATATACTTCTTCCATGATGGTTCTGGGCTCCAAGAGCAAATGTTCCAGAGGTCAAGGCAGAAGATACATGGCCTTTTAGGACATTTTGTCATTTATCTTGTACTCTACCAGTCAAGGCAGTCACAAGCCTTCCTAGATTCAAGGGGAGAGGATATAGACCCCACCTTTCAAAGAGGGTATCAAAGAATGTGTGGGCATGTTTTAAAACCACCAGTACAACCTTATAGGAACATGGTGAGGATTAAATTAGAAAATGTAAAACATTATATTTCCAGTACCAGGAAATTAACAGGTGCTTAATACATGGAGTTCTGTTTAGTACTTTGTTAGGGTTGTTAAGGTACAAATCTTACTGCCCACTGTAAGTTCACACAAGATAAGTTCAAGTGGAATTCATGGGGTTAGCCTGCACTCACGCAGTGCCCTGGCACATGCTTCATACACTTAGCTAAACTATTACTGGACTGTTTTTGGTTATAGGCTTGAGACTGTGAATGAATTAATGAAACTTTTGGAATCTTGTAGTAAGCAATGATACCTAAGATAGTTTATTAAGAAATATTGTTAATGCCCCAAAGCACTAAAAGTGGTGCTTTAGAATTACTGACAAATTATCATTTCAACATAGGTATTGCTAAATGTGCAAAAGCAATGATTTGATTTCATGAATATATAACCCTGTAATTCTTTTAGAAAGCACTGGGATCCCTTATTGTCACTTACCAATGCCATTTAGTTAAAGTCTTAAGAATACAACTTTTCCTCAAGTTCTTGTTGTTGTTGTTTTTTTTTTTTTTTTAATCCACACTGTATGAGATTGTGCAAACCAATGAAAGGAGAGGTTAGACAGAATTTTCTGGCCAAAATGAGTTTGCACAGCTGTGAGCAATAAAATACAGCAGCCATGGCAACCCTCTCCAGTGTCCCGATAACACATCTGAAATGAGGTT
Organism: Leopardus geoffroyi; assembly: GCF_018350155.1. NCBI lineage: Eukaryota > Metazoa > Chordata > Mammalia > Carnivora > Felidae > Leopardus > Leopardus geoffroyi. The sequence goes on along the minus strand of NC_059341.1, from coordinate 30,289,658 downwards.
ATTAGAATTATTAATTCACATTAGTGGCTATTAAAATTACTACCTGCAGATTTGCTGCTTGAAAATCCTTTCTGTGTGTGTCAGAAGAAGGCCTTGTTTCCAAAGGGATCTAGGTACTTAAATAGATGCAATCTATTGTGTGTAAGGTGTTAGAGGAAGACCAATGGATTAATAAAGCTCGCAGTGAAATCGGGATAGCTGCCTTGTGAGGCAAAGAAAGCACATGTAACACTTTGTTCTCCTGACAGTGGCAAAGGACCAATGAGGCTCTGATGGCTGGAATGATAACTGGATGCTCCTGAATTCTCTAGAAGGTATTACTTAAAATCCAACCCAGTGTGGGCTGTTTCATGAAATTCTGAGTGGCATAGAAAATATTCTACCTTGGCGAGCCATAAACAAAATCAAAAGAAATCAGCTGAAAAGTAAGTCATTTGTAAGGAGGTTATGGGGATTCTTGGAGAGCCCATGGAGACTTGGCTAACTCCCTTCCATCCCCCATTAACTCAACTCAAAAAGCAGATGCCTGCTGTTTTAAGCAAAAGAAGAAACACCATTACAGAGAGGCCACGGTAGGAATTAATCAGGGGAAGCAGCTATACGGCTGAGAAAGAACATTTTATTTATAGAAATGAGCAGGAAAACACACACACACACAAGGGGAAGAAAATCTACAGGTATAGGAAAGAGGCTGCTGAGGTGACAGAGCTGCGTTCCTTGTAGCTCACGCGTGCCATGTGATGTGCGTAGAACCAGACATCTGCAGGAATGTCTTCCTGGTGACAACGGTGCCCCTAATCCCTGGAGCAGGAGCCCCGTTCAGCCTTGCATAGTGTCACAGAAATGGGAGGCATGAATAGGAGGTCCTGTGTCCCTTCTGAATTCTGTCCTAGTGACTAAGAAGGGGTACTCCATACTTCTGCCTTTTTGATCTAGCTTTGCTGGGTTCTTCATCCACGCAAAGGCAGTCTGCCCTTGACTCAGGAATAGTTGTCAGCCAAAAGCCAGCAGGCTTCCTCCACACTGCTAAAAGTGGGGGTCTTTTGTTTTTCTTTTTATTGAAGTATAATTAACATATAGTGTTATATGAGTTTCAGGTGTGCAATATAGTGATTCAACAAATCTATACATTTCTCAGTGTTCATCAAGGTAAGTGTACTCTTAATCCCCTTCACCTGTTTCACCCACCCTCCACCCACCTCCCCTCTGGTAACCATCAGTTTGTCCTCTGTATTTAAGAGTCTGGTGTCGGGGCGCCTGGGTGGTGCAGTCGGTTAAGCGTCCGACTTCAGCCAGGTCACGATCTCGCGGTCCGTGAGTTTGAGCCCCGCGTCAGGCCCTGGGCTGATGGCTCAGAGCCTGGAGCCTGTTTCCTATTCTGTGTCTCCCTCTCTCTCTGCCCCTCCCCCGTTCATGCTCTGTCTCTCTCTGTCCCAAAAATAAATAAACGTTGAAAAAAAATTAAAAAAAAAAAAGAGTCTGGTGTTTTGTCTATTTTTTGTTCTTTCTTTGTATATTTGTTTTGTTTCTTAAATCCCACATACAAGTGAAATCATATAGGATTTGTCTTTCTCTGTCTGACGTTTTGCACTTTGCATTATGCCCTAGAGTTCCATCCATGTCATTGCTGGTGGCAAGATCTTTTTCCAAAACAGGGAGCCTTTGATAACCTCTGCATAAAGCACCAGGAACAATTGCAAGGGTTCTATTTAATCTTGCTCTGAGTCTCCAGAAGTGGGCGCAGGAACCAGGAGACTAAGACAGAACACTGATAAACACCACGTAACTCCAGAAGCCACATTCTCCAAACAGAACTTCAAACACACAATCCGCAGAGGACTTGGGTGTTGCTTACAGATTCTCAGAGCAGTCTGAGTCATATATAGTTCAGAAGTCAGAAATGCTGAAATTGCTGGGACATTCCTATGGTTTGTGGGATGATTTGATAATATGTTTGTATTGAATCTGGCTGGAAAACCAGAAGGTATGTTTACTCAAAGAGGTCACACACAGAGACCTTCCTAAATAGGAATTTGTCATAGAGGCTGGCCTCAAAGAATCGTTGATTCCCACCCAAGGAGAAGAGCTTCCATGAGATTTTTCTAGTAGCAGAGACTAGATTGTATCTCTGTAAAGAATATACCTGCAAAATTCAATTCTATTCACAATTCCATTGTATCTAACAAGTAACTATTGAGTACTTAGTATTTTGAAATCCCATTGCCTTAAAATTCTTACCTACTGGCAAAAATGCCACACCTCTTTCATGGAACTACATGAAAAAAGTTTTTTTAAAGGATTAACTGCTTTACATATTTGGGCATTGAGATGGCCCAGTCTTCCCTTTGACTTGATTTTCAGTTAGCTGGCTTTCTTAATCACAAAAATAAATATACATTTTTCTGATTACAAGGTAAATCAAATGTAACATGATGCAAAAGCACAAAAGTAGAAAATGAATACTATTCCAAAAATCACCACTTATTCCAAAAATCAGCCACCTTCTAATCTTTTTCCTGTGTGTGTGTGTGTATATGTGCGCGCGCGCCTTGGTATTTCTTCAAAACTTGCCTCTCTGTCACTTGATCAGTATCCATCACATCCACTTAGATTCCAGATCCCCCAAGCCCTCACCATAAGTCCCATATGGTTTCTTTTCCTCAATCTCAAAAGTTTTGGATGCAACGTCAACAGTTGCTTTATGCATCTCTGGCTCTTAAAGTCATGCATTATGTTTACTTTTGGGTTACTGATCACTTCATTTATCAGTTCCCTGCTCATCTTCACCATCTTAACCTTTTATCCTCGTGCACAAGTCAGCATCAGAAATTCCTATCTTGTAGATAGGCACTATATCTGCCTTTAACTGCTAAGAATAAGAGGATGGGGTGGTGCTTTTGTTTCCCTCGGAAAAGGACAGGTGGCCCTGGCCATCTGGGTGTCATTTATCCCAAACATTTGCCTTTGATTTCCCAGACTTTTTCCCCAATTTCTTCCAGAACACTTGTCCCTTTCCTCTGTCCCTTCCCACCCACACTCCTGTTTCTTCACAGCCTGTCCTCTGTCACTGTTTTTTGCCACTTCCTCTGTACTTTCAAAATCAGTCTTGTGTTTGTCTTGTCAAAATCTTATCTTCCTTCTTTCTAGTTATTTAGAAGTTTTATTCACATTGATACATAAAAATTCTGACTTTTGTCATTGGCTTATCCAAGAGTTTTCCCATCCCCTCTCTATTCCTCTCTTAATTGTAATCACCAAAAATCCATTTTCTCAATCTACAAAAAGCAGGTTCTAAAGCTTTGTGATTCAGAAAAATGCACTGGAAGGTACACAGATGTGGATGCACAGAAAACAATAAAATCTGGACAATGAAATCATCTGATAAATTCTCTGCCAATTGTGTCCATGTTCTTCATGTTTTCCCCTCTTGCTAAATTTTACTCTTAAGACATTTCTCCTACATTTGTGGAGTGAGTCATGACTTGGGTGTTGCAATCCCCTCTGCCCTCCTATTTCCTAGACACATCCTCTCTCTGGTCTTGAATCTTAAATGTTTCTCCTCATATATCAAATAACCAACCTAAAAATGAACCCTGTTTGTTTCCTTTTTAAGACACCTTCTTTCCCTTCTTGACTGTCAATAACACCTCCCCGCTTCCCAAACTCAGGGGCTTATAATCATGTATTATTCCTCCATTTCCTTCTCTGGCCACATTTCATTCCCATGGGACCACCGCTCCACTTCCTGAACAGAAATCTTACAAAGTGAGCGTTTTCATTCTCACTTCCACTGGACTTTAGTTTAGACTGAAATAATTTCCTGCTCAACCTGCATGCAACCCCAACTTCCTACCTTCCTAACTCTCTTGCTTCTCCCTTCTCCTTCCTAGGAATCTAAAATTTTACTAGCAAAATATTTTATTTTCTCAGCCCACTTCCCTATGTCCCCCACACCCGCAGGTGTACCCTGTTCATGTAGTTGTTCTTCTTGATTTCCAGAAGTTTTTTTTTGTTGTTGTTGTTTTTCATATACAGTTCAGTGTTTCATGATATTTATGTAGCCCTCCCTTTTATCTCAGGCTCTGGTATCTTTCTTTCCTGACCTGCATTAGCGACTGGCTCTCATAAGCATCCTGTTATGGCATCTTTTAACTCCTATATTTATTCCAACACACTTGACTTAAAGCTTGAGCACTGAGGTATACATATTTTATCTACTGTATCCCCTTCCAGATGAACAGTTTGGTTGCAAATAACCAGGATATGCTAGATTTTGTTACTACATAACAAATGATTTCTAACTACTTCTTGTTTTGAATCACAACAAACAGAGCCACAAGGCATCCTTGTTATTATTTCTTTAAAAACACTTGGAGCCCTTGTACAGGAAGTGGGAAGTAGGACAGCCCTGGAATAGCCTTGAGGAAATATTGTGTTGTGGAAACTACTTTTGGGATTACATGGGACATTTCCTAAGACCCAGGTAAAAGCAGAAGCAAGAGAAAGATAGTCTAGGCTGCTTCCCAGGGAGTTTTCACGCACTGAAAACCACAAGAGTGTCTCCATGGCTCACTTAATGGAGAAGGTACTTGAGACCTTGGGACTGATTTGTCTAACTTTGGTGTAGTTGGATTGGTGTCAAATATAAGCATCAGTACAGTGGAACCGGCCAACTTTCTGAAATCTTTCCCTTGGTTCCAGACACCTCCTCTATGGTGTTTATACTAACCCTGGAGCTAGAAAATCCTCTTGAATCGGATAACTATGAAGACCTATATTTCCTCCAGTCCATCTTAAACCTGTTCATTCATCCCTTAATAATCAACATGATGCATTAACTTTCTCCCTTTGACTTTCAACTGTTAGCTATCGCCTCCCGAGTCCTTCAGCCCAAAGATGCGTTGAAATGGCTGATGCTGTACAGCTGTCACAACCAAACACTCAGTTTAAATGTTACTTCTTCCTGGAAAAATCAGTTATTGTCTTAATGTTGCCCCAAGCTGGTCCCCTCAGACCACTCCTGGGGACTCTGCCACAGTTGCCTGCGCTGTTTCACCTCTTAGATTTTAATACATATTAGAAAAATCTAAATGAGATTTTTCATTGGGGTAATTTCAATTTCTTCCCAAAAGATAGGCAGGGAAAGCAGCGGGCTGCTTTGCCAGCTGCAGCTTTAGCACTTTGATGGAAGGATGCAAACTCAGTCTTTATCTCTTTATGGATCACAAAGGCCTGAACTAATTAGTACTTATTAGAAAGCCAATTAGAAATACATTTTATTTCTCCATGTGGTGTAAATGGAATATACCAAGGGTGATTGTGGACCGAGATATGCTCTACAGCACTAATGCAGAAGTGGCAAGTGCAGGGTCTGGAGGGGGCTGCACCGAGAGCGGAGGTATGGTTCTCTCTTTCTCACATGCAAACTTGACCAAATGCTATGCATGGTTGGGTCTATGGCTAATATCCATGTGCTTTGGGGAATAAATATCCTTTCCTACTTTTGATCTAACATCCCTAGCATTCCAACAGATCGCTCACCTAGAGTGTTTCCTTTACTTTCTCATTTTTCTTCATTATCAAACCTATTCAGTCAAGATTTTATGTAACTGGGTTTAGACACCAATAACCACACAAATGTGACATCTATTTTTGAGAACCTTCCATCTTCTTCTCTGACAACCCTTTTACTGCGTTATCCAAAGGTGCTCAGTCAGGGTTGATATAATACCACCTCCCACCTCCCACTTTAACCACTCTGTCTTGTGCTGGCCTTAAATGTGCTCCTGACTTTCCTCTTAGAGATGCTTTGCCAATTAGCTAGGTGATAAATACAAAAAACTCAGATCCATATTCTTCCATAAATTTCATATTCACTCTATCAATATTAGAATGTTAGTGACTGTTAATCAAATATAAAATTCATTATATGTCTGTGTATCAAGCCATTTGTCCATCCATCTATCCGTCCATATCTGTATCTATGTCTGTATAACCCTCTCTCCTTCTCCCTCCCTCGCTCTCTCTTTTCTCATGTGTGCGCACTTTAATAACAACCTATATAGCTTAGGAGGTTGGAAGAGTGATGTCTTTTCCTGTCATATGCCTCCTTGTGGTTCAGACTCAGTAAGCAAACCATTTTTGGCCCTCCACTCACAATCTGGACCTTATGTGTTTATGTTAAGTGTCACTTCTTCCCTCATTAGACAAAATGCTTCTTATTAGCCAGCACTGTGCCCATACTGAAATGGAGATCATAAGCTCAGTAACTTCCATGTGGACAAAAATTATTTGCTAATTATCAGAAGTACTTGCTCAGGAACTTGGTTCTGCCCCACTGTTACTGCTGAGCTGACTAAGCCATCTGCTAGCCTGCTTTCTTTTATTGTACAGTTTGGGGCCTCCCGTGTGTCATTCTGAAAGCTGCTATTGCGACTCCCTAAATTACTTTCCACTGCTCATATTCTTTATTGCCTTTGTCTTATTTTAGAATCTTAGATTGTTCTCATTCTTCACCTGTCTTTGAGCTTAAACAAAATTGGCCTGGTTGTATGGGTCACCCTTTATGTGGTCATTCGAAATTAAATGAAAGCTTTCAAACAGAAAGGTCTAATAAAGACATTAACTTATTTTATCCTATAATATCAATGCTTTTTTTGAGGGTGGGGTAGGATGGTAGGGGGAGATTTTCATGGTTTGTAACTCTAATCTAAAATGCCCAAGAAATTCCATCACCCATAAAGTGAAAAGCAAACAGACATCCACAAAAAAAGCACATTCCTTATGCCCCTAATATTGCCTTCAACGCACTGGCTACCTGGCTGACATTTACACTGGTATTTTCTTCTAGTTTTTCCATGAGATTTGCTTCCTTCCCCTCTTTCAGTCATCTCCCTGGTATTAACTTGTTATAAGTAGAAATCTGTGGCATGTTTCCTCTTATTTCAGGTGCCCAGATAACACATGGATCGTCATCTGTCCCTAAGATCAGCTCTTTCTTTTCATTCTAGGACATTATGCTGTGCCTTTTTTTATCCCCTCTTATATATCCTCATGTTAAACAATCAAGGTTTTGTACCCATCTTGTGTTGATTAATGAACCTTAATTCTTGGAAGAAAACTCTGAGACAAGATTTTTGAGTCGTTCCTGACTCAGCGAAGCTTCTAGCATTCCCCCGTCCTCAAAGCCCTAATATGAAGAATGTCTGTCTGGCAGAACCTGAGTTCATTGCCCACAAATTAAAAGTGTAATTCTTTTTCTTTTCAAAGACTCAGGCACTTGAGCATTGGAATGCTCAACTCGGAGGTCCCCAACTGCACAACATATTTCACATCATCCTTCTGTATTACATATTATTCATTCTTGATATTAGTCCCAGCCACGTTCTTTGTTATTATACAGATTGCCGATGTTACATTTTTGTAGACATTTCTCCAGTGCCATCCTCACTTTCTCTCTGATGGGTTAAACTTCTGCCTGTCTCTTTGAGTCCTGTTCTAGTCACTTTGATGCATTGTGGTTGACAGTTTTTCTGACCCCCCCCCAGGCCTCAAGAAAGATCTGTTAGTGCAATGCCAGTTCTCCCTCCACTTTTTTCTGGTGAATGATTGGGCAGGTGCTCCAGAACTTGTTACCCAGCTCCCCATTGGTCCTGCTGGGACCACCCAGGTCCAAGTTGCTTTTGCTCTTGGGATCAGAGTTAGCTGCCCAGGTAAATGTGGTTCTTGCCTCTGTATGCAGAGAAAGACTCCAGAAATATTTAAAATTTAAAAAAATATTGTTTTTATTATTTCTTTTTGAGAGAGACAGACAGAGCACAAGCAGAGGAGGGACAGAGATAGAGGGAGACATAGAATCCGAAGCACAGAGCCCAATGCAGGGCTTGAACTCACAAACTGTGAGATCATGAGCTAAGCCGAAGTCTCAGACCTGAGCTTAACCAACTGAGCCATCCAGAAGCCCCCAGAATTTTTTAATGCGGGACGGGTCATCAGAGATTTCTATAGTTCCCTAGGAGCTAGGACTGTTGGCGTGTTACCACTTTCTAAATTACTAAAAATGCATTTTTGTTATTTATCAGATGGATTGGATATGATTTAAACTTCCTCAGTTATGGTTTTCATATCTAGAAATTATGCATGCATTTTTATAATCTTTGATGGATGTAAACTTTTTAGAATTTGGCAATCCTAAGGAAGCAAGATTATGTCTCAGAAAGATGAATTCTAGCTGTTTCTTCTATCTTTAGTTCCTTCCTCATAGGCCTGGTCTTCCCCAACTCTGGTCAACAGAAATAAATACAGCTTTTCTTGCCATATGAGATCACAAAGCACCATTTCACCAGGGGTACCCCTGGGCCAGGTGCTTTCACCTGGACTATGTGAGCCTGAGCAAGTTATTAATAATAAACTGTTCTCTGAATCCTCACAAGGTATATGTGCAGCTATGCAACCTTCCTGTAAATATCTCCCCACTTCTTCACAGAAAAGGATTTCAGTACATTAATCCCAGCTTCCCTTTGTCATAGATATGCACAATTTCACCCGCATGTTGTTCAGGAATCTATGACAACGCCTTCCTTCTGTCCATCCAACTGTGTCACCACTAGTAAATGTGATCCCTCAATGACACGCTAACAGCTTTTATCCTTGGCCTGTGTATCAGTATTGCTGCCAAACCAATGCTCATCTTATCCTCCAGAATAAGTCAGAAACAGCTCCCCTGCTAAAGCTGACTCTGTACTCTCAACTCTGGAATCTGAATCACAGCTAAAAGGTTTGTGAGTCATGGCCACGGTTTTAATACCGAAAGTTCCCAGGGCCAATGTGCCAGTGTGGGCAGTCACTGGCTTCTTCTTCAACCCCCATCCTGATGATGACTCAGCTTTCAGCTCTTGTGATTTGCCCTCTTCCTTTTCATTAACGCTTCCAGATCTGTTCTTCCCTCTGTCATCTGGTTTCTCATTCTGAAACTTTAGGGGGATTAACTGATTAATTCACCCATGCCAAAAAATTCAACTGCTTTTTTTTAATGTTTATTTATTTGAGAGGGGGGTGGAGAGAGAGAGAGAGAGAGAGAGACAGCATGCAAGAGTGGGGAGGGGCAGAGAGAGAGGAGGACAGAGAATCCAAAGCGAGCTCTGTGCTGACAGAAGTGAACTTGACTCAGGACTCGAACTCACAAACCATGAGATCATGACCTGGGCCGAAGTTGGACGCTTAACTGACTGAGCCACCCAAGCACCCCCAGAAAATTCAACTTCTTAAGTCTAATATTTCCCCATTCTTGTTATTTTTCCTTCTTCCTTCTTTTTCCTTCAAGCAACAATTCCCCTCATGTGGTCACTTGTCTGGCTACTCCTAGCTACTCCTCAAAGAATCATCTCCCATTCTGATGGAGTTTGTGCTCTTCCATGATATTTCATACAAGCCCTGACTTCTTCTGTGTCTCTTACAGCTTCTCTGACCTCCCACCACAGTGCTCTCTACAGTTGTTGAAGGAGTTGTCTCTCTCCCTCCTTTGTCCTTGCAAAGTGGCCATCAGGCTTAGCTTATGTATCTCTCAGATTGGGAGGATCTTGCCCAAATATAAAACCTCAATCACATGACTAGAATTCTAGGGAACCAGTATTCCTTATGCATCCCAAACTGTCATTTCTAGAATGGACAGGGAAACTAAAAAATGGTCAATGTAAGTGACAAAAATATTCAGGACAAAACAGAACAATATCCTATAATCAAGACTTTAAATTACAATGGCAGACAAAATAGCAGGTGAAAAGAAAGCAAAGAAGCATCTTTCTTGGTGGATGGGATAGTGCCATCTTCCTACCTTCACCCTCACAGATACTAGAATTTTCTCAGAAAAAAGCCACAGACTTGTGGGATTCCTTTACTAACCCCTTTTCTCTCCTAACCATGCTTGTTGCCACTAATACTATAAGTGAGAGCAGATAGGAATCCCAGCCTCTCTAGAGCATTCAGGGGCTCTTTAGATAGGAGGAGAAGGCAGCAGAGAAACAGCCAGACTAGCCTTTCTGAGTCTCCATCACAAACAGCTGGCCAGTTTCTATGTCAGATGAACAATAATTTCATGTACATTGCTCAAAATTCAGTAAATCAAAAACTATATTGACTTTCCATGAAAACTGGCTCACTTTCTCACTATTCCATTCTCCTGCATTGTGGTGTCTTTATTCTTTGGTTGAACGAGAACTTCAGGTTGGCTTCCCTTCCCTATCCCTGATATCCAGTCTGTCACTACTCTTTTTAGACTCTTCCTCCTTCCTCCTCCTCCTCTCCTCCTCCTCTTTCTTCTTCCTCTTCCTCTTCTTCTTCTTTTTTGTTCATTTTAAATTATTTTATCTTTTGCCGTCTTAGATCAGATTACCACACCTATCTGGTGGATGGGAACTATGGCACCTTGTGTTTCCTTACCCTTGCCTATGTTCTTGGGCCATGACATTGACCACCCCAAACCCTGCTCTCAGGACATCCTCTCTCATTCAAGGATGCACCATGGCTTCATTTCATCACTATACCAAAAGCAACCAACCACACTTAACTAAATTTAAAGGTGGAACACTATTCAGTACTCCCTGTAGGATTGCCGTCAATCTTTGTTTGTTTGTTTTCAGTATTATTTTGTTAAGTATATGCAGCGCATGATTGCTCTGATGCCTTTGTTCTTTTAAGTATTATGTAATATCCTATTTTTGTCCCTATTGTTTCTGCCTTAAATTCTAATTTGTCTGATTAACATTACCAAACTAAATCTCTTTTGGTAAACATTTGTATGGTGTCTCTTTTTACTCCTCTTAATCTTTAATCTTTCCGTGTGATTTTAAATTGTCTGTTTTAAGCAATATATACCTGGATCTTTACGATATTGAATAATCTCTCTTTCAATAGATGGTTAATTCATTACTTTCATTGAATTTTATTTACTTTTATTAATTTTGTTTGGACTAATTTCACCATCTTAGTAACCATTCTTTTCCTTGACTTTTTTTCACCTTTGCCTTTTTCTGTAATAAAAATATTTCTGCATTTTTGTTTATATATTTGTTTTCTTCCACTACTTTGGTAATTAGAACGTGTGTTTCCATTCTTTCAGTGACAACTCTTAATTTTTTAACATATATATTGTATCTTTTGATACTTATATCCTTCTGTTGACCATGACAACCATATCAGTATGATTTAACACTCTCTGAAGAATGACCCTCTCATTATCTTATGGTTATTGGTTAGATTGTGGTTTACATTTTTTAGTTATTTTAGGGTAAAAAAATAAATAAATGTAATGTCCTTTAATCAAATTCTGTTATAATTGCTTTTAACTTACCCAGTGCATTGAGCTTTTAATGTGCTTTTAAGAGTTTCTATTTTGATCTCACCCTTGAGATAGTTTAACTGGTTTTTAGATCATGCTGACGATTATTTTTCCTCACCTATTTGTTTATCTGCCATTTTGTTCTGGATAATCTACCTTTTCTGTGTTATGAACTTTAAGATTTTCTCTTTATCTTTGATATCTACAAGTTTATTATGAAGTGGATGGGTATGGATTTGTTTTTATTTCTCTTTCTAGGTACATAGAATGTGCTTTCAGCCTGAGTACTCATGCCAGTCTTTTCTTCCCAACTGTTTCCTCCATTTTCTTCTGCTGGAACCCTTACTGGATATACTCTGGTGGTTTTCACCTGGCCTTCCTGTCTCTCAGTGCCTGTTCATGTGTATTTTCAAATCAATCTCTCCCCACCACCACCACCCCACCCCCCCCCCCACCTAGCCCCAGCCATTTGCTTCATGCTGAGTACGCTGTATCTTAGCAATGTCTTCCAAATGTGTAATATGTTCTTTCACAGTTTATCCTGTATTTTGGATTTTTATTTTTATTTAATTACTATATTCCTCAATCCCAAAATTTTAGAATTGGTTCTTTTCTATATCCACCCATTCTAGTTTTATTTCTGCCTTTTGTTTCCTACTTATATTTTATGGTTTCATTTATCTCTTTATGCACCCTAAATGTAGGTCTTTGTCCAGACTTCATCTATGCTGATTTCTTGTCCAGATTTTTTTTTTGTCTACTTCCTTCTTTCTTACCATTAGGTTTCTCCATGTGGCTTAGAGTTTTGTTTTGCTGGTTCATCCGGTTTGATTGGTTTCTTTCTCTCTTGCTCTCTCTTACATCTTCATCCTTCCTAGTCCAACCATGTGCATCTGCTTCTACCTGGTCCCTGGGTTCCAAGTGCAGAACCAGACTTTATAATGGTCATTTGGGGACCTAGTGTTTTGGGGAGAGGAGAGATGTCACAGATGGAGTTCCTTATCCTGAGACTGTGCCTCTACCTCCTACCTTCTTGGATTTCCAATTACCATCATCTGTAGTCCCTAGGCAGCAGTCGATAACAGTTTTTCCATATCTTTTTGAGAGCTTGGAGAGCCCAACCTCAGCCCCTGGCATTTGTCTTCATCTCTTGATTTTTTTTTTAATCTCTTTTACCCTGTAGGAACTTAGTTCCCATTGCCTGCTGCCTGACCTGGACTCCATCCCACCCCTGGCTATGACCCTGCTTACCACTTTGTATTTTTGTTTCACTTTTGTTCCATGGAAATGTTTTAATAGTACTTCAACTTAGCTATTATAATTTTCCCATTTAATACTTAATCATTTCTTGGTATTTGAAACAGATGGGAGGTGTGCCAAAGCCCTGCCTGCCTATACCAGCTTGACCACAGTTCAACACTACTTCCAACTACTCACCAAAATAAGATGTTTGGTTGAGTTAAGAAACCAAACACCTCTGCCATGCTGTATGCAATAACATATTCAAGTCTTATGAGCCTTATAACCCAACTCCCTAGTCCTTGGCAAAGGCTTCACCAAAGGCTCCAACCCTTAAACCTTCGCCTCTCCTTTGAATTTCCCAAGCAGTGTAGGTCTCAAATAGAAACTTAACATTCATAGCCTAGTCATTTTATGAACTATTTAGAAGGCCCATACTTTACAATAACTTGTAATTGGTTGAGGCATAACTAAACTAGTTAGTAAAACCAGATAACCCCCAATTAATGTTGATTTTATTGTGCCTTATTTAGCAATTGGTTGGTTATTACAAAAAGTGACCAAAAACTTCCTCTCTTTGACATTTAGAGGCATTTGTGCATATTGCTATTATGCATCTATTTCTATAAACATAATATAGTAAAGAGTTCATTTGACTTGTAGGATTCATTTTAATAATGTAGTATAGTTTTTGGTTCTAAACCTATATAGTTTTAAGTTTTGAATTGGACCACTGTATTTTTCAATTATATTTTATTGAATTTTAGAAAGGAGAAGAAATACATCTTATTGATTTTTTGCAATCAAATATATTAATATATTTTTTCTTTTTTATTAGGTTTTTATTTTAATTCCAGTACGGTTAATATACAGTGTTATATTAGTTTTAGGTGTACAGTATAGTGATTCAACAATTCTATACATTACTGTGTTCATCATGATAAGGGCATTCTTTAATCTCCATCACTTATTTCACCCATCACCCCACCCACCTTCCCTCTGGTAACCATCAGTTTGTTCTCCATTGTTAATAGCCTGTTTCTTGGTTTGCCTGTATCTCCTGTTTTCCCCTTTGCTCATTTGTTTTGCTTCTTTTTTTTTCAAGCATTTTACTTCTTAGAATTTATTGCACAGATATATATTTGAGGAATGACAAAGAGAAACAGAATAAAAATACCTAAATGTCCATTAGTAGCAGTCTTTAAAGGTAAGTTAGAATGTTCTGTTAAAAGTCACGTGAGTTCTATATGTACAGATATGAAAAGATTGCTTAAAGTCTGTTATAGAATCAGATGTAAAGTTACCATTTATATTATGTATAAACATGCACATATTTACTACACCACATGCTCAACTATGCATACATTATCTTTGCATGAATACATACAAGAAACTGGTCACAGAGGTTGCCAGAGATGAATTTACTTTTAACCAACCATGTGTTTGCTTTTCAAGCTTTTTACTATTATATGGATACCTATGCAAAATGGATAAAATATTTCCATTTTCAATTCATTTTGCCATGTTAAAGAGTATTTCCAAATCTGGAGGATTTACAAAGACCTAGCAGCATCTTTCATCAATGTCAAGAATCTACTCATAAAATGTTCCATTCGGTACCCATAGCTTAGCCTCTAATTTTATTTAATACTTTCACTCAAATTTTCAATCTTTACAACTGAATTATAAGCCCCTTGGTGGCAGAGAATGTCCTGCAGGACCTTGAAGAAAGGGACTCAGCTCTGTTTGTTCATGTGAACCCAGGATCTGGTACACAGAAAAATCTCAGCAAATGGTTTGCTGTGTTTGTTTGTTTGTTTGTTTGTTTTGCTCCATCAGTTCATTTTTATTTTCTTCAATCTTATCTGTAGTAGATAAATTAAGAATGGGAACAAATACCTGTTACTTGTGAAAGGCTTTGTTCAATTTGACGCACAAGCTAAAATCAGGAGTAGATTCTTAGTACACGGAGATCAAGATGATATGATGAGCCACTATTATTTGGGTTGTTTGAGGGAGCTTTTCATGTATCTCAAAGTTCCTCAAGCACAGGGTTTTGTCTTCTACTTATTTTTACATCTCCCTTAGTGCCTAACAAAGGAATGCATACCTACGTAGGTACTCCACAAATTCTTGTTGCGTGAATGCCACTTTCAGAGACTCCTATATGGTGGATGTGAGAGCTCGAAAACTCCCTGGAGAAATCAGCCTAAAATGGGCTTGGGGAGACTGGCATCTGCGTAAAGCAATACTTTAGTATCAGGCGTTGGACTCTGAGATGTGCTACTTTGCCAGTAGGATCATCAGTGTGGCAAACCTATTTCCAGTGTTAATATTAAATTCTCTATCTCGTTGTGTCCCCTTTCCCTGGTCCCTTAAGTCCAATGGCTTGACAGTTTTAGATAATGCAAAACAATGGTAGTGCTTGGTCTTTGTCTGATTTGTGATTAGTTTTTCTTGGTTATTTTCGTACTTTAGCATTTCATCTGCCTCTTGAGACTTTGATGCTGGGCACATATTTTATTTATCTGAATTTTAAAATGCTACCATCCTTTGTGAGAAAAGATAAGTAAAAGTGCTTTTTTGGTCCCCCTGTGGAACTGTTCTTTGTTTTATCAGTAATGCGTGTGCTAGGGAACAATTTTAATGGGATCTGTTCTGAGTGTCTGAAGGACATATGCAGATTGGATTTCACTCCTCAGTGAATTTTCATCTGAGAAGATTGCACCATCCTTACTATACCCATGCTTTAGCCTTTGCATGGCTGTGGTAGACTGAGTAACAGTCTCACCCCCCACTCCCCAAGATATTCATGTCCTGATTCCCAGAACCTATGAAGGTTACCTGATGTGACAAAATAGTCTTTACAGATATGATCAAGTTAAGGATCCTGAGATGGGGAGATTATCCTGGATTGCCCAGGTGGACCCAATGTAATCATAAGAGTCCTTGTAAGAGGGTAAGCAGAGGGAGATTTGATGAAAGGAGAGGATGAGGTGATGTGACAATAAAAGCAGAGAGTGGAGTGATACTCTTTGAAGATGGAAGAAACCACAAGCCAAAGAATATAGACAGTCACTGGAAACAAAAAAGGCAAGGAAACAGACCCTCCTTTCAGAGCCACCAGAAGGAGCCAGCCCTGCTGACACCTCAACTTTAACCTCATGAGTACCCTCTGGCTTCTAGAACTATCAGAGAAAACAAACATGTTCTTTTAAGCCATGGAGTCTCTGACAATTTGTTACAGCACCAACAGGAAACTAATACATGCCCCATATAGTGTAAGCATCCAACTTGCTTATATAATGACAAAGAACCCTGGAAGCTCTCATTGAACAGTTCCTTAACAGCCACAGAGTCCAACAATCCAAGTACTATTTGAATCCCTGTTATGTTATCCATGGCAATGATCACTGGAAGGAGAGGGAACCATCCATCTGGAACATAGTCCACTTTACTTCTGACAGCTACATTCAGGGGGTAGATAATATACAGTAGAATAGTTCTTCCTGAGAGAACCTTCATGCAATGGAAGAAGAGAGCCAGATAGGTTTAAATTGTGAATGCATCTGAGATCCTTCAGCGGCACAATGAGGATAAAAACATATACCTTACAGGGTTGTTGAAAGGATTAGAGATCCTGGCAGAATACCTGGCATGTATGGGTCACTAACAAATGATAAACACCATTATTTTTATTGCGCACCAAATAAATTTGCTTCAAATAAATAGCTTCATCCAATTACACAATCCGTACTTTATCGCTATACAGGAAAGGTCTAATCCTTCCTCTTACATAGACAACCTTTGCAATACTAACAATAGCAATGCGTCTTGTGAGACTTTATCTAGTCCAGTGAAACCTTTCCAGATTCTTCAGCTGTAGTTCCTATGTCAGGGTTTAAATCTCCTCCATTATTTTCTAATCTCAAGCTCTATCCCATCCTTAGTGTAGAAATAAGACACGTGGAATAAGATCTGTTTGAGGGGTTCACAGCACCTGTGAATGGAAAGACAATATATAAGCACCCATGTTCTCCATTAAGGCTATCATGCAGCTGCTATGACTCAGCGTGGAAGATGGGCCTATGGGTAATAACCTGCCAGATGATAATCTCTGTCTTTAAACTGACATTTGAGGGATAATCCTCAAATTTGTAGTCCAGTGCCTAGAAAGTAGGATAGACTCAGGAGGAACAATTTGATATATATATAGTTATAAATATAAATAGTTATATATATATATATATATATTTATATATATATATATATTTATATATATATATAAATACACTAATTATGTATGGAATCTCTAAAACATAGTTCAGTGGCCTCTCTGATTTTACTTTCTTGGGATAGAAAGCAAGTGGTCTTAACCTGCAACAAAATATTCCTCTAGTTCTGCCTTTCTCATTTTGTCATTGACCTGCATCAAACCCATTGATAACTATCCTGCTTGGCTCTTGCCTCCCTCCGCAGCCCTCACCTCCTATCCCCTTGCCTTTATCTCCTATTTCCCCACCATAGCAAACTTCCAGCAGCTTGGCAAAGTGCCACTTCCCCTTGCCCATAAGTCAATCTGCCTGGTACGATCTTCTCCCCCTCCTATGTCTATTTCACCTCCTATTTCACTGTCAAGATCCATCTCAGTATTCACCTCACTCAAGACCTCCTTCTTTACCCATCCTACCCCATCACCACCACAAGGATGAATCAGAGCTCCTCTGTATGTGGATAATACCATGTACTTGCTGCTATCATAATATTTATTTATATCTTGTTGTATTTGATGATCATGTGTCTCTCTCCCATGTGAGTTTCTGAACTTCTTAAAGGTTGGGATTTGTGTGTTGCATGTACTTAGCACAGAGCTAGACTATGCAAAGAGTTCAATGTGTACATGCTAAATGCAAAGATAAGTGCTCACGAGTTCTCTGGTACTATATGTGCACCTTTGCCTAACCATTCTGTGTGTCTGCTGTTCTGTCATTACGTCACCAACAGGGATTGTCACACAGCCATCTCACATGGTACTCTAGATGCCAGAGCTATTCTAGTACAACTTCTCCATGGAATAAATGCTCAAATAGACCCAACAAACCCATAACTTTGAAAACTGGAAATGATTTACCTAGGAAAAACAGCATGGAACAACGCTTTGAGCTCTCTAAACCAGGTGGTATCTCGCAAACTAGAATGTGGTTTCTGATTGATATTGGGTGCTTGAATTACTTAACCCTGCCTCCCCTTTAATCAATTAATCATTTATAAAAAAGACCAAATAATATAAATGATTATTTATTTATTGCTTTTATTCCTTTCTTTAAGCACTCTCTAGACTAGCCCATATTTCAGTGCATGTCAGCCCTCTTCAATCATTTTTTCTTGACACACACTGATTTCAGAATTTGGTATTTATTGCAACCTACTTAATGTATTGCGGTGTGGGGTATTTTTTTCCTAATAGCATTTAAAAATGTGTGCTTATACTTCCATAAGAATTGTTACCAATTTTTCAATGCATTTGTATTTGATAATTTTTGTTTCAAAAATAAATTGCAAGGTCTTCCACAATTCCTTTGGTTATATCCTATGCAGGGGAGAGAATCTGTACAAAAGGATATCACTGTAAGTTTATGTGGAAAAAGTAGAGAAAATTTTCTTTCACACTTTCTAGCAAGTCTTTAGTAATTCTTATCCCCCTGAATTAACTGACGCTTGTTCTTAAATTTGTTTAACAGGTCGGATGAATGCTGACTCAGCCTTTATGGCTTATTTAAGAGAGGTAAAATTTATGTGTGTCTCTTAAACTCATTGGATAAAAAACACAAATAGTAAATCTAGGACACACTTCACACAAGTCACCAGAGGAGGTGAATAGTGTCAGATGCTAAACATGGGTCTTTTCTGAGGGAGAAAATTTTGTCAGTTTCCAATCAAACACAGGCAACTGTAACAGTTATGCTCTCTGCTCACTACCTGCCATGTCACTTAACTGCTTAGTCAACAGTTTCCTTTAGAGGTGCACAAATAAGCTTTAGTTGGGCCTAAAACCACTTTTTTTGCTTATGCTCAAGCCCCATTGAACCAACCTAAGTAATTAGTTGCTTTTTGGCACCTGTGTATAACACAAGAGACTGGGAAACATCCGGTGGCTTGGAGGGAAAACTAGCAAGCAGGACAAGTCCCATTGGTTTGTACAATAAAATGGCTCATGCATAGAAAAAGTAAGCCATCTAAATAGAGCGTGTGGAAATTTACTAGGACTTCTGATTCTTTTCCATGGAAAAATCTGTTTAGTAAAAACACAAGATAAAATTTAGACTATTTTCTGATTAGATGAATGCACAAGAGCCTGGGAATAAGAACATGCTAGAATATAACAATCAAATTAGAAAATGGGCAAAAGACATAGACACTTCACTGAAGAGGATGTACAGATGGCAAATAAGCATGTGAAAAGATGTTCCACATCAGTAACCGTTAGGGAAATGCAAATTAAAACCACAATGAGCTATTACTACACACCTATTAGAATGGATAAAATAAAAAATAACAAATGCTTGCAAAGATGTTCAGAAACTGGATCTCTCATGCATTGCTACTGGGAATATAAAATGGCACAGCCATTCTGGAAAAGAGTATGGCTGCTTCTTATGAAACTAACCACATACTTACTATAAGACCCAGAAATTATACCACTAGGTGTTTGTTACAGAGAAATCAAAATGCACATTCACACAAAAACCTGTACATAAATGTTTGTGGCAGCTTTATTCCTAATAGCTAAAGCCTGGAAACAATCCAGATGCCCTTCTGTGGGTGACTAGTTAAGCAAATGGTGTTCCATCTGCAGCATAGAACACTACTCAGCAAGAAAAAGGAACTTTGGACTAATGACACACAGAACAATTTGGAAAGATCTCAAGGGAATTATTTGAATTTAAAAGGTTATGTACTGCATGCTTCCATTTATATAACATTCTTGAAATAGCCAAATAATAGAAATAAAAAACATATTAGTAGTTGCCAGGGTCCAGATAGTGGGAAAGGGAGAAGTAGCCCAAGGTATCCTCATGATGAAACTGTTCTGTATTTTGACTGTTG
Source organism: Leopardus geoffroyi (assembly GCF_018350155.1). Classification (NCBI taxonomy): domain Eukaryota; kingdom Metazoa; phylum Chordata; class Mammalia; order Carnivora; family Felidae; genus Leopardus; species Leopardus geoffroyi. Next base: position 30,269,977 of record NC_059341.1, on the reverse strand, counting down.
TGGTGGTCACATGAGTCTACACATGGATAAAATTGCATAGAACTAAATACACGCACACTAAAATAAGTGCATGTAAAACTGGTGAATTTTGAACACAGTTGGTACAGAGTATCAGTGTCAATTTCTTGCTTGTGATATTGTAGTATGGTTACCATCAAGGGAAACTGGATGAAAAGTGCATAGGAACTCTGTGTTACTTCTCAAAATGAAAAGTTAAAAAAATTTTAATGTTAGAAAAATATTTGTATGTTACTGATTGATAGGATTACAGTTTTAGGTTGATAAATTTGCTCTTCTGAAAAATGGTCACCTTAGGGTTTCAACATTACTCAGGGTTCTAAAGCAATGGATGACAGACCTGGACATCACCCTCAATTTTTTCCCTGTTTTTATCCTCTTCCACACTAACTCATCAAGTTCTACTTCCTATACACTCCTTAAATATTATGTCCTCCCTTGTTTCCACAGCCATTGTCTTGGTACGGATCATTATCTTTCCTTAGAGACTATTCCAATAGTCTCCTGACTAGCCTCAAAGTCTTTGTTTTCTTCATTGCAGTCCATTATCAAAAGTGTAATAAGCTAGTCCTCTTTCTTAAAAAGAAAGTTTGCCTTTCATCTACTTCATTGACTCCCACTTATCCCCAGGATAATAAAGAATTCTTATATATTAGAGAGAAGCCTCAACATGCTGGAACCATTACCTTAGTATCTACCATTATTTTTCCCGCATGACACTTGATACTTCAAGGATTTTATTTTATTTTTTTTTCAACGTTTATTTATTTTTGGGACAGAGAGAGACAGAGCATGAACGGGGGAGGGGCAGAGAGAGAGGGAGACACATAATCGGAAACAGGCTCCAGGCTCTGAGCCATCAGCCCAGAGGCTGACGCGGGGCTCGAACTCACGGACCGCGAGATTGTGACCTGGCTGAAGTCGGACACTTAACCGACTGCGCCACCCAGGCGCCCCAATACTTCAAGCATTTTAAACTACATGGGATTTCTATTCACACCACAAGTACTTACGCTTCCATACTTTGTCCACACCCTTCCCTCTCCCTTGAATGATCCATTCCACCCTCTTACCTTCCAAGCAGTCTTCTGCAAAAACTCAACTTAGATATTAGCTTCTCTATCAAACCTCCCTTGAAAACCTAAGTAGAATTCATCATTTTCTTTTGTGTCTTGAACATACTGTTGAATTTATAACATTGGTTCATCTGTGTTGATGTACATGTCTCTTTCCCTTCTCAGGGCGATGAACTCGTTAAGGACAAGTTCCATGCCCTCTCATCTTTATCTTCTTATGATCACACACAATGTTTATCAAACAATAGGCACTTGATAAGTGTTTGATGAATTGAGTTAGAGAAAAATTATGGAACTCCAACAGTCTGATTGACTTGGCTGTAGCTATTTGGTATCAGTAATGAGAATTACAGCTGTGATTAATTGCAATGATGGTCCCAATTAGTAGCCTCCCATCACAATGTGACTTTGCAGCTCCTCCCATCGGGAGGGGTAGTCTGTTCCCTCACACCTTGATTCTGAGCTGGTCTTGTGATTTGCTTTTGCAAACTGAAAGTGACAGAAATGTCAGTGTGCCAGTTCTGAGCCTAAGCCTTGAGAGACCTCTTGTGATTCTGCTCTCTCTCTTGGAAAGCTGCCCAACCACTATGTGAATGAGCCAGGCTGACCTGCTGGAGGACAAGAAACCACATGAAGGACAGCCCAATATTCCTAGCCAGGCTATTCCAGACAAGCCTATAGTGAGCCAGTCCCTAAGACAAACCAACAGAACTATCTGTATGACCTAAAGTTGACAGGAGATTTATAAGTGAGCCAGTTGAGACTAAGAAGACCACCCAATTAACCTGTAGATTCATCAACAAAACAAAGTGATTATTATTGCATGCCACTGATGTTTGATTGTTTCTGATATAACATTAGTTTGGTAATAAATAAAGATGTGAAAATTAGTACCAGAGGTGGAATGTTGATGTAACCAACATCTAAAGTATGCAACATTGATTTGGGAAACAATGTGTGAGCAGAGGATGGAAAAACAGTAAGTACACTCTTAGCAAAGGCTGGAGAAATGGTGTAAATATTGTTTTCAAAGCTAGAAAAATGGTGATCTGTGTTATGAAACAGCAAAATTACTTGTAAGTGGTCATCCTGCACATTACATGAAGTGAAAGGAGCCAGTCATAAAAATCCACATATAACTCCATTTGCATGGAATGGCCAGAATAGGCCAATCAGTAGAAATAGAGGTGGAATTTGAGGAACTTAACAGAAGGCCATAGGGGAAAGGAAGGAAAAATAAGTTGCAAACAAAGAGGGAGGCAAACCATAAGAGGCTCAAGTACAGAGAACAAACTGAGGGTTGATGGGCATCGGGGGGTTGGGAGGGGTGGGGAAAATGGGTAATGGGCATCAAGGAGGCACTTGGTAGGATGAACACAGGGTGTTGGATGTAAGTGATGAATCACAGGAATCTACTCCTGAAGTCAAGATTACACTGTATACATTATATGTTAGCTAACGTGACAATAAAATATTATATATATGTATATTAGATTAATTAATGTTTGCCAGGGGCTTGGGGAAGAGAGAAATGGGGAGTGACTTCTGGTGGATATAGGATTTATTTTTGGAAGCACGAAAATTTTCTAAAATTAGATAGTAATGAGAGTAGTACAACCACTGAACTGTACAATTTAAATGAATGCATTTTAGAGTATGTGTATTATTTCTCAGTAATGCTGTTATTGAAAAAGCTATCACCTGCTGCAAAATAAAACATGCTTCATCAATCAATCAATAGATTGATCAATCAAGTATCATATATACACACATATATATGTATATATACACACATATACATGTATATATATATATATATATATATATATATATATATAACCTAAAAAATGCTTGGTTTTGGTTAAGTGCATTCTCCAGGCAGAATGTTAAAAGTGTTAGCTGGTCACTTCTAGCTGCATATGGCAAGGTACATAATCAGAAGATGACGTAAAGAAAGCACTGGACAGTGTGTAAACAGAATGACTTGATGGATTGAAAAATAAAACACTTACTTATTTCCAGTCTCTTTAGATAGCAAAAGGTTCTTAATGTAAAATTCTGCCTGAAGACACAGATCAAATCAAGGGTATCATTGTGTGACCATTTGTTTAAATAGTTAAAGGACACATTGAGACAAATGATTCAATTGCCACTGAACCAAAGGACTTCTAAAATATTAATGGTATAATTTCTCAAAAATGGAATCCCAAAGTAGCAGTTGATAAATCTAGAGAGCCATATCTACAGAACAATCTTGGGTATTGGCTTTTCCAATGAGGTGAAGAAAATAATCAGATTAATTAGGAAGTTATATAGGCAAAAGCACTGCCATTCTAGACTAAAGGTGATTGAGATTGTCCAAAATGTTCAAAATATTCTGAGCATCCTACTTTCTGTAGGCAGAAATAGGTTAAGAATGTCATTCATCAAAAAAAAAAAAAAATCCATTCATCTGCCAATATGGGTTATTTCTTCAGATGGAGCCAATGAGGATGATGGAAAAGAAGAACATCTCAGAGGCCAGGGACAGGATCTCAGAGGATGGCATAAGAACTTTAAAACAAACAAAAAAAGACCAAGGAATCAGTCACAAGAATCAGAACCAAGGTTCCTCACCACCAGCCAAGGTCTAATCAAGAAACACTCCCCATCTCCAGAGTTGGAGGCACCTGGTAACATTTCCCTGGTGAGTTTCAGAACTGCTATGGGTCAGTTACTGCTAGTGTCTCCCATCCTCTCCCTTTTTCAAAAGGAGTTTTTATTGCAGTGTTTTGCCCCTGTGCCATCATGATATGCTGGGTCTCTGGTGACACGTAACTTGTCTCTACATTTCACAGACCTCTGGATTAAGAGGATACACATTCCAAGAGCCACATGCAGAGCTGATATTAAGTTTAATGCCATGATTGGTTGAGATTTTGTCAGTCTTAGCAGAGTCTGACTATATTTTGCGTGTAGGAGGGCTATGAATTATTGAGACCAGAGGCAAATTGCTATGAATTGATTGTAGAGATAGCCCCAACTAATGGCATCTCTATATCTGCACTCTGCAATGTGACTTTGCTGCTATTCCCATCAAGAAACAGAGGCTAGCTCCCTAGCACTTGGACCTGGCTAAATTGTCTATTTGCTTTGACTAATATAATATGGTGAGGCCAAAGTTATGCCAGTTCTGTGTCTAGGTCTTGAGGACTTTCACACTTTCACTTTCTTTTAGAATCTTGCTTCTGCTAGGAGAACAAGCTTAATAAGCCTGCTAGATAATATGAGAGACAGAGTATAGAGTCCAGAGTATGAGAGAATTCAATTGCCATTGTTATTCCCTAGCCAGTGACTATAGAAATGAACCAACATCCAGAAGCAGAGCCACCTGGCCAACTTGCAGATGACTGCAGATGCATAAAGAAGCATACCAAGATGTACTGAACCCAGTCTAAATTGCCAGCCTTAAGAATTGTAAGCCAAATTAGTGTCTATGGGTGTAAGTTAACAAACTTGGGGCAGTTTGTTATGTAGAGATAGTTAACTGATACAATAACTAACATAAACTGGGTACCTACTCAATGTTAGGCATTGTTTTATACACCTGGTAGGTATTAGTTCATTTATTCCTTACAAGAACTCCGAAGTAGGTGTTTTTATTATCTCAGTTTTACAGAGAATGAAACTGAATTAAAGAGAGTTGAAATAATTTGCCAAGGCTACCAACCAGAAGGTAGTAAATCCTGGGCTCAAACTCAGAAAGTCTGGAGAGAGAGTCCACACTTTTAAGCAGTATACTATACGATTGCATTGAGCAAGCAACTTGAGACAAACACCTTGATTTATTTACCTTTGTTTCCCCAATGCTTGGCATCAACTAAGGGCTCTAAAAATACTAAATTTTCCATTTGTAACAACATGTAGGAACCCATTTTTAATTTCTACATGTTGCTAACTATAAGGAGCCATTATATGAGGAATAAAGTTCAAGTCCTTTAACATCTATCTACAAAGCAGCCTATAATGTAATTTCCTCTACCCCTTTCCTTCCATGTGCACACTATTCCTTGATAATTCTCCATAGGGATCTACCAATGTGTTCAAGTGTTCAGTAAATATTGAGTACATATGGTTTGGCAGATACTGGTCCTCTTGCTTTTTATGCATTACGGATGGCTCAATTCACACAACTCTATGAAGTATTTTATCCTAATTTATAAATGTGCGCAAGTATATGATTTTTTAGTATACAAGTACAGTTATAAGAACAGAACCAAAATATCAATGATTTAAACAATAGAGAAATTTATTTATCTATTGTTTAACAGTCCAAATATAAACTGTCCAGGGAAGGTTGGAAACCCCACAGGGTTGCAGATCCAGACAATTTCTATCTTTTTGCTACATTATCCCCAACCCACAATTTTTGCTATATGGCCCAAGATGGGTGCATTGGCTCCAGCCATCACATGTGGATTCCAGCCATAAAGGAGAAAAATAAAGGCAAATAAGAAAGCATCTTCTTTCCTTTCAAGGAAATAACCCAGAACACACCCACATTTTTTTTCCATGTTCCATGGGCCAAAACTTTATCATGTGTTCACATCTGGTAATAGGGGAGGCTGAGAATTATAATCCTTAGCAGAGCAGCCATGTTCAAAGTTTAAAAAAATGTGTGTAATGTGAGAATGAGAGCATAGGCACTGGGGACTACTGGTCACTGTTGTCGCACCCACTGGGTCACATCCAGGTCACAGAGCTAGAGAGTGATAGAACTGGGATTTAATAAATGTGGGCCTGCCTCTGCCACCTGTGCTTGGTGCATTGTGTGCTTTCCTCTCTCTTGCTCCCTCAGCAAGTTGTTTGTGCTTTCCTCAGAGCACTTGCACTGTCTGTGTTACAGTCGTGTCTGTGCCTCTTTGTCTCAACCACGAGACAGGACGTCAGGACATCCTGAAGTCACAGAGCTATTTTAATCATCATTCTTGCTCCTAAGCCTTCAATATAATTTTAATGACCATTGTGTGCCAGACAGTGTGCCAGACTCTGCATTCATTCACCGCCCCCCCCCCCTCCATGTGAAGAACACTGTACTGATGTACTCGTTTCAGAGGCCAGGAAACGGACACTTCAAGAGATTAGGTAACCTGCCCGAGATCATGCAACTAGAAAGTGTCCAAATGGAGATCTGGAATCTGCACCGCTGGCCTCCAAATCCTCTTTTACACTGTCTATTCTGGACCAAGCTCAGCCATGGAAAGTCATGATTTACATACAGCCCTCCCATTCACTCAGTAAGCCACTTAATTATGCCACTGAAACTATTCCCTTGGGAATTATAAAGAATAGTTATTTTGTCCGTGTTCTCCAAGATTTTCTGGGTCAGTTCTCTTGGTCTTCTTCTGACAATTTACTCCTTTCTTACCTCTCCTTATCCAGGGGTTTCCTCTCTGCTGATTTTATTCTTTTCCTGGGAGGTTTTTTTCTCTTTCCTTCGAAGGCAGGTACCCCACAAGTATATTCTCTGGGCTCTGCCCACCCTTCTCATCCTCTCACTCAAAGACAGCATCCAGAACACTCCTTTGGAAGGTCCAGTCAGCCAAATTCCCGATGAGTCTTCATCTCTCCCTTCCCTGTCTCCCCTGTTCTGGTGCACATCCACCTGCCCGTGGACACCTCCTCCTGTTAACTATGCTAGCCATCTAAACTTGTCATGTCCAAAATGGAACAGCGTGCCTCTGTCTCTCCTCCAACCCAACCCCAAAACTAAAATTAAAACGTAAATAAATTGACTCTTGCTTATTTTCCTTCCTATATCAGGGTATCATTTTTTCCGTATTTCGCCAACTTTAAATGCCATAGTTGCATCTTCTTTTTCTCCTTAGCCCAGTCCCTTCCCCTGCCCTTCTATGGTTCTTTCTTTTCTTACTTTATTGTTACCCTTATGTCAGATCCCGGCCACCTGTGACAGGGCACGACCTCTCAACAGGCCTCTCTGCTGCCCCCAGATCCATGAGTGTGGGCTGGGACTTGGGGCTTATCTCCCTGCAGCCCCCGTCTCCCTTGTGGGTTCCCATAGAACTGCACCTTGGCTCCCTTGGTCCCACCCAGCCTCCTCCCACTGGCTTCTGCCCAGCAGTCACTGCTACCTTCCACTCCCAGCAGGGGCTAGGCAAAGGCTCAGGGATGGTCACATTTGGACACATGTGCCTTGCAGAATCTCAGGGTGGAGTATGGCTATGGCCCTCCCTGACCCAGGCTGGCTGTACCACTGACCACTGTATGGGAATTTGGCAGAGATGAGCTTCTCATCTACCCTGATCCAGGAACCTCACACCTTTAGGTGCCCTGAGGCCACCCATCTGCTATGGGTTGAGGCAGCGGGCCATGGGAAGGGAATACGTACGTGGCTTGACTTCCTCACCACCAGCCGAGGCAAAGCACACTTGTACAGCAGCTGGTGGGAGGGAGAACCCAGCAGCTGAATGATGGGCTCTAGCCAGGCACCCATGGAGCACAGATCTTCCCCTGAGAGGACCCTGGTGCCCTGTATATTATCCCTAAAACAACCCTTCAACTCTAGTATCTCCTCACTTACTGGACAACCTGGAAAACAGGCTGCAAGTGCTTTAACCCAGTGTGTAATTTCTCCTTGCTCTGGACACGTGAACATCACCAACATCCTCTCTCCCTATCTCTTTCCTTCCTCCTGCTTGCCTGCCTTTGCTCATGCTGAACTCCTGTTGGAAATGCCAGTCCACACCTCAGCCCCATTGGATTCTACTTACCTGAACCCTGTGCGTCCTGCAGGGCTAGGTAAATCTCTCCTCCACGATGTCCCCATGATTCCCAAGGGATGAGCTCTCCCCTCTGAATACGTACATCACTCCCATACATTTGGCTACTTTACTGCCTTATATTTTCATCGGTTACACATATATTTCTTTTCATTCTAAAGGAGATTTTAAACCTGTTGAAGTATCTGGGTCTTAAAGATCTTTGACTACCATCAATATCCAGCACAGAGCTTGCACACAGTCAGCCTACAGTAAGTAGCTGTTGATTGTTAGAATGTGGACAAGGCATGCAGAACAGACACTCCAGGAGGGTTGGCCAGTATCTGCAAGAGTGTGGAGGTGGAATACGTGTAAGGGACAGAAGGAGGCTGCAGAGAAGGGGGTAGAAGCTCGAAGAGGAGACTTCTTGACAAGAGCTGGGGGTCCTGGTGGGGAAGTGAAACATTTAAAAAAATCCCAGGTCACCGTATCTAATGAAATGTCAGACTGGTTCTCAAATCCTCTGCACAATTTTGCGTTCCCACTCCAGTAGCCTCCAGGTGCTGTTCTCATACATTGATCTTCCTAATTGTATCTCACTGTTCGTTTGAAATGTGATTTGCAAATCCAGCCCACTGCTTCAGAGCCCAGGTCCTGGCAACTGCCTGTGACTGATTCAGACGAGACTGTTTGAGGATACTCTCCTTCCCCCACCTCGTACATGTTTGCTGCAAGTCCTGTCTCTCAGAAAGGGTCTTTGTGCCACTATTTTACAATAATATTTTGGATAAAATGTTCAGTTTCTTCTTTGTGATTCCAGTCAGATGGAGAAGATCTGAGCTCAGTGTGCAGGAAAGGGCAGAGGATCTGTAATTTTCCTTAAAACAGTTCTTGGCCACAGCCCTTGTCTAATTTGTATGATGCATTGCTTGACAATGTTTCGAAACACCATGCTGGCCTACAAGGCTAATTTATGGAAATTACAAACATTCATGGATTGGATTCTTTTTTATATTATAAAGTGGTTTGACGTTTTGAATTTTTGTTGGCTTTTTAGTCTCTGAGGGATGAGTGAGCCCAGAAACTTCCTAACATTCCCATACATCAGAATCTTGCTAATCTTTTGGTGGTCTGTGAGTCCAAAAGCAGCAAAGCCTTTGAAAATGCCTCCTGCATTCTGTTCCACATTGCATTTCAAAGTTTCTTTTTGATGATTTTATTTTGGGGAGACCTTCAGAATCCTGTTTGTAAGTTGGCCATTTTGTTCCTATTGCTTGATATTTCACTAACATCTCAATAGACAGTACATTCAGCCAAAAGTACTCTGGGCTCATACATCAAAGAAATCCTTAATGAAAGTACATTAAAATCAGCCTTCAGGGTCTGACTTAAATCACTAGAAATACATTTACACTGTAAAAAATTTAATTGAAAGGATTTTCTTTTTTTCAAAAATGTATGTAGTGATCTGATCCTAAGTATATTCCAAATCCAAGGTCATCTTCATAATGAAGCAAATAGCTACTGATTTGCTTAGCTTTGATGATAAATTCCATTTTTTTCCCAGGCAAAATATAAGCCACCAAGGATTTGTCTAATGGGAAATAAGGTTGATGCACTGGGTTTGTCTTAATTTACTATGTAAGTAATTGTTACTTGAGATAATGTTTAAATAGTTCCTAGATATTCCTTTTATTCGAAGAAAGGTAGCTTATCACCTGTTTTCATCTAAATGAACATGCTTTCTAAATTTAAAAAAAGTACATTTTTTGCTTCTTTAATTAATCCCTTCTTCAATCCTAGAGACCATAAAAACAAAAGCAAAATGTTTCTTAAAGTCACATATTACTCTCTCATCTTCTCCTTAAAAATGTCAATCAATTTATTCTGAAATCATCCTTGTAATTAAAGTATGGAATATCTTACTTTTTATTCATTCATTCATACCACAGACATTTTCCCTAAGAATTCTCATTTCTCCATTCCAATTTTGGCTTTGCAAGCAAGCCTGCTATTTATTTCTGGTACTGTTCGATGTCTCTCAATTTAATCCTCAAATAATTATATTCAAACATCCAAAGAGCACAAATGTAGCAGCCTAACTATTTAACTCAAATTCTAAATCACAAGTTATTCATGTTAATGGTTATAATGAGTTTTTAAAGCATATATTACCATTATTTAACATGCCAGAAAAGGAGTTCAGTGTTTCTTTTCCTCATGAAATTTCAAAAATCACTAGAATTAAAATCACATCAGACATTTTTGGCTGACCTGTGAGTATCACAGGGCAGTGGTCCTCGCTTCCCATGACTTAGCACCCTCCTTCTCGTTCAGTGTTCTCTTATGTAGAGAGGAAACAGCAACAGAGGATCAAATAACTGGATCTTTTCCATTTTTTTTCTATATTTTGTCCACACATTTACACAGGTCTAATTGGCAAGATATAAATACGATGATCTTTTTCTGAAAGGAGAGCTTGTGGCATCATGCGTATTCTCCATGCCTTTATACATGCATACACACACACTCATGTACACACACACACACACACACACACAGGATCTGTTACTGCTCCTTGTGAAATTACCCCAACTGTCTATGCTGGGAAAACTAGGAATATGTCCTTACCCTGCAGCAAGTCAGCTCATTCAGACAATGAAAGCCTGGAAGTTAGGACTTGGCACTTGGCTTTCTTCTCCTTCCCAGAAAAATGCAAATACCAGCTCTGTGACCAGGTTCTGTATCCTCCTCACCACTCCCTGCCACTAACCCTGCCTCATCCAGGTCTCATTGCCAAACCCAAGCCTGAACAGAGGAGAAGAGCCACAAACACAGGGGTTGGGCTCAGACCAACAGTGGAGCAACAGGTGCAGAGGACTCGGTCATAATCCCAAAAGGATTCCATGTCCTAACACTGCTTTTATTACTGACTGGACCAGGTTCCTTGGACACAGCTAGAGTAGAAATGAGGCCGAGCCCCAAATTTAAAGGCACAGGCAAGGCTTTGTTGGGGGCAACAGCTGCAGCTGAAAGGAGACACAGTCAGACAAAGGTGTCAGACTGGCTCCCTGAACAATATCCAGGGAAAGGCTTAAAGGGGCTGCGGTGGGAAAGGAATGATGTGTAAACAGGTAGGGGTGGGGAATCCCAGTAAAGTGGGAGCGCAGGTGCAGTTGACAGAACATGATCTGGGTGTGGTTTTTAGCATTAAAATGAGGGGAGATGTTAGTGAAAGGTCAACTTTGGTGACCCTCCTGTTTCAGATCAGTTTGAACAGGTCTGGGCTTGCTCCTTGGTCCCAGCTGTACTCTGGAAGAAAAGCAACAAGAGCCAGTGGAGGGTGCCCCGGGTGCATAGGGACTGGTTGCCAGAGTCCTTGACTGTCTCACTTTCCCTTCTCCCTCCTGTTTCCAGGCAGGGTTCCCACATACTGGCCTCCTAGGACAAAATTTCTGATTTTCTTTAACCTCTCTTAAGCCTTCCTTTACTGGCCATCTATCCCCATCTGCTGCTTCAGGAATTTCTCTCATTTTCTTTCCAGAACAAGGTGGACTATCAGAGTCCACTCTGCAGACTCACCCCAATTCAGCATCCTCCCCTAAATTGTTGGTCTGTGGGGTGGTAACTATACCCATGATTCTGGAAAAAAATCTCCTTGTTAGGTGTATCATCAGTTCTCAGTGGTGAGGAAGTTAGTGGAAGGCTATTTGGCATACGGGCTTTCGTGAGGATCATCTAACTGTAATGCCTGGCATCTCAGCTATTCTGGCCACATGCATATTCCCTTCTGTCTGACTCTAGCCCAACATTTGAAGTAAGTCAACAAGGTAATCTTTCTAATACCGATTCTTCCATCAAAGGCTGCTTGGATTAATAGGCAAACATTCAGGCCTTGACCGTATCAGCCTTTCCTTTTACTTACATTGTCTTCTAAAATATATTATGTAAGGCAAACACTATAACTGAAATTTCTACTCATTCAGAATTAGTTGCCCCACCTGCCTGTCTGACCAACAATGACTCAGTGGGAACTTCTGTCTATCAATGTCAGAAGGTCTTCAGGATGTTCTTTTGGCTGTTTCCAAAGTCATTCCAAAAAGCATTCCTTCAGTGCTGTAATAGAGGCCAGATTTGGTATTCAACAGCACAAAGACTTTTCTTTCTTTCCTGCCAACTTGAGACATCCTTATAGCTTTAAAGGACAAGAATATTCAGTAACTGCCAAGACTGAATGAATCAGCCCCCAAAAGCTATAGTAAAAATTATGTAGGAAATAACAGGCCAAGAAAACCCAGTGCAAAACAATGGTCATTTTACATGTAAATTTCATGGCCTTCATATTACAAAAGAAACAAACAAATTAGTAGAGACCTTAGCCCCAAGGAAATTAGTTTGGAATTTAGAAAGTGTGACAAATACATTTAAAGATTGTAACAAAACCTGGCATTTTTTAGCCAACACACAAGTCTTGTATTTCATCAAACTTTTCCTTAGATCATAAAATGCTCCGTTATGAATATGTTGGAAACATGATGAACTATTGTTTTTGGCTTCTTTGCAAGAAAGCAATAAAGTTGCCTTTTTCTTGGCTGTTATCTAGATTCTTGTCATTATCCATGACATTGCGTGAACCTGTATTATCTTTAATTTTGTTTTTGCAAACTAATAGTCATAAGAAAATCTCCTTTTTTCACTTAATGATTTGGTTTATTTTCAGTCTCTTTTTCGGTATGATCTCAGCTCCCAGGCAAAAGGGAGTTGAGAAACTTGTAGAAGATTGACAAGGGCAGAGGACTGCAGTTGGCAGGTAGAGGCACAATAAAGCCCTGATAAATCTATAAAATTTTGGCTTAAATATCTTAAGTACCATTACTGTTTAAAACCTGCCCCAATATAATGGTAGTAGGGAAAGAATTCCAAAATATTGGCCAGTTTAGTGGGCATTCCCTTTCCTCTGGTGACCCAACACCATAGGACAAATACACTTAGGAAGCTGAACAATGATATCTGACTGATGTGTGATGGCTACCCTGTAGGGGTACCCTAAAGGGTTTAGGCCAAGGTGGCTAAATGTGTTCTCACTAAGACAGCAACATAGGTTATGAGGCAAACCAAACCCTTTAGTGACTTCATATTCACTTTGGAGTCCCAACCCCAGCCACTCTAGATTCTTGTCTCATTATCTCCTGCTCTGGGCATATTATTCATAGACAAGGTGGGGGCTTATGATGGCAACAGAAAGAGAAAATTATTATTAAAAACATTTCAAGAACCCCAATCTCTTGCAAGTTTAGAATATGAATCAGGCAGAAAGAAAAAGCTTCATGTTTGTCAAACAAAAAGCATCCTGATAGACAAATAACATGGAAAGTTTAACATTAAGTTAAGGCAAAAAACAACCAGGGCTGGTAATGTTGTCCATCAAGGAAGGAGACGGGGGGAAATGTGGGCAAATGCTACCAGCATGTAGACGGTGACCTGGATAATCCAGGACGTTCCAGGTAAGGGAACAGTGCTTTCCCATGCCCTGACTCCCTCTGTCTGTGGGGGGCCACTTTATTTAAAAATCTCAGTTAAAACTTCAAAACACCTACAATAAAACTGAGGGACCTACAGAAGGTACACCCGTAAACAAGACTTCTTCCCTTTCAAGGTCCTGACGGATGACAAAGGACCGGTGGTAAAAGCCTAGAAATAGATACAGTATGAGTGCTGTGAGGGGGTTATTTAAATAGACCCTGAGGTGAGGGTGGGAGGATCCCAGAAAGCATGCAATTGGTTCAAATCTTACAAATGAAGAAGGAAAGAGATTTGTTCAAAATCCCACAGTTACCAGGGTGCCTGGGTGGCTCAGTGGGCTGTCAGACTATTTTGGCTCAGGTCATCATCTTGGAGTTGTTGAGTTAGAGCCCTGCGTCGCACTCTACACTGACAGTCCAGAACCTGCTTGGGATTCTGTCTCTTTACTTCTCTCTGGCCTGCCCCTCGCCCCCCCCCCCCATAAATAAATAAACTTTAAATATAAAAAAGATCCCACAGTTACCAGTAGAAACTGAGTCTTCTACTTCCTCCATTATGTAGCACTACCTCTCCAGGACTCACATTTCTGAGAAATAATGAGGTTAATGGAATTAGATAACTCATAACCCAATTTCTCATTTCTCAGTGAGATCAGGAAGGGAACTATGAAGTCAGGATGTGTGTGACAATGAGATAGGGCAGTTCAAAGAGGACCAAGGGTAGACAGGGGTTAGTGCTGATATCTATCAGGGAGGGGACTTCTGTCCAGGATCTGGGAAGTCTGCAGAGGTGTGCAGAAAGGACTGAGAATTAAAAGCAGGTGTGCAGGAGCAGCCACACAGGTCAGCAAAGCAGAACAGACGAACCTGTTCTGATGTGGTGCTGAGGAATAGAATATTTACTCAACCTAGGTCAAAGGCTCTTTGTTTTCCAGTTTTATGCTGTTAGAAACACAAAAGACTATTCCAGAGAGAGGCATGCTTTACAGGTCCTGACAAACGCTACTCACAGAAAATACTGGATATAGGCTTGTTAAGAATGAGGATTTAAAGAACCTAGCCGACTTCGCCAAATAACCAATTAAATTAGAATTAATTATTGAGAAGAATGTACATACATATATGTACATACATATATATTTGGGTCTCTGGAAACAAATAACAAAACCAATTAGAGCTACTTTGCATCCAAAAAAAGAGGAAAAAAAAGAAAATTTACTCTCAGTAAACAAAGTCACTCTATGGAACTCAAGGTCAAGCAAGCCTCAGGCTTTAGCAAGGAACTAGAATAGAAGTTGCTGGAACTCTCCACTTGCCCAGCCTGCTTTGCTCTGTAGATTGCTTCATTGTTCCCTCTCTGCATTTTGCCTGTGCTGCCTGACTACCACACTGGGCAGGAGGCGGCCACCCCCAAATCCACAGGTCACCGTTCAGTCGCAAGCAGATTCTGATTGGCAGGACCACAGACCTAATGCCAAATACCTGAAAAGAGAATATGTTCATTCCAGCTCAATTCCAGAGTCCATCACTGGCCTAAATGGCTCTATCCAGGAAAAGTGCTCCAGCAGAGGGAGATGGATTGGGGGCTGAGCAGATGGTTTCCAGAAAAAGACCTGGAGGTAGGGTCCTGAGGCATCTATGTATTCATTCCTTAAATTTAAAACTAGGGACCTCCAAGAGCTTCTAGGCCAAACCAGTCATTTTGTAAATAAAGAATATGAGGCTCTAGGAAGTGAAATGCTTGCCCAAATTTATAAACCATATATATGGCAAAGCCAGAATTAATCCGAAGTCCTCCTATTCCTTCATTCCTTCATTCAATTCCTGTTGACTTACAGCTTGTCAGCTTACTACATGTCAGGTCCTTGGCCAAGGACTAGAAATAAGTGTTGTATGCCAGACAGGATCTTCCCCTTCCTGGAGTATACAGAGATGTGGGGGAACAATCACACAAATAAATAAAAGTATAACTCTCATCATTGTTAAAAAAATTGACAGTACCAATTTTCATTTTGCTGTTAGATGTCATTGGCTAGGTCAAAAGAGTAGATATCAGCACTCAGAAGAGAAGTTTCACCTAAAATCAACTTTGACAGGCATGATATCGCCAAGATGGTTGTATAGGAGGCTTCTGACTGGCCCTTCCTTCTATGGACACACTGCAAATATAGCTACCCACAGACCAATTGCCTCTGAGAGAAATCTAGAACTGGTTGAGTGACTCCTGCACATTGGATGACACAGAAAATACCCACATCAAAACACGTAGAAAAGGCTGAGATGCTCTTGCTATAAACTTCACCCAGGACACAGTGACATGCATTTGGGAAGGAATCCCCAAGTCTAAGCTGCTCCTTGAGGACCAGAGGATTTGGACCATACTTAAGTATCCTAACTTCTAAGGCTGCCACTCAAGGGACAGTCTCTCACACAAGGGACAGACTCCCAAATCACCTAGCTCTGAGAGTCAATGAGGTTTGTATTTACCAGATCCATAGCACTATAGCAAACAAAAAAACAGTTGTTAGATGGACATCTGAGCACTCCCCTTGGTTATATCCCCAGCTCAGCGCAGAGGGAGTAGGGAAAAATAGCCATCCCACAGTTTCTTGCTGGAAGGGACTGCATACTTTCCAAGCTGCTGCCTGAAGGTCCAGCTTCTAATCAGCCCGTTGCTAGGTGCTGACTGAGTTCCTCCCCAGAACCCAAAAAAGCTGGTAAGCACTTTCCCTACATTCTCCCTCCAGCTCACTCTAACAATAAAACCAAGATTCCAGCTTCTCTCTGGAAGGAACTTGTTCACACATTTAGTGCCCCAACTTCTCAACTTTTGCGGTGGCCACCCAAGGGATAAGCCCTCAAATCACCTAGCTATGATAGCCAACAGGGCTCAGCATTCACAGGTCTGTATTAAACAAACAAACAAAGAAAACAGTTTTCAAATGGGTGTGCAAGTACTTCCTGCAGATATCTCCCACCCTGGGCTCAGCACAAATACCAAACGGAAATAAAGAAAATCCCACTTATAATAGCATCAAAAGTATTCCTAAAATACTTAGGAATAAATTTAACCAAGGAAATGAAAGAACTATACACTGAAAACTGTAAAACATTGTTGATAGAAATTGAGGAACACACAAATAAATAGAAAATATTCCATACCCATGAATTGGAAGAATTCATATTATTCAAATATCCATAGTACCCAAAGTTATCTACATATCCAATTCAATTTCCCTCAAAATTCCAATGGCATTTTTCACAGAAATGGAAAAAAATAACCTTAAAATTCATATGGAACTACAAAAGACCCTAAATAGCCAAAGCAATCTTGAGAAAGAACAAACCTGTAGGCATCACACTTCCTGATTTCAAACTACACAAAGCTGTAGTCATCAAAACAAAGTGTAGCACGAGTACAAAAACAGACACATAGGTCAATGGAACAGAATAGAAAGCTCCATCTCCCTCTCTCTCTGCCCCTCCCCTGCTCATGCTTTGTCTCTCTCTCTCTCTCTCAAAAATAAATAAAGATTTTTAAAAATTTTTTAAATAAAATAAAATAAAAGCTTATGCACCATAAAGGAAACCATTAACAAAGTGAAAAGACAACCTGTGGGGGAAAAAGACAACCTATGGAATGGGAGAAAATATTTGCAAACCACATATCCAATAAGGGATTAATATCCAAAATATATAAAGAACTCATACAACTCAACAGCAAAGTAAAGAAATTTTATTTTCCCTAAATTTAAATAACATTTTATTTTGCTTAAATTTAAATAAAAATTTAAAAATGAAAAAAAAGGACAAAGGACCTGAATAGATATTTTTCCATTTTCCAAAGAATACACACATATAGGCAACAGGTACATGAAAAGGTGCTCAGCATCACTAACCACCAGGAAAATGCAAATCAAAACCACAATGTGATATCACCTCACCCATGTTAGAATGTCTATTATCAAAAAGACAAGAGATAATAAGCATTGGTGAGGATGTGGAGAAGAGGGAACCCTTGTCCATCACTGGGGGAAATGTAAACTGGTGTAGCCAATATGGAAAACAGTATGAAACTTCCTCAAGAAATTAAAAATAGAACTACCATATGATCCAGAGATCTCACTTCTGGGAATATAGCCAAAGGAAACAAAATCATTATCTCAAAAAGATATTTGTACTCTCATGTTCATTATAGCATTATTCACCATACCCAAGGTACAGAAACAACCTAAGTTTCTGTCAGTGAGTGGATAAATAAATAAAATGTGATACATACACATTTATACACAACGAAATATCATTCAGCCTTAAGAAAGAAGGAAATGCTGCCTTTTGTGAGAAGATGGATGGAGCTAGAGAATAATATGCTAAGTGAAATAAGTCAGAAAAAGACAAATAATGCATGCTTTCCTTATATATGGAATTAAAAAAAAGAAAGAAAAAAGCCTTCCTCATAGAAACAGACAGTAGAAAAGTGGTTCCAGGGGCTGCAGAGTGGGAGAAATGGGGAGAGACTGGTAAAAGTATACAAACTTTCAGTTACAAGAAGAATAAAGTCTGAAGATCTAACACATAACATGGTGACTATAGTTGAAATTTGCTAAGAGATAGATAGAACTTAGGAGTTACCACACACACAAAAGGTAAATATGTGAGGTGACGGATATGTTAATTAACTCAATTGTTGGAATCCTTTTTAAAAAATTTTTTTAACGTTTATTTATTTTTCAGACAGAGAGAGACAGAGCATGAACAGGGGAGGGTCAGAGACAGGGAGACACAGAATCTGATACAGGCTCCAGACTCTGAGCTGTCAGCACAGAGCCCGACGCGGGGCTCAAACTCACAGATCGCGAGATCATGACCTGAGCTGAAGTCAGACGCTTAACCGACTGAGCCACCCAGGCGCTCCTGGAATCCTTTAACAATATACGCATGTGTCAAATCACCACACTGTATACTCTAAATATACTACAATTGTATTTGTAATAAAATAAACTTAGACACTTCATAATTTCATTAATCAATATAGTGTGTGTAGACATGTTACGCTATTATAAAATCTTGAGAAGTGGTTTTAAAAGCACCCATAGCTGTGGCACAGCCCTCAGTGTGACTGTTTACCAGCAAACAGCATTTTATCAATAGACATTAATTTTTGTTTAATTGGCTTTGGCTGAACATTTGGAAACAATGAAAATATTCCATCAACTCAGAATACAGTCTTTTTTGAAGATTCTTATAGTACAAGCATCCTAGATATTTCTTTTTTGGATATCTGTGGCTCCTTAACTGAGATGTTGTCATCAAAAATGTAAAAGCCTATGAAAAATTAAAATGGCTTTGGTTTGGCTAAGGCCCTCAGCTGAAAGAATATCATCACATGTCTTCACTTCTCTTGTATGTATGGAATTGTACTTTGGAGATTTTTTTCTTTTCTTCCTTTTGACTAAAACCAAGTCAGTTGCAAAGTATCCAGCCGCCTTGCTTCTTAAGAAAGTACTCTTGATTTTTAGGTGTCATTGTTCTCTCCCATTACCATGCAGCAGGTTTCTTCTCTAAACAAGTGGCATTCTTAATCTTTCCTTCCATTCCATGCAACACAAACTGAGTTGGAAAAAAATAACTCCAAAATAGCATCTTTCTATTTTTGCAGTTTTATATGATTATAACATGCTAGAAATGTCACTATAATTATAGCAACAAATTATTTCAACAATCCTCACAAGTGATGCTATTTATAGACACTTGGAGAAGTATACAGAGCATGAATCGACCCTGGCGGAAAATCTACTGAATGGCTGTGCTGTAGCCTCGGGCGGGTACCACCTGGCACCAGGTGATTAGATGTGTCCTGTGGAAACGAGGTTCCAGGAGTCTTCACTCAAATGCAAAACATAAGAAACAGAATAAAGGAAAGAGGACATTTAACTGATTATAGCTTGGCATTCACTCTGCATTCCTAGTGTGTTAGATACTATTTTAAAAAATTACAATCACTGTTTCACTCTCTTTCAAGATTTAAAGCTGACTGTTCTATCAGAGAGACCTCAGGTTCAGGAGAGGTAAATGGCAACAGAGAAATGTTTGGGTCAGGAAAAAGAATGAGATATCCACCTATCTCTTATCTGTGATCATTTATGGACTATTGAAGCTAGAAAGAATACAAATAGTTATTATGGACCATGCTTACTTCGTTCATGGCAGTTTAAGCAGATTGGCTGGATGTGTTTGTTTGTTACTGGGTTTTCCCTTTTTTGTTTTTGGTTTCTTTCATTTTATGGTTTTTATATAGTATTGCTTAACAAAGCTGTACATTCAGGGATGAAGTAAATTTCACAGTGGCTCCTTTAACCTCTACTGCTCAGATGCATTTGCAGAAACTGCACTTTAGCTCAGAGATTCAGCCTAGGATGAGATTTAGAGAGCAGGGAAAACCATTTCATCAAAAGTAACCCCTCAGTAAATCACAATTTGCTCCAAATTATCTGTGTTTTTGCATATTGGTTGACGAAGCTCTCTTCCTGGGTCATTAAGTAGAGTTGACAGTGCTGTCATTCTGACAGCAATGGGTAAGTAGCTTCCCTTCTCTTCCCCAAAACCTGACCATGCCTCTCCAGGACACCTCCCAGGAAAGTGTGAGCACCAGCTGCAGTAGCTGATAATGACAACCCTATGTTTGATTTTTTTTCCTAGCAAACAAAAAAGATGTCCCTAATTTTCCTAATCTCCCTGTGAATGTCCACCTCTGTGTCATTAAATGTTCACCTACAGAATTTTAAACTCTATCAGAGATTGCTTTTTTCCTATCTGTATTTCTCTGGTGTGCATTATTGCCTCGAGTATGCAAAGGTAAATTTGCCATTAGTTGGCTGTCATTATGTTGTAGGAATATACATACAGAGTGAAGCTTAATGCAGGGCACAAGGTTGAACTTACGTGACTGTTGCATGGTGCCGAGAAAGTGATCTGGGGACACAATTCATGGGTAAATGACAAGTGCAAGAAAGGGGTCTCCAAGGCAGAAGACAAAGATTTCCGGAATTAATTGCTAGTAGCTTCTTCTGATCCATGTAAAGGACCAACCTAAGTAGGAAAAATAGTAACGATAAGAACAACAAAAAAACAAACCCAACAACATGTGTACAGCAGGGACTGCAGCCGCAGCTCCATTTGGAATGAATAAACATGTGTTAATCATTAGAGTTTGAAACTGATCCCAGAGTATGTTGCATTATAGCTACAGACGTGAAAAATACATATTTGCACAGACAATAACTATGAATGCTTAGATGGCGACAAAGCCATCCCTCATATTGCGGAGCTCAGGATGGGCTGGGGAGGACAACGCGATGTTACAGGTCACATTTAAGGAAGGAGGAGATGAATTTTCTTCAGAAGCAGCAGGATGTTCCCTGGCACGAAAACTACAGGCTTTGTAAGAGAGCTCCAGATGGATGCTGAGAATAAGATACTAAACACAGCAACACCATGCTAGTTGGACAGCTACCTGACAGCACTGGAAGAAGCCTGCAGAAAGGGTCCCTTCATTACGCTAATAATACACGGGCTTATGTGGTTAACTGAAGCCAAGGGCTGGGGATAATTTTACAAAAAGGAAAAAAATTTAGCTGCCATGGTAACCTAGACAACGACAGATCTTCTGGATGTGACAAGATTCCAGTCTGAATTACACAAAGTCACCATAAGCCCAGAAAGCAAAATGGATTTAATTAGTTGGTTAAAGTCTGCAGTACAGGAAAAATGGCAACATTTGTCCTTTATTCTCTTTCCAAACTAACAACATTTCGCTAGTATGAGCGTTCCTAGAAAAGGAGCATTTTTAGCTAAGCACGTGATTGCAAAACGATGCTTCGCATGGGAAATCCCCAAATTTAAATTCCCTCAAAACTCCAGATCCAAATTAGCCATGACTCCTTGAAGGATGAACAGAGAATAGGCTTCATGACATGTCATTACTAAACATGGAGTCTTCAAATGTCCCTCCCTGTAGCCACAGATGCCAAGATTACCACTTCCTAATTTTAAGGCTATTAAGATAACTATAGCACAGGAACCTTCTTCATCTTATTAATCAAAATATATTTGGTAAGTACATATGGCATATTGAATATTAAATAAAGCAACTCTCAACAGAGAAGATTCCTATAAACTAAGATTTACTATCCAAAACAACAGCCGTGTTATCATAGCCAGGCCTGTGGGGGGATATTAAAGGGCACTGAAAACTTTTCTAAAATTGGAAGACTTGTGGGGATGTTGCACATGTATTTTGCCTTCCTATAATTTTCTTTTCCTTGGTGTCTGAACTGTGTATTATAGACTATTACGATTATACAATTATTATTACTACTATTAATAATAATAATTGTTACTATTACACCTGCTTTATAACTCTCTTCTTTTGGTTTTCTAACCCCCATTTCTGGGTAATCTTGGTCCCATTCATAGCTCCTCTTCATGGAGTCCTCATTCTCTCCTTTTCTGATGTCAGCTTCGACTCCTCATCTCCCATTTCTCCAATTTACCATTCGATATTTATATGTTTCTCAAAGCCTCCTCTCATATCCACAGTTAAATTCTTCTCCCCGGTCCTTTATTTCTGTAGGCTTCTGTCAATGCAGTCATTGCCCTTCCAGGGTTTCTAGTCGAAACTTCAGAATTGGTTATCTTCACATCTCATGTGTAATCAACCACCAAGTCCTGTGGGTTCTTCCTTCAGATTCTCCCTCAATCCTGCCCACATATTTATACTTGGCAATGTCAAATGAACTACTGCTCATGAACAGATCATAGTCCCTCAGGTCTGCGTGACTGGGAGTATGTGCTTTCCTCAAGTATCATTAGGTAAAGAGCAGTAGAAACTCAAAATAGTTCTCAATGAAGGGATATTGTGTAAAGATTCAGAGAAATCTCATGGAACTCAAGGTGGGAAGCCAAGTCCAGCTGGCAGTCCCAGAGCTGAGAGTGGGAAGAGCGCCAGGAACTAAGGGGGTGTTTCTCTTTACTCAAGAGGTGCTTCATTCCCTCAGTTTGCTTGAAGGCCAACCGTCTCTTTATTCATCAACATGCAAATGACCACCAGGCATCAACACCTTCCAGCTCTATTTTCTGTCACCACTTGGCAACATACCTGGGTCTCTCAGTTCAAAGTTCAAGGGAAAGAAAAGATTGGACCAAGTTATCTGTTTAACCAAAACCACACATATGTTTGGTAGCTGGACCATCAGTAGGCTGCCTTTGTGTCAGGTGGCACGTGCCTACCCCTTAGGCAATGAGCCCTGATTCAAGTAGTGGGAGCCGTAACCATTGTGGCCATTTGCAGAGACTGTAGGTGGAGGATGGTCTTTAGAAGGGACCATGGGGAGGACAGGCAATGAAACAATTCTTGTCAAAAGTGCTGTTTCCTAGAACACTCTTTTCCCCACCCATCTACTCAGAATACTCCTCCTACTCATTCTTTGAAACCCAGAAAGGGTCACTCTTTTGTTCACCATTTCACTTATTTTGCTCAGAGCCCCAAGCAGAAACAATCACACCCAGCTCGGTGTTGTTGCTATTTCTTGAGCTTATATCTATTACTGCATATAAATCACTAAATTGTAATTATTTATTTGCATGATTGGGTCTCCCACTGGACCGAGCATCTCTTCAGGACAGTTTTGAATTCTGTTCATTGCAGTATTCCCAACATTGAACACAGTGTCTGGTAGTAAGTACTCAACAAATGTTTTGTTGACTGAGTTGCTTTTAATATGCTAATTAATTAATTAATATTTATGAATGTTGTCTCCCAAGTCTGCCCCTTGCTTTAGGGAATTAATTGTATGTAATTGAAAGGGCAGAGGTTGCAGTTAGAAGCAATGAATTAGAAGCATCTATAGAAATATGGATGAATCTTAAAAATATAGTCCTTAGTAAAAAACAGAAAGGAAGAGAAGATATGTAATGAATATCATTTGCATGAATTAAATTTTTAATGCACACAAAATGTAGTAATATTTAAGAACACATACAAAAAAACAAATATACAACAAACACATGGAAATTTTTGACTATGGAAAGAGAGTAATGGAAAAAAGGTACAAGAATTTTTTTTTTTTTTTTTAAATTTTTTTTTTCCAACGTTTATTTATTTTTGGGACAGAGAGAGACAGAGCATGAACGGGGGAGGGGCAGAGAGAGAGGGAGACACAGAATCGGAAACAGGCTCCAGGCTCTGAGCCATCAGCCCAGAGCCCGACGCGGGGCTCGAACTCACGGACCGCGAGATCGTGACCTGGCTGAAGTCGGACGCTTAACCGACTGCGCCACCCAGGTGCCCCAAGAATTTTTAAAAGAGATAAAAATAAATAAATAAAATAAGAAAGGGGTCTTACACAGATTGAAGATGGTAATGTGCCTTGATCCAAGGAGAATGATGGACTCAACCATCTGCTTTGACTTCAAAATAAAGAATAACAAATGGAATGAATTTTAACATTATTAAGGTTTACATTGGTTTACATATCCTAGCTCTTGTTTGTTGGTGAATTGATACTGGGAAAGTTATTTACATCTCCTTGTACTTTAGTTTCCCTATTTATAAAATTGGGATATTATCAACTTAGTAGGTATGCCTTAAAATTAAATTAGAAAATGTATATAGAACACAGGTCACACAGCAACTCAAGAAATATTCATATAAATGGATTCCTATGCAGTCTTCTGCTTGCATTTGCCTTTGGGTTCTTCCAGATCAAATTTACCTACTATCAAAGACAAAGACATCCTGCCCCTACTCGAAAATTTTCCATTATTTCCTGATTCCTATATTATCTATTTCCCACTTTGTTGGAATTGGGGGGTTAGTGGTAACAAGGTAGAGGTGTTAGAAATGATGTCTTAAATCTTACCTGTGAGTTTAACACAGTAGAGGAAGAGGTGGCTGAGGGAGACAATAGAGAGGGCATGGAAGGATATTGCCCTTGTACTACAGAGTTAGACCATGGAGTTGGCTACTGGAATGACTATCACACTCCTATAATATGAGGATTGGAGTGCCGCCCAGTGATCCACTAATCAATGCTTAGCAACTCAAGGCCAACCTTACTCACTTCCTTTCATAAACCTTGAGCTCCAGGTAAACTGATTTTGTTATCATTCTCTCTGTAGGAGTGCTGACATTTCCTGCTCTGTGACTTTCCTGAAGATATTCCACACTTGGAATGTCTCATCTCTTGTCCCCCTATTTCAATACTATTCATTTTTCAGGGACCAGCTAAAACCCAAACTTCTGAAAAAACTTCCATAGATCACTTCAATTTTTGAGGAAGCTCTCCTTTCAAGATGGTCACATTTATTTGGCATTATATACTACCCCCTCATAAGTTTGAGGCATCTGTTCAATCTGAATTATATTTATATTGGGTGTATAGACTTGTATTCTTATGGTATCTTAGTATCTAAACAGTGATTTATATGTAGTAGACCCTCAAAAAATATTGTTCAACAAAGAAGTCACTTCAATAGCCTAAAATTATATAATTTTCAGGCGAGTTAACTAAAGGCTAAAATCTCAACTTATTTTATCAGTGAGGAGACAGCAGGTAGAGGAAATAACGTCATATCTATGAGTTAATGAATACATTTGTTCTTTTAAATTTCGAGCTTCCCTGTCTTTTTCCTAATCCATAGAGGTTTATGGGGATATCTTGGGATGATACACAACCACAAAGGGCCTTAATTTCAACCATTTGTGAAATGAAAGTGTTTGATTAGAACTTTCTTCAATCAAAATCTTACAGAGAAACCCAATCAACAATAACAACACACACACATGCACACACACATACACACACATACACACACAAATACGTAGCTGCTGTGATTGAAGAGTCCCATCATCTTTCCCTTACTCCATTCACCAGTTACTTGGAAGTGGAGTTTGAAAACCCCAGGATGGAACCAAAGTCTCTCAGACACTTGTTAGTTGCTGACTCCATGACTGCGGGAAACTGAACACCTTCTTGCTTCTTTCATACCATCCTCCATTTGGCACGCTATCTGAGTGGTACAAATTACTTAATAGGCCATTCAAAGTAGTAGGAGTTTCACTGCCTTCCCAAGATTCTATGAAGATCAAATGAAATAACATCAGTTGAGGTGTTTGCCAGTAATAAATCTTAGCATAAAGGCATAGTGGTATTATTCATATTTAGATGGTGATTGTTGTTGCTTTTACCATTTTTATTACTAACTTGCAACACTACTTAGAGATACTAATTTTACTTAAATATGAGGAAATGAGGACCTATAGAGGTTAACTAACCTCAAACCAGGCAAATTCTAAGTAACAGGACAGTGATTTTAATCGCAGGCTTTCTTATCCAACATCCATCTTTTCACAACATGCGTCCTCAAATTGAATTAAAAAGGTTGCCTGAAAGAAAAGATGGTTTTTGAAAAATATGTTTAAAAGAACACAACTTATAATGTCCTCCATGACAGTAACCCTAACTAACATCTCTGAAGAGCTTGGAGTGAATCATTTTGATCCTTGGGGCCACCTCGAAACATGGAAGTGTTGGGGGTGATGGAGTAACAGCTTTTCATGAGCTTGGGATGCAATAAAAGATGTCAGAGGGAAACAAAGGCCAGCTGGTGGAATTTACCAGAAGACAGGGATGAGTGTTTCTGGTAAGAGTAAACTCTATTCCCTGGGATATTACTCTGGTTCCTGTTTGTCATCTCCTATACTGTTGGTAATAGTTGGACACATTTCTATGCTTGGTTTCTAGGCACTCCCAACCACATACTAACAAGTTTAATCTTTGCTCCCCATTGATCTAATACCTCTCATAGATAAGACCTTCACACTTCCACATATGTACACTCTGCTTTGTGGTGTCAAACTTATGTACTTGTTTTTTTACTCTGCAAGCTCAAGACCCATCATCAGTCATGACAGGTAAGACATTGAGACTGAGACTGTCTATATTACTCAAATGAAATGACTTTCCCAAGATCATGAGAACACAGACAAATTCAGTGTCCAGATCCAAAATCCAGCTGTCTTCCCACCACATAGTTTTTTGGATGAAGCATTAAAAACTGGTCTGCATATTATTACATTGCTATCTGATCCCATTAGTGACATACGAGCTTTGTGAAATACAGTGCTTTCTTCCTCTGGAAGCCATTTGATTCTCATATAATCAAACACTGAAATTATTGTATTTCATGTCCTCACAATCAACATGGAAGGTGATGAATATGGAGCATGTTTGGTTTTAAGAAATCTCTACGTGAGGGGTAGAAGGGAGCAGGCATGGTGTATATTCATTTGTTTGACTTCATTTTATTGTCTTTTGCAAATCCTTTTTAAATTAATTGATTGGGCCCAATGAACAGGTCTTTCTTTTCTCCTTCCCACTCTCTTCTCTTTCCATAGAGATCCCTCTGGGATCCCAAAGACATCTATTCAGAGAAGAGAGCTTGAGACATAAAGGGGTCCATGCTTTGGGGAAAGTCTTCAATACCTGCTGTCTCATTGGGCTCCATGTGTGTCAATAACTTTACTTCTGGAAGGTGCTGGTATGAACATTCAGATTCAGGACAGAGACTCCAAAACCTCTAGTTAAAACCTCTGTCCTACTAGTTTCAGAGAATCTAAGTCTTCCCTCTAAGGTTTCATTTTTGGTCTCAGTACTACAAAAAAGGATGTTTTCAATATAATTCACAAAAACCAGTCACATCTGGCGAATTATTAGTAAATACTAAATAATTAAGCTTTCAGTTCAACAAAATTTGAATCTAATGTCATTAGGTGACCTCCATTTGGAGTTTCTGTTAACTACTTCGAGTCTAAAACTGGTACAAAACCCTTTCAATTCACCAGTGTTTAAATTTTGCATTTCAATTTAGGAGGAGAAACAGGAAATGAAGAAAGAAAGAAAATTATTACAGTTCTAAATGTCTAAAAGTGTTTAACTTCAGTTTTTTTTAACTTGGTTTTCATTTTATTCAAATTAGTGTAGGCACTGCAAATAAAATTTTAGAATGCAGACAGAAGGTCTGTGAAGCATAAATTATAGGTGTTTTCCCAACTGGTTTGTATAAAGGATTTGCTAGATCATAAAAGTTTAATTCACTAAAAGTCAATTCTTCTGAAAAAGAAATTAACTTGGTTTAAAGAATAATATTCATTCACTTAAGGAGTTTATACTGAGTGCCTAGGATGTACCAAGCATTGTGCTTAGTACCATGGGAGACATGGATATACATATAGGTATATAATCTAGACATTTGGTGAACTTATTTGAAAAAGAAGAGGAGAGGGACAGAAAGATATACCTATAATACTGGAAATGCTGGCAAATCTAGTTTTTGCAAACATGATATATGTTGAATTTCCTCTGCCACAGTTTGGATGCATATACCTTATCTATAAAACAAATATCTATCTAGTATTTAAGCACCAGTGAAGATACAATGATGAATAATCTGTAACCCCTGCCCTCAAGGAGTTTACAGTCTCGTAATCAATTTGATAACTAGGTGATTTTTTAGAAAAAGGGGTGAGCTCTCTATTCTCCCAAAGTAAGGATCGGTAGCTTTGAAAACAGGAATTAGGGAAGCAGCAGAACCAGGCAGTCTGGGTTGAATTCCGTAGGAAGGGGATGATGTTAAAAAGACTAACAATTAACTTTTGAGAAACAAGCTCAACATAGAAGAAAAATAGACTGGAGGGAGCCAATTTTAATTCCTGAGCCAAGAATTTACCATGGCCTGGATGGATGATCCAATCTGAGAAGAATCTGTAAGAATGGCCTCTTTATCTTTACAAAGCTAGATGCCTTATCCTTGGTGCCTGCATGCTCCTATCAATAAGGAACTGGTACCCACATCTGGCTATAATAAGTGATGAGTCCTTCCCCCCAAAAAAGATTCAGAGTTCCAAGACTGAAGCACAGAAGAAAAAATTGCAGAATATACATTCATCCTGCCACCCACCCCCACCTCAAGCAGGGTGCACAGTGCCAGTCCCCCTTCTCAGTATTGAGAGGACACTGAAGGGACTATGTCATTGTCCACAGTAACAGCAACAACCAATTTAGATCCTTAATGACAGTCATCCTGCACTTTTTCCCTATGCACAATCTAGATGAAATAACAAGCACAGCAGAGATGAGGTAAGAAATTAAAATCATAAACTCAGACTCTAAGAGTGTACCTTAGTGTAACATTTAAATTTTAGCATTAGAGATTGTCTATCTACTCATAATATAAAAATAAAACACAGTAAGTCTTTTAAAAATCTGGCTCAAAAACTTTTTCATGAATTGATTTGAAATGAAATCTATGACATGTTCTAAAAACTCTTGAATCACTTAAAAAAGAATTCCGTAGAACCACGGAAACTTAAGGCATGAATGTTACCTTAGGAAGTAATATTCATAATTGATTATGGGATTCTCCTGGGAATTCTCTATCGGAAGTACCCATAGTGTAATTCTGTACTGGAAACCAAGGATTACCTGTCCTTCAATATTCCCCCTATATCATCCTCTACAAAATCTGCCTCGGTAAGAATCTGCATTCTCAGGGCGCCTGGGTGGCTCAGTGAGACTGACTCTTGTTTTTGGCTCAGGTCACAATCTCTTGGTTTGGTTCCTGAGTTCAAACCCTGTGTCAGGCTCTGTGTTGACAGTGTGGAGCCTGCTTGGAATTTTCTCTCTCCCTCTTTTTGCCCCTCCTGGACTTGAGATCTCTCCCTCTGTCTCTCAAAATAAATAAACTTAAAAAAGAGGGGTGGGGAAGGGCTCCTGGATGGCTCAGCTGGTTAAGCATCTGACTTCCGCTCAGGTTATGATCTTGCCATTTCAGAGTTCGAGCCCCCCATTGGGCTCTGTGCTGACAGCTAAGAGTCTGGAGCCTGTTTCAGATCCTGTGTCTCCCTCTCCCTCCCTGTCCCTCCCCCACTCGCACTCTGTCTCTGTCTCAAAAATAAATAAACATTAAAAACATTTTTTAAATAGAAATAAAAAAGAATCTGTGTTACTCACATTCCCTAAAGTAATTTGCAAATGGGATTCTGTTTGCCTACAAGAGATGGAACAGGGTAATTTTAACAACAACAAAATTTAATTTGATCTAGGAAACATATGAGGGAATTTTAGCCATTCAAAGCAGAAAAAAAGGAATAATAAGAACTGAGGCTTCTCTTTTCCCTCACTTTCCTCAAAACTTGAACTTCTGGCAAGACCTTGTTCATTCTTTCACTTCTCAAACCTGCCATTCTTTGTTTCCAGTTTTTACCTTTTTCTTGAATACCCCATTCTCCTTATTTAAAGCCAAATGTGGAGTTATTAAAAAGTAATTTTTTTAAAAAGAGAAATAAAATTTGTAGAGTACATACCAAAAAAACCCCTACATTTTATAAATTATAAATCTGAGGCATAAGGAATTTAGTGACTTGCCTGAAGTCACACAGTGAACACATCAAAAACCTAGGGACCCAGCTTCTAGGAAGATTAGAGTCAGATAGACATTGACTCTGGAGGCAGAATAATAATGAGATAACGTTTGGAGATTAGCCCCAAACCTGCATATAGTAAATACCCAAGAAAAAAATCACCATCATAAGTTTCTGTCTTCAAAGATGTCAGGATGATAAGTGCTGCAGAGGAAAAAAAAAAAAAAAAAAAAAAAAGATAGGGGGAGGAAAGTAGAAAGTAAGGAGGGATGCTAACTTCATTGAGAGAAATGTATGTCGTTCACAATAACCCTGCCCGCTGCCCCCTGACGTAGCCCCCTTTTATCCTGGCTCTTTGCTTTAAGACCTTTGTTTTCTTTTTTTGCCTTATATCTCTTGCTTCCTCTACTTTTTGAATGCTAAATGTTTAATACCCAAGATAAAAAATATAAGTTCTGCACTCAATAAAGAGAGAGGTGAACGACATGGATACAAAAATTACTTCAGCAGACTGGGTATAACTTGGCTTAATTTTTGTCAGATATAGGGATGCCTGGGTGGCTTGGTCAGTTGAGCGTTGGACTCTTGATTTGGACCCAGTTCATGATCTCACAATACAGCCTGCTTGGGATTCTCTCCCTCTCTCTCTCTGCCTCTCTCCTACTCATGTTTGTTCTCTCTGTCTCTCCCTTTCTCTCAAATTAAATAAATAAACATTAAACAAATCTGTCCAATATAAGAAAAATGGTTTCAAGTTTTAAAAAGAAAACCCAAAATACACAGAAAAACTAAATTTTGTTGAAGACCCATTAGTCTTTGCTCATTCATCTCAGGAGAGTTGCAGAAAGGTGAAATCCGTTCAAACAAGCTGTGGTCCCTAAAACTGAATTTTCAAAGAGTCCCCAAACCCCTCTGCCAGTATCTCATTGACCTACTCATTTTTTTTGTGTGTGTGTATCCATCAAATATAATCCTCCACACACTGAATTGAAAAAGGAGTTAGAGTCAGAGTATTCAAATAATTTAGAATTTTTATAGCAGCTGATATCCATTATTAAATTAATTTTCACCTGTAGGATAAAACTGAAGTGTTTTATGGGCATCTACAATCTTAAAAACCTTTATTTCCATTTTAAAATAACTGAATACATGTTCTGGTAATCTCTCTTTCAGACTCTTCTTCTATGAAAAGAGAGTAGATTCACGACCCCTTTGGATACTCAAGCAAGAGAGGACTGAGAGACACAAACCTTTAAAAGTAATTTTAATGCCATTTAGAAATTATCTCATCAAACCTAAGATGGTGGCATGAAGTAGTAAAAAAATCTTTGCCCTGACACTCTGGTGGGGTTGGGAAAGGAGACAAACCAAGTTTTCTAGAACCAATTGTGCTGGAAAATGCTATATGGTATTTTAAAAGAAACACCTTCATTTTTCCAGGTCCCAATTTCCTCATCTATAAAATGATGGGGTTATGTCAGCTGCTTCTAAGTTCAGGAATTGAAACTTAACGTAGTCAATTTCAACTTAAATATCTTCCTTATCTGGGGTGCCTGGGTGGCTCAGTCGGTTAAACATCTGACTTAGGGCTCAGGTCATGATCTCGTGGTTCATGGGTTCAAGCCCCATATCTGGCTCTGTGCTGACAGCTCAGAACCTGGAGCCTGTTTTGGATTCTGTGTCTCCTTTGCTCTCTGCCCTTCCCCCGCTCATGCTCTGTCTCTCTCCCTCTTTCTAAAATAAATATTTTTTTTTAATTCGAAATATCTTCCCTATCTTGCTTTATACCTCAATCTGACCAGTGCCATCTGTCTCAGGAAAAGGAAACACCACTCACCCAGGTGGTCACACCTGTCACCTAGAAGATGTCGTTCATGCCCTTCTTTCTCTCACAACCCAAATTCAAGCCATGAGTACATGATTTCTGAACATATCCTGAATTTGGATCTTTCTTTCTATCATAATTGCATTCCAAACTACCTCCCTTTCTCTTCTCTCCTAATGTATTTTCCTGTTCCCGCTTTTGCTCTGATAAGGTTTATTCTCTACAGAGCAGCCAGAGTGATCCTTTTAAAACATACATCAAACCCTGTCCCTTTCCAGAACAAATTCATCCACAAGTTTCCCTTCAATCTCAGAATACCTTGGCAAATCCTTACCATGCTCTGCAAAGGCCTACACAGCTCACTTCTGGCTATCCCACCAAGTATGACTATATTCTCCCTCTGCCTATTGGCCTCCAACCACTCTGCCCCCCTATTGTCCCCACTCACAGTCTTTGTACACACAGCTCCCCTGGCTAGAACCCTCTCCCCTCACACCTGGATGGCCCCCTATTCTGCTGCACAGGTCTCTGTTTTATTGTCACTTGCTCAGAGATACTCATGCTGACCTCCATATCTGAAATAACTTCCCTGTTACTCTCTCTGAATCCCCTTCCTTTTGTTTTATTTTCCTTAGTACCTCTATCACAAATGTGTTAGATTGTTTCCATAGTGGTGCACAATGAATCATGGCTCCTGACCATATGTAGCTCACTCTGAGCCCCTGGGACATGAGCAAATATGACACACTTGATAAACACTTGTTCTTTGGTGCTTGTTCCCATGGAACCCTAGGACCACCCAGGGTCAAAAGACCACATGGACAGAGGATCCCAGCCAGCCCCACTCTGCCAACCGAGCCCAGCCACCAGCTGACCTTTCAGTTCAAAGCAGTCACATGAGGGAGCCCAGGTGAGGCCAGCAGGGACCCTGCAGCTCATCCACAGAATTGTGGGACATAATAAACCATTGTTTAAGCCACTCAGTTTGGGATGGTTTTTTATACACCAAAATATAACCAACACAGCTCTGATGGCATATTATTCCTTTATTGTTGTCTTCCCATTGGCATGTGTAGTCTATGTGCATGTAGGGACTTGGTGCCAGAGAGTGTTGTGGTGGCAAAGTGCCAAAGGAAAAGTATTTGAGAAGGTAATCCCAGCCAGAGCGAGTGCAGACCAATCAAAAATATCTTACAATATTTCAGTTCATTCACACAGGCAGTGCCCATGACCAAAACCACTGCTGTGCCCATCCTGTCTTCCTGCTAAATCAGAATCCCCTCAAGCTGAAACCTTAGCTCACTGTATTATTGATTTCTAAACATACCCATCACCGAGCTTCTAGACCCTTGGACAAAGAACAATATACTTTTTAAGTAACCATTATTTTATATCGGGTATAATTAAAGTTATAAACCTGCCATTCCTCCCACCACATTAGAAAAATGACTTCCCCACACACTCGTAGCCTCAGGCAAGATGGGCAAAGAAAACTATGTTCATGGAAGAGCTGTCAGTTCTATTGATGATGAGCAACATGGATTGAGAGGCCAGACCTGACACCCTGTCCCCTGCCCAGTGGGCTGGTAGAGCAAGACTGGGGGGACGAATCAGAGAAACAGGCATGGAGGCTTTAAACTGAGCCCAGAAGTGAGCTGAATCTGAGCAGACAGTAGACAGGAGATACCATTTGTTTTTCATAGTCACTACTCTTGGGGACACCCTGGTGTCAAGTAAGGCAGGCAAATTAGGGGCTCGTTTGCTTGGGAGCCATTCTTGAGTTTTCCCACAGGCTACACTGCCTGGAGCAAGTTCATTCAGCACTCTGGGTTGTAGTTTTCTTATCTGCAAGAAGAGGAAATTGTCCTAGATGGGATCTAGGGTCTTTTTAAGCTTAGAATGCTATGAGCTTAAATCAGTAATACCAGAAAGATGCTGTTTATCACCCCCACGTCCAAGAGATGAACAATGAAGTCACTATTTTTATCAATTGTTAGACACAAATTAATAGTCCTATGAAGCAGTTTTTATGAAACTGCTTCCTAGATGTTGTGTGTGTTGCATCAAAAGCAAACATCATGAATTGACTCATTCCGCATGTATGTGCTGAACACCACTGCATGTTGGAAACTGGACAAGCACCCAGGCCAGGTGAGAGGCACAGAAGACAACCCCCTGTAGAAGGCTGTAGTCAGTTCATAAAGGATCTTGAGTCCCCAGTGGCTTTAAAGGAGGAAGTTACTGGTCAGTGTGATTCAGAGGAGGCTCATTCTGGTGTCAGGGCTGCTGGGCAGGGGGGGAGAAGCAGATGGTGTGGAAGCCAGCAAGAAGGCTGTTGCAGTAGTGTGAGTGAAACAGAAGCATAAAGATCTTCCTCTGTTATGTGGGCAAACTGTGTAACAAAGAGACCCAAGCATGCCACAGCTCAACACAAGAGGCATTTCCTGGGCAGTGGGTCAGCACCGGGGGTAGTTCCTCCACATGGGTTGTGCCATCCGCAACTCCACCACCTCATGGGGCCTCATGGTGAGCAGTGTTCAACCAGCAGAAAATGAAAGAGCACAGAAGACCTCGTGCGGCAGGTTCTCAGAGACCACACCTGAAAAAAACACATTTCTGTTCTGTGTCCCATTGGCATGGCCTGGATGATACAACAGAGTCTGGGAAAACCATGTACTCCTTGACAGTCCCAGGAAGACAAAAACTTTTGGAAAACTACTGGAAGTGTCTGCTACCAGATGTGAGCTGACAAAGTAACAAAGACAATAAGATGAGGGAAGGATGGAATTAGGAGACATTTCTGAGATTAAATCACAGAATGTGGTGACAATTTGGAAGGAAGCTAGGGAACGAAAGGCAGACATTTGGTGATGACCCTGAAATTTCTAGCTTAGTAAACTGAAATTAAAAATATTGCCAATAAGAAATAATGTTTTTGAAGGGCAACTTAGTGTTATCCATCAAAATTTCAAATGGAGCATAAGTTTCAGACAAACATTCTACTCTAGGAACTTCTTTATAGAAAAATTGATTCTCTCTCTCTCTCTCTCTCTCTCACACACACACACACACATACACACATGCAAAAGCATTTCTTGCAACATAGCTTGCATTAGTCAAATAAGGGAAAACTACTTAAATGTCCATCAAGAGAATACAATAGTATGGAATATGATATAGCCACATAAGTGACAACCATTAAAAATTGCAAGAGTGATCTATATGTATTGACAAGAAAAGATGTTTAAATTGTACTGTCACATTTAAAAAGCAAGTTGCAGAATGATATATACAACTGTTTTTGGAATAAAAATATATGTATGCATATTCATTGAAGAAAAATTCTAAAATAATATACCAAAAACCATTAAGTCATTACTTTGAGAGTTATGTATTATTTAAGTTTATTTTTATAGAGTTTCTATCTTCACTTGAATAATCAGGAAAATATATGATTAGGGATTTTATTATTCATCTATTCATCTAGCTAGCTAGCTATCTAATTTATTTCCCAGGATCTAATTTATTTCAAGGAGTACATAGTTTCCCATGCCTGTTCAGGTTTAGGAGAATGGTCAGAATGTGAACATGTATGTGTGCATGTGTGGAAATGTGTGTTATTTTTGCTGTTCCTCCAAAACGCTTTATAACACCAGCAGCTTTCCCATTTTAGACAAGAGTCTCTGAGAAGTTAATGTGCTTCCTCCATATCACAAGCATCCATATGAAGGATCTTTCCTTGGGCTTCATGGAAAATATGAAGGCCTTCTTCTGCTATCCTTGTCTGCAGAAGACCCCCACAGGCAGACATTAGTGATGGCTTGGTGGCAGAAGGGTGTGCTGAGTGGGCAGAGAGGGAAAGGCAATGAGCAAAATAAAGAAAGCTGTGTCTTCTTTTGGAAGATCATGTGGAATGTCAGCTAAAACAACCCCCTGTCTATTTTCACTTTGCCTAGTTCTTGTTTCCCTTTTCTCTTGATCCTTCTCTCTGACTCTGTTTTTCTCTCCTCTGCCTTTCAGCAAAAGATGATAATGAGAAGAGATATAAAAGCCAACAAACCTTTAGCTGTTTTTGATATTTTGCAAATGTTGCCTTAGGATTTTTTTGTTTGTTTTGTTTTTGTTTTTGTTTCTGATCAAAGCCCTTGAGAGATACAAGCCGTGCAATTTTGAATTTTTGTTTGTTTGTTTGTTTAGAGAGCAGGAGGTATGTAGAGAGAGGGAGGGAGAGAGAATCCCAAGCAGGCTCCACACCATCAGCACAGAGCTCAATATGGGGCCTGAACTCACAAACCACAAGATCATGACCTGAGCCAAAACCACGAATCAGATGTTAAACAACTGAGCTACCCAGGCATCCCACAATTTGAAAATTGTGTACCCTGTCTTCTATAGGGACATAGTCATGCCCATAAAATTCTATTATTAAGCTCTTGATCATAGGTACCATTTGAGAAATAAATGGCAATTGTTGAGTTTTTTAGTTGTATATTGATGTTACCGGTTAATTTTTGTTTTTCTCTTTCTTCTCAATCCAGTTATCTCTCTCAAATGTATTGAGTGAAATAAATAACAAGTGTGTACATTTTGTTTTCCTGCCTTGTTTTTTTATTTCTTTTTTTTTAACATTTTATTTATCTTTGAGAGACAGAGCATGAGCAGGGGAGGGGCAGAGAAAGACAGAGAATCCGAAGAAGGCTCCAGGCTCTAGCACAGAGCCAGATGCAGGGCTTGTGAACTGTGTGATCATGACCTGAGCCAAAGTCAGAGACTCAACCGAATGAGCCACCCAGGTGCCCCTTCCTGTCTTGTTTTTGATGAATCATAAAAAGATCCATATCAAAAAATGTAAAAGGCATTTCACATGCAAAATATTTCACAAAGAATGAAACTAAGACATAAAATATCACATATATTTGTATCAGCTCACAGAAACCTGTTATTTCCATGTAATAAGACATTTCCTAAGCTACCCATGAAGTCTGTTTCTTAATATTATAGCCACTACACACATACACACACACACACACACACACACACATGTGCACACACACATGTACACACACACACACAGCGGGTTGGGGGAGAGACAAAGACTGACTTGGCTTAGCAAATATCACTAATAGCCAGTATTGTTGCAAATTCATCTTTATTGCTTTATGTATAAAAATAAATATAAGTATATATTTAATATGCATCTAATGTAACAATAAATTCGTTATAAAAATAATCATTAGAATGCAGATGGTAAGACTTTGTTTCTAAATAAAGTCAGCAACAATTACTAAAAATGGTTTATTAGGTTCTTTTTTAAATAAAGGAAAATGATAAGCCTCAGTGTGTGTAGGATATGTCTGCATCATGCAGGCTTACTTGGAGCATAAGAATGCATACTGCTTCAGTAATTCGGATGAGAAGAAAGAAGTTACAATATTTTAACTTGTAATAAAAATCCATCAAATATGCTTTTCAAAAAATATTATTGTGTGAATGTCTTAAATGGCTATCATTTCTAGGAATCTTCTTTAGCTATCTCTGTCCTCAAGAAAATCAAATAAATTACACTAGACCAAGCATTAATTGGTTGCCAAGATTCATTTTGGTAAAAATCATTCTGGAGTTATAGATGTTCATAAAAAGACTAATTGCAAAGTGGTTTAAATTATTGTTATTATGATTTAATTGTTCAAAACAATTTTCCCTTAGGAGTATTTTTTCCAAGTCATTTATTTCACTTTACCAAATGACCTTTTAAGAAGTTCTGTAATCAGCATACTTTGTCAAGCCAAAATAGGAAATATGCAGAAATACTCTGGACTGTTTGCTCTCTTTTCTTCTCTTTCTCTTTCTTTCTTTAGGAAAGCCATGAATTTTATTATTAAAGTAATTCAAAAAGATAGGCACCTATAAAATTAAAAACAAAAGCTCAACATTAATGCCATTAGGCTCATTAATTTTTTATGAAAAATAGAAACAGTATGTTAAAGTAGTATGCTGAATATTTAATATGAAAAATAATGTGAAATGGCTTAAACATACTAGATGTAATATTAATATATAACATAAAATATAAAATGCAATACCTAAATATACGATGTGAATATATTTATCTTGTAACACTTTGTATTTAAAGTCTTCCTTATAGGGAGTCTTTGAAAGGCCCCAAATATTTTCCTTTCCACAGCGTATAATTTAGCAACATGTCCTTTCTGTGCACTGACTGGTATCAAAGTGTTTCAATAATCAAAATATATACAGAAAAAGAAATTCAACTCAGTATATTTGCATCTGCTTAATGTGAAAAATTTTATTGTCATCTGAGTTCCCAAAATAAAGATGAGGATTGGAGACTGACAGTCTAGCTTGTGGCCCTTTTTCTATCCACACATTGAGCACAGGGTCCATGGGGTAAATATGAAGATGTGGGCCAGCTGACCTTCCCATCTTATGAAGAACCTGAGTAAAGTAATAAAGTTAGGAAACAGGATGGAGTTCATCTACAGATGATCAAACTCAATATTTTTTCATAGTTAAAAGCTGGGTGTATTTAAAATAGAATTTATTCTTGGGGCGCCTGGGTGGCTCAGTCGGTTGAGCATCCGACTTCGGCTCAGGTCATGATCTCACGGTCTGTGAGTTCGAGCCCCGCATCGGGCTCTGTGCTGACAGCTCAGAGTCTGAAGCCTGCTTCAGATTCTGTGTCTCCCTCTCTCTCTGCCCCTCCCCTGTTCATGCTCTGTCTCTCTCTGTCTCAAAATTAAATAAACGTTTAAAAAAATTTTTTATAAAATAGAATGTACTCTTGATAATAGTTTGAGATTTCATCTATATAATATTAATCAGTAAAAACACAGGTTTATCAGATTCTCTTTTAAATCTAGCATTTATCTCTGGTCTTCAAATGGTATAAGAAGGTGGTGACCAGTGTCACATATGCACAAAAGGTGTCTTCTACCAAAAAAGAAAAAAGAAAGAAAGAAAGAAAGAAAGAAAGAAAGAAAGAAAGAGAAATCAGCAGATGTAGTATGCATTAACTGTTCTTTAAAACTATGTGGCCATGGTAGGAATATGGAGGAAAAACAGAAGGTGAAAATGTATGCAGATGAAAGGATCTTGTTATGGACTGAATTGTGCTCCTTCCCCCAAATTCATATGTTGAAGCCTTAACTTCCAATGTGACTATATTTGGATATAAGACATTTAGGGAATAATTAAGGTTAACAAAAGTCATATGGGTGGGGTCCTATTCTAACACCGATGGTGGCCTTATAAGAACACAAAGAGACACCAAAGATCTCTCTTTCTGCTAGTGCACAGAGGAATTCCATAGGAAGACACCATGAGAAGGTGGCCAACTGCAAGCCAGGAAAAGAAGTCTCATTAGAAACCAACCCTAACAACACCTTCACCTTGGACATTTAGCCTTCAGAACTGTGAGAAAATTAGTGTTTTGTTGTTTAAGCCACCCAGCCTGTGGCATTCTGTTATGGCAGCCCAGAAAGACAATGCCAGTTTAAAAAGTGCTTCCATTTGTTAGCTAATGGAAGGTGAATGAAAAGAAAAAGAAGACACAGGACAGGGGCAACAACTGATTGAACAAGTCCCAGAGGAGACTAAAGATGATGGAGTCTTGAACACAGAACACAGTTCACAGAACACAGATGACTTTCATTGAATAAATCAATTGCTCTAGAACATTTTAGACAGAATTTAGAGAACTTAACAAGCATTCTGACTTAGTAGGTGCAGTATTTTCAAAAATGCTTCAAAATAGTACCCTTTCCCTTTTATCTCAGAAGAAATAGCTCCTACTCCAGAACCAAACCTTCCACTTGTGCTTAGGATTTCAAAACTTCCCACCCCCTGAAGACATCTTAGACTTTCTCTTCATTACATTCCTGGCCAGGCCTCTCCTTGAGGTCTCTCCCCACCAGCAACCACACCCATATACCCTATGCCCCAGGCTTGAATTTTCTAGCCTCTTGTGACTTACGAACCCCTTTCATAATGATCTTGCAAATCATCTCCTTTAAATTTCTCCATGGTATAAAATGAGTAAATTTTAAGTTGAATTTTTTTTAAATTTTACATCAGTGTATTATTAAAAATTATATCACAAAATTCATTTAAAATACTCTCCTATAATATTAATTCTGTGTATAAAAATGTTTATCTTTTTCCATTTGTTATATGACATAGTACTGTTTGATTTGCTTTAATTATGTAAAAAAAAAAAAAAGAGAGAGATGGTTTAGTAACAAATCCCAAAATGATACTGTATGCAATTTGGAGACTGATGTATATTAAAATGTAGATTAAAATTTAATTACGTGTTACATCATCAGGATTTGACTACTTTAGTAGCTGATGTTTAGAATCCCTATATTTTGCAGTTTAAAAATCAACTGGTTCATTTATATAATTGTTAAGTTCTAATGATGATATGAAAGGAGTTTTCAGGCTGTTATTTGCAAGCACTTTCCAAATAACATATTTTTATTAGATGAAAAGCCAAACTAGATATGATAACTACTCTATTTTTTTCTCTTTTTCTGTTTTTTTTTAAGCATTTGAGGCATCTTGAAGAGCTTCTTCAGAATTTTGATATATGACTTGTGGATTAGGTGAAAATCACATAGAGGCAAGCATGCAGAAATATTATCATGTGCTTTTCAATAATTTCTATTCTGACATCAACATTCCTTACTTTATGCCTTAAACCCAGAGGCCCCTTTGTCAGCTCCAAGATGAAATTGAACAAATTGCTTAAAAATTATATGATGATTAAAACCAGTGGTATTCAGTCTAGTGACAACCTTGTTATTTCCATCTCCACTTTCTACCATGCTTGCCTATCTGGTGTGTATAGGGACTCTGGCATCCTGCTGTTATTACTTACTAGGGCAAAAATCCCTTGGAAAATCTTGGGGAATCTCTGGGTGTCCACAGATCACAGATCAGAACACATTGCTTTAGCCCCTTGCTCTCAAACTTGAGCGAGCATCAGAATCAAATGAAGGAACTGTTAAAGCACAAACTGTTGGGCCCCAGAAAATCCAAATTTTCTGATTCAGTAAATCTGGAGAGGTGCAACAATTTGCATCTCTAGTGAGTTCTCAGATGATGCTGATGCTGCCAGGTCCAGAAGCAGGCAGGAAGAAGCACTGCTCCACCATTGCAGACTGTTTAAAGTGTTCCCATTTGCATCCAGGGTCCAGGTCTCAGCTTTTTCCCTTCCTGGAATGCCCCTGCCCCAGCTCTTCCCATCCTCTGAGTTCTACCTGTGGAAACTCCACCCCCACCTGTCCTTCAAGGCAAATTTACTACACTTCCTCTAGCCAGCTTTCTATTCTGCCCAGAGTTCCCCCATGTTCTCCCCTGTGAGACAGCCAGGTGGATGCTTGCCCAGCATGCACACATTGAGCACAGACTACGGGCTAGGCTGCAAGGAAAATGTCCAGGATACAAAGATGTGTAAGCTGCAGATATTCCCTTTAAGGAGACCTCATTTATGGATCTCACTCTTGTTGGCTGAGTTGAAAACGCCTGGATTGTGACAACTATGTCTTATTAATCTCTATATCCCCTAAAGAGCCTCATGCACATTTAGGCATTTAACAAGGTTACTTCTAATTTTAATTGACTCATGAAAAATATTATTTACTTATTCAACAAATACTTATTGGATGTGCCCTGATGGATGAGGCAGACCTAATCCCAGCCCTTATAATAATAATGACACATGATGATTTATTGAGTGCTTATTATGTGCCAGACACTGTACTGAGTGCTTTATATTTATCAACTCATTTAAACCTCAAAACAAGTCTATATGATGAGTACTGTAATTACTTTGACTTTTCATTGAGGAAGTCTAGGTAAGCTGCTCAAGGTCACACAGCTAGGAAGAAAAAAAAAGGAACCAGGATTTAGGGCCCAGGCAATCTGGCCCTGGAGTTTGCCATTTACCATGACAGTACAGCTGATGAAACCTATTTCATTTGGTAAGGGAGGAGGGCAGTAACGCTGAATGAATTAAATACAATCCTAATATGTACTATGAAATGAGAAGTACAAGATGTTGTAATACTTGATGATGTAGGGGCAAACTTGGTCTTTGGGGATGGTCAGGAAAAGCTTTCTTGAAAAAATGATTTCAAGCTAAAATACAAAGTGCAAACAGGAGTAAAGAGAGCAAAAGAGAAAGAGGGTAAAGTGGTGTTACAAGTCAAAGAAAAGGCATGTGCTTAGTTTGAAAGGGGTGAAATATGTTTAAGGAACTGAATGCTGGGGCGCCTGGGTGGTTCAGTCAGTTGGGTGTCAGCTCAGGTGGTGATCTCAGGGTTCCTGAGTTCGAGCCCCGCATCCACCTCTGTGCTGACAGCTTGGAGCCTGGAACCTGCTTCAGATTCTGTGACTCCCTCTCTCTCTTCCCCTCCCCCGCTCACACTCTCTCTGTCTCTCAAAAATAAATAAAACGTTAAAAAAATTTTTTTAATTAAAAAATTTAAAAAAAGGAACTGAATGCTTATGTCTGAAAAGATGCAGCTGAAAAACACTGGAGGCAGATCAGTCAGACTTAGGTATCCTGTTGGGGATTCTGAAAATCATCCTAAGAACAATGGGAAGCCTCTGAAGTTGTCTATGTAAGACAGTTGTATGATTGGATGTACACAGATTGGAAAAGAACAAGTACAAATATGGACACTGGCTGGTAGGCTACTTCTATAGACTAAGCAAGAGAGAAAGATGGCTTATATTATGGTGTTGGCCGTGGAAAAATTGAGAAATGAATGGATTTTAGCAAGACTGAGAGAGAAGATAAAACTTATTGCTAACTGAATGGGAGGGCTGAGGGAGAAGTGCCAAAAAGGACTCTGATTTCTGTCATGCAGAGGGAGGTGACAGAGAGTGACTGAAGGGTGACTTTTAAATTGAAACCAGAGTGATAAAGAAGAACCAGAAATGTAGGGATCTAGACAAGGAAATTGCAGGCAGAGGTGAAAGTAAGTTCCAAACCCCTGATGTGGGAATGAGCTTGATGTGTGTGGGATGGCAGTGTGGCTGGGGCACAGTGGGAGAAGCAGGGTATGGAGGGGAGCAAAAAAGAAGACTAGACCTGAGTCATCACAGCCTTGAGAGTGAAGGCAGAGAATTTAGAATTATTCTAAGTGAAATGGGAGCCACAGAAGAGTTGCCACAGAATGGGGACATACATGCACATGTTTAAAAATTGTTTTAGCGGGGTGCCCAAGTGGTGCAGCTGGTTAAGGATCTGACTCTTGTTCTTGGCTCAGGTCATGATTTTGTGGTTCATGAGTTTGAGCCCAGCATCTGGGTCTGTGCTGCTGGTGCAGAGCCTGCTTGGGATCCTGTCTCTCCTCTCTCTGCCCCTCCTCCATTTGTTCTCTCTCTCTCTCTCTCTCTCTCTCTCTCTCAATCTTAAAATAAATAAATAAACATAAAAAATTGTTTTAGCTGCTTTTGTAGAGAATTGTTTATAGAGAAGCCAGAGTATACATAGAAAGACTTGTAAGAAGCTACTATAATAGATCAGGTGAGAGATACTGGAGGCTTAAACTGGGGAAATGATTATACTTAGCATTTAAAAGATCATGGGTGTTAGATTTTGGCCTAGACAACTGATGGATGGTGGTATTTACTACTTACTAATGTGGAGCATGCTGGGGAAGAACTTCTCAGGTGGACAAATATCAAGGGTTCTGTTTCCAATGTGTAGTTTAAGATGCCCAGCAGACTTCCCAGTGGAGTTACACTGACAATCAGTTATGTGGGTCCAGGGCTCAAGACCAGGGCTACTAAGAGTACATTTGGAGTTTTGCTTGAAGCCATGGGACTGAATAAGATCACGGAGTGAGGGGCGCCTGGGTGGCGCAGTCGGTTAAGCGTCCGACTTCAGCCAGGTCACGATCTCGCGGTCCGTGAGTTCGAGCCCCGCGTCAGGCTCTGGGCTGATGGCTCAGAGCCTGAAGCCTGTTTCCGATTCTGTGTCTCCCTCTCTCTCTGCCCCTCCCCCGTTCATGCTCTGTCTCTCTCTGTCCCAAAAATAAATAAACGTTGAAAAAAAAATTAAAAAAAAAAAAAAAAAAAAAAGATCACGGAGTGAAACATGGAAGGGGAAGGGACAAACACTGAGCTCTGGGACACCTCAAATATGGGCCACCTGGATCGTTAATTGAAACTAAAGAAGTGGCCACCACGTATGGCCACCTGCACATCATTGTGACCTTGACCAGGGCAATGTCAGTGGTATGGTGGCAGCGATAGCCTCACGGAATTCCAGTGAGGAGACAAATCAGAGGGAATGACACTGACTACTTGTGTCTTAAGTTGTGTTGTGATGAAACCCAGGGGAGTGGCGGGGGGCTGGAGAGGGTGTGGGAAATACTATAGCATATCTGGGTGCAGGGGAGAATGACTTTGAATAAAGGAGTGGCAGGGAGTGGGTAGCAAGAGAGAGAGAGAGAAAGAATAACCGTAGGACTTAGTCCTTGAGAAGGCCAAAGGGGGTGACAGAAGTAGAGGAGATGGCTTTAGACAGCAACAGGGATAGCTCATCAACTGAAATAAGAGAGAAAGAATACTATATGGTGCGGATAGTTAGGTTGGTACAGTTAGGTTAGACAGATACAGATAGCAGTTAAGTTGTTAAATAACGTGGAGGGAAG
This sequence comes from Leopardus geoffroyi, assembly GCF_018350155.1. NCBI lineage: Eukaryota > Metazoa > Chordata > Mammalia > Carnivora > Felidae > Leopardus > Leopardus geoffroyi. The sequence goes on along the minus strand of NC_059341.1, from coordinate 30,225,609 downwards.
ATGAATTAATTCAGTTTCACTCTCTGCTTATATTTTTCAATGAAGTATGAGTTGAGGTCATCAGCTGAGCAAGATGGGAAATTGAATACAGATATTGAAAGCAAATAAAAAGTTGTGACATAGTCATAGAAGCAAGTGGAAAAGGAAACTACCAGAGAAATAAAGCAGGGTTGTACAACAATGTCCAGTACAGATTGTGGTTATGAATATAAGTGAGACCGGTAAGCATAGTTATGTGATCTTTTCCCCCAACATTGTTCAGCTGTTTTGGTGAAGCATGGATGCATGGATAGATGGCTAATTGGTTGAAGCAAGGGTTTACATATGCCAGGCAGGTGCAATGAAAGAAGAGAGGGACAACAAAATGAAGGAAGTGGTTGTAATTATGGGCTGTGCAAATGAAGGTAGGTGAGGAGGGAAGGAAGAGAGGCACTAGATTTGAGATCTTGAAAACATTTAAGAATCTCCGGTATAAGGTACCAGAGCATGTAATAGGTTAGCAAGGATAGGTTGTGGTGTCCCAAAAGAATTATGTTTAAAACCAAGCTAGTTTCTCTTGCATTATAGGCCATAATCACTTATTCAAAGCTAGTCTGGCCAGATGCATTCACTATTCAGAATTTTTCAAATTTCCCAAGACATAGTGCATATGTGTCATATTCCAATGGGAAACAGGGGCACTCTCCAATCAAACACATTAATATTTCTGTAGCAAAACCACGAATTTTCATGTGAAGTAGGATAAAGACTATTAATACCCTTGGAACAAATCAGAGCAGGTCATCTTGCCAGATGAGTTGTCAGAACTGGTGGGATGTGGCCTCCAAATGAGTGGCAAATAAATAAATAATCAAATAAACAAAGGTGTCAGAGCTATTTGATTGGGGATTTCAGATAAGAGATTGTGAATACAACAACCCTCTGTGCCCCCAAGTCATTTGATTTTTAATTTTCTCTCGTTTTCTTTTTCTCCAAGAAATTTCATATACTTCCCAACTAACACAGCCATAATGCTCAAACAATAGCCATAATTTTAAAGGTCACACATGTTTACCATTGCTCACCTAGAGGAATAAAGTTTTACACCAACCCGTGAAAAACTTAACCTCCTGTAAAAATATGTGAACAAATGTAGACTTGCTTCCGTAGGGAAGGGAAGCAGGGGGCAATTATCCCAGAGTGTGCCAGCTCTGGAATTGCTCTGGGGTCAGCTCCATCCTCTGGTTTACATTCGTGGGGAGGATCCACCCAACAGCTGTGTTTCAATCATCCATAGAGATACTGTCTCCCACCCACTACCCTAAGTTAGTGAATTGTAATAAAAAGCACAGAATTGAATGTGTTGCGAAATATACATTATGTTCCATTGTGTAACTGTGTAATTACTGTACTATACATGCTGGGCCAGAGAATGACTGAAAACTGAAGAATTAACCAAAGTTATGGCTAATCCTGGACCAGATCCAGCAGGCAGATGAACGGGAAAGTCCTGATATTTTGCCAAGGCCAGGGCTGTAGATAACTGAGCAACACATGGGGTAATAGAAAGAATTAATTGACTGAAAGTTCAGATTAGAAGGTTGTTGAGTGTGGCAAGTTTGTCCAGAATGGTCTCTTGGGATGTGGTGTTAAAACAAACAAAGAAAACCACATAGGATATTAATATTATTTTAATAATCAATAAAAATCTACATAACCTTAAGTTTTAATAATCTTTCTCTGTATCAAGCAATGTTTCCATTCCACCATTTAGCAATGTTTCATCATGTTGTTGCAAGTATTGCAAGTATTGCAAGTGTTGCAAGTATTGCAAGGAAGTTGTTGCAACCTTCTTCCTTCTTTCTTTTGTAATTTACTGAGGTAAATCTGTTTTCTTTTAGGATAATCTTTCTAGCCCAACATTCCTAAGCAGACAGAGTTTGCAAGAGTGGTCCATTAAGAATTTCATTTTTCCAAAAGCTTAAGAAAACCATACATTTAATTAGGATAAGGCTAAGAAGCTAATTAACCTTGCAAGTATATTCCTGAGAAAGTACATTCCAAGTGGGAGAAAGAGTGAATGAAAGTAGAAAGGTAGAGACATGTAGATGCCCAGGGAGTTCATTCCAGCAGGACAGAGAGTGTAGGTAGAATTAAGGAAAATGAAGAACAGAAATGAATGTCACCATCCAGTTTTGAGTCTCTTAAATGCTAGCCTGACAAATTGGAATTTATTTAGTTTGTTTGCAAAGACAACACGAAGGTTTTTGAATAAGACAATGGCATTATCATATTTATATAGCTTTTTCCGTAGAACTCAAACCACTTCACGTTCTTCTGAGTCATTAAATATGTCTGTGGCTTTAGGGTAACATCAAGTTAATTTGAGTCCTTGTCCTAGTTTTTACTGACTTCCAAGACCTGGAATCTATAAATTAAAGTCTGCCAGTGACTCAAACTCTCTGAACTTCATTTTACTTCTATGTAAGTGGGGATAATAATACTAATTTTATAAAGTCCCTGTGAGGATCAAATGAGAGAATATGTAAACCACATTGTGGAGTATATGGTACAAAGTCAATGCTCATTATAAGTCAGTTCTCCTCCCAGGCCTTCCATGTCTTCTAATAATTAGAATGATAACATCAGAAAGAAAATATCCCTCCTGTAAGCCTTTTCATTTTCTCTTTATTCAATTTGAGAGACTTTTATATGGCAACTTGCTAGATCCTAGGACACCAAGATGAATAAAATAAGGCTCTTTTTCTCAAGAATTCCACAGGCTAGTGAAGGGAGCAGAAACCACATCAATAACCAGAACACCAAGTAAGGAGAATTAACAAAACACTGGAGGCTTAGAGGATGGGAGCTAATCCTTGCCAGTGGATCTGAGATTTCACAGGAGAGCTGATAGTTTAGCTAGGCTTTCAAGAATGAGGAGTTAGACATGTGAGCAAATCACAAAGGCATAGAGTGTGAGTTCCTAAAACAAGAAGGCCAATAGGGTGGACTAACCCAGTATGAATCCAGAAGGAATATGAGAACAGGTTATTAAGGAATATATTTATCCTACTGTGAGTATGAGTTTCATCCTGCATAGAAGCAGAAACCACAAAAAGTGTTCAAGCTGATTTGATATTTTAGGCAGTGGTGCAATAGGATATACTGGAACACCAGAGCAGCAACACCTCCAAGATCCACAGAGACCTTCATGTTTCCAGCGTTGGTATCACGATGGAAACTGTAACCAAGATGAAGGATCCCAGAAGAAGAAAAGTAGGGAGAAGTGGGTTGAGGAGTGAGATGAAATTATTTGGGACCCCTTAGACTTGCATTGGCTGTGGCACAACCAGATGTAAATCTGCTTTGAAGTTCAGTAAAGAGATCACGATGGATTCAAGGAATCACAGATTATAGGTAAGGGCTGAAGCCAAGCATGTGACCAGGTTCAACCATGAAAATATGGAGTGTGAAGGAAAGAGGGCTAAGGGTGGAATGAATGACGGGGATCACAGAGTAAAACATGGTGTGAAGAAAAGAAAGGATTGGTAACAATAACACAGGGGCACCTAGCTGGCTTGAGCTATACAGCATGCAACTCTTAATCCCGAGGTTGTGAGTTCAAACTCTATGTTGGGTATAGACATTAGTTAAAAAAAATAAAAAATAAAGTAAGTAATACAAGTGGAAAAAAAAAACAGAAAAAGAATGTCTATGAAGTCAATGGAGAAAGCCAGAAAAGACCAACTGTGTTTTTTTTTTTTTAATGTTTTTATTTATTTTTGAGGCAGAGAGAGGCAGAGCATGAGCAGGGGAGGGGCAGAGAGAGAGGGAGACACAGAATCCGAAGCAGGCTCCAGGCTCTGCGCTGTCAGCACAGAGCCCGACGCGGGGCTCAAACTCATGGACCGTGAGATAATGACTTGAGCCGAAGCTGGACGCTTAACCGACTGAGCCACCCAGGCGCCCCAGACCAACTGCATTTTATGCAGAAAGAAGGTCAAAACATATTTAGAGTGAAAATACATATATAGGTCTTTTTCCTTTATTCCTTTATTTATGTATAAATAAATATAATAAAATATAATATAGAATAAAAATATAAAAATAAATATATATAATATAAATTTAATACATAAAACATATCTTTTATCGCCATTTAACAAACAGGATGAAATGCTTACCTGATTTTTTCCATGTATTATGTAATGGCTCCAAGTAGAAAACATTTCCTGAAGAGAATATCATTTTATCTCATTCTTAGATGATCTAGATGGCATCATTCAGTCTTTTGTGTCCACACTCATTATAATACAATCAATCCTATATAATGACACAAGATACATTTTCCTGAGACTACCAATCTGCTACTTTCCTATTCAAAGAACTTTGAGTTACTCCTAATTGCTTACAGGATAAAGAATAAATCTTTTCCTTTGTCATTAATGACCCTTCGTATGCAAGCAACAACTTCCTGTCCTGTTACTCTATTACATGAATCTTCTCTCTCTGGTTTATTCATTGTCCTCAAACAAATTTTATGCATTTATGCCTCTAATAGTTTTTTAATACCTGATATAATTCCCTTTATCCGACCCTTAGAAACAAAAAGAAATGCTGCTATGTAATTCCTGAGCATCCTGGAAGGCTTATCTCAAGTATCATTCCCAGTAAAGTCCACTCTGCTTTCTAGACCTTTGATAGTTTTCATTTGGTACTTATCAGGCCAGAGACGAGAGAATCTGAGCAGGGCCCCTGAAAGACTGTGTGACCTTTGGAAATATCTCCGGCCCTCGGTTTTCTCATCTGTAAAATGAGAGAATTTTTAAGATTCTCAAGCTCCAAAATCATTTTGTTAGAGTGGGCGGTAGGTTCTAACAGGATACTAGAGGCCAGCAGAGAGGAAGACATGGAGCAGCACTCCACAAGAGTTGGATCAAACCAGACAGCCCAAGATGGTGGGTGCCATGACAGGAACCACCCCCCAACCCCAACCAAATTAGGAAGAAAAAGCAGGAAACACTGCTTCCCACCCCAAGAGATGAATATTCCATCCCCTAGCTAACAACTATCAATACAAGATAGAAACCCAACCCCCAGGGCATGCAGCACCTGCGCGAGTGCTCTATCTCTGTCTCTCTCTCCCACTCTCATATCTCCAGAGTATACTTTTTGCTTTCGTTTTCATAAACTTTCTTGCTTATGTTGCTCATCCCCTGTGTTGTATGTCTGTCCTCGAATTCTTTCTTGAGACAAGACCAAGAACCATCTGCACCTCCTTCAGGATGGGCTGGGTCTAGGCCCTAGGGTTCAGGGTCTCCCCAGTTCACCCAGCAACAATTTGATCCTGTATGTTATAGTGCGTGTCTAGCTAAAGAGACAGGCACAGAACAAAACAGAACAGAATAAAACAAACCATGATACTAGGCACACACATGCGGATGTGCACGCACAGACACACACAGACACACACAATATGCCAGCAAGGAATGAAATTGAATATCTTCTAATGAAATGAATGTACTAATACTGATGAAGGAGCATGAGGTAGGCGGAGGGGCAAAACACAAGCTAGCACACACCCCCTCCCAAGGTGGGATTTGTGTGATATTCCTTGGACACTCCCGGCTACCCAAAAACAAGACAGGACAAAAAATAAATTGTTAAACTGATAGGAGTCTCCACCAGCTTACCAGAAAAAAGTAATCCCATCAACAGCCTAAAGTCCAGGAACTGCCTACTGTCTTAATGTTAATGTTTTGCTGGAGGGAAAAACAACCTTAGCTTGACAATAGCTAGGCCTCCGATTGTCTGCAAGCCTTTACCATATGACAATCCCTTTAGCAACTCCCTCTTGACTTTATCTCCCCCACTCTATAAAATGGTCACCCCTGACACTTACAGAGACGCTCTTCCTGCCCATGGGTACTGTCCCCATGCTTCAATAAAATTACCTTTTTGCAGCAGAGACGTCTTTAAGAATTTTTTCTTGGCCTCTATCTCCGGATGCCCTCCCCCCCCCCCCGACCATCACCTCAAAATTTCATCAATACTAAGACTTTGCCAATGAACTTGAGTTTGGAAAAGAACATATATATGGAATAGAATGACAGTAGCACAGGAATCAATTCAAGCACCTCACAAAATTGGAAGCTAAAAGTGTAGAACAAACTTAAGCTTTTAAAAAACGTTATCAATAAAATGAACTTAGGGTCCCTATTTTCTGACTTTGATGACCTCCTGGGATTCATTTCATGTTCCTCTCTCATGCACACTGTCCCATTTTGACATACAATATCCTCTCAAATCTCTCTGAGTATATTAGTCATAGTTTCCATATTTTTTTAAGTTCTTTTTTTCCTCCCTGAATTTTCTCTCTTTCTTATCTACCTATTTTTGTTTTCTGGTGTTTTGCTTTCACACTGCAGGATTTTCTCAAATGCTTTGTGATCCATGGTTGGCCCTTCAGACTTAAGATGAGGGAGCAAAACAGTTGTTTATATATCTGCTTTTCTTACTGAACAGTAAGTCCTTTGACCAGAAGGATTATGTTTTGTTTACCTTTTTTTTCTTAAACACTTTTGCAAACTTGACATGCAATATTAAAATTATAGTATTTAGAACATAGGAACTGACCCACTCTTTTCTATCCATACCATATTTGGAGTAAGAGTACTATTAACAACCAATAAGGAAGACTGAATCAGTTATGAAACTTCATTCTGTAATCAAAAGTTGAATAGTTATATCATTGATCACACAAATGGAGAGGTCACCTGGAAAAGAACAGGCAGAAGGAAGTAAGGAAAAATGGGACATTAAAGGCAAGTCAGATATCTGAATGACTAGACATGACTGTTGTACAAATACCATTAGTATGATTGGCACTCTCCCTATATCAGGCACTATCCTGAAAATTAAACATCTAACTCTTGCAGTCCTATGAGGTAGGTATTATTTTTTGCCCCATTTTACAGATGTGAGATCAAAAGGCAAAAATACTAAGTACTTTGCCCAAGGCAACACTGTTCATAATTGGCAAAGCTGAAATTTGTACCTAGGCTATTTCTAGAATAGTCATTTAATCTCTATAGACCTAATTATCATACATTAAGGGCTTTAGAATTTGGAAGTGAATGGAATTTATTAGAATTTAGAATTTCAATCAGAAATTCAATTCAATTAGAATTTCCCAGTGATGAACTAATAGAATCAAATGTCAGGGACATCAAGAGGGCACATTTGCAATGGTCAAGAAGTTAAGTCTTCAAGATCTACTCCAAATCCAAGAGTCTCTGATGGCAGTTTTATGTGCATATATGTAGTCATTCTTTCCAAGTAAAATGTAAGATTCTTGGAGGTATGAATAATGTCTTAACCTTTTCCGTGTTCTATGTTCTTCTCTCCATACTGTTCCGTATGCATAGTAAGCAACAAATATTTGTTGTTTAATTTTGAAATACTTTCCACCGACTAGCCTTTTAGAACAGGGTCGATTATCTCTTCTCTGTGATGTTTAGCATGAAGGCAACAGAACAGATTGATGACTTCTAAAGCTCCCTTCTAGAGCTATGATTTGGTAGGGGACAAAAATAGACAGGAAAAAGCACCAACATCCTTATGTCCCTCTGTGGCACAGTTGGAGAGTGCTATGCCAGGGTTTCTGATTTTAAAGGTTGTTTTAAAAGAGAGAGAGAGAGAGAGAAAGATAAAATAAAGTTCTGAGCAAGTCTCAAAATGGCTTATTGATCATGTCACGCAGGTCTTCTAAACTCCATCCTGGGTATATACAAAATATCAAATACGTGTTGGGAAAAGGAGCTAGCCTTTCTGATGGCCTCAAGGATATGTCAGATATAGCAGCAAGTTATCTAAATATTTCTAGACTACAACATTCAAGACAAGACAAGAGGAGCAATCACAAAGATTTTGCAAAACAATTGTCAGCAATAAGAACATATCTGACAAGTTTGGGGGTAATACTTCTTAAATATCTCTCCAGATTGCTTAAATCCATTTGAAATCATCATTTTGTCTCCAAACAATGACAATTTGATATTACAAGTAGAACATTACAGTAATTTTGAGGCAAATGTTACTGGGTCACTTTGTAACTGACACTACATTTAAATACATTATATTATTTTTTTTAAAGCTGAATGAAAGTGCAAAAAATATTACTGAGTTAAGAAAGTGAGAGTATAGGATAATAATAATGATGCCTTAAACCTAGTCTTGAAATTTTTAGACAGCGTACATAACTATTTTCATCCAATAGCAAAAGCATACAGACATAAAGATTTGAACAAAGAGAATTAGATGTTCTTGTGTTGAGAGAAAACTGAAGAGCAGACCGCAAAAGTCTTTGAAAGCATCAAATGATCCTATAATAGTGAGATATGGTTGCTTGTAAAGTTATAATTATATCCACATTGACTAAAACAGCTCCTAACCTCCAAAAACGCCATTTACAGAGAAGATAGAAATTCTACTTACCTGCGGCCCCACCCTCCCAAACCACAAAGCCTCACTGATAGCAGCTGTTCCCTCTCACCCTCATCTTCAACTGCATGTCTTGGCTGTTCAGGCTCTTCCTTCAGGAATATGAGTACTATCAGGACCTCAACCAAGGCACTTCTTTAGAGCCCCACTATCCAGAAAATTTCCCCTCACAATCCTAGGAGTAGAACCCAGCTGCCAAAGCCTGGCTTTTTTGAGCTTTCCCCTATTATTACCCTATTGACTTAGTGTCCTTGCCCTTCTTAAAAATAACCAGGTCTAGGATCATAAGAGGCCTCACAGCTCATGGCTACCAATAATGAAAGTTCAGCTATGGGTGAGTTTACAATGTCTTAGTGAACTGGCCTGTTGCCTATCTTGTATAACCTTGTCTCTGTGGGGAACCATGTACAACCCTAACCAACTAATTTCGAAACCGATATCTAGAGCATAACCCATGCCTAGGCTAGGGACCACCCATAATAATAATCACCCCCAAATAAGCAGCAGGAGCTAAAACTACAAATTGAAAATATTCCACCAGGGAAAGAAGAGGAACTAAGACATTGGGAATGCATATTTAATAGTTGTAGCTATAGAAAAGGAAAATAAATTCACACCCAAAAACAAAAGCAAATTAAGAAGGCTTTTTAGGTGAAACTACTAGCTAATAATGCTGTCATGGGAACTCTGATAAAATGCTTACATTGCAGTCTGACAGATCCCAGAATCCTCTGATGGTCTAGGAAATCGAGTTATTGAAAACAGTGTCTTTTGTATTTAGAATGTCTTCTCTGCTTTGGAGTTAAAAAATGTGTCCACACTGGATGTTAACAATAACCAAAAGGAAAAGAAAGGAAACAAGCAAACAAACAAAAATCACTCTCTTTTTTTCTTCTTTTCCAATGGAAGCACTAGAAGGAGCAGTAAAATAACAAGGTCATGGTATCAATCTGTCAGAATTAAAAGGGACATAGTAAAGGTCACAATTGCGTAGAGTGCACGAACTCAACACCAAGAAGATTTGGAAGCCATTTGGCTTTGACTTAATACCGTAAAAGTGTTTGTGCTTAATTATGGAAGCCCTTGGGGACTCTTCCCTTTCCCCTTTGAAGGTGGGGAGTCATCAGTAATGGAAATTACCTGGTTGTGAGATTAAGAAAGACAATGTGCTGGACACCAACGAGGGGCCAACATGGTTCTGACAAATTACAACCAAGCCTCTCTTTTAGGGCAGCAGGATATCACTCTGGGAGATTTTTCCATCAGCCAAAGTACACCTACCTGGATCTTTGTAGATGTGACCTTCAATTAAGGCAATGATTTCCTCATTACCCATTTTCCACAGGCTTATTTTACAGAGAAACTCCCAGGGAGCATGAAATAGGAAAACTCAGAAGGAACAACAAAAGGGATTTTAAAATCAGGATAGTCATTACAGCCTCAGGGGAAAAGGAAGAATGTTTTGGGAGCCTTTATAAAACTTTTATTTTATTTATATTGTTTTCCAAGGACAGCTTTTACTAAGGGATGTGGTTGTTAAAATCACAGCAAAGGTACGCTTTGTCAGATAGATGAAGAAGCTCTACTCTGACCTCCTCATGCTTTGGGCCAGCAAGACACTGAGGAATATTTTTATCTTAGCCACAAAACCAAACCTATCTTCTGGACTTAATAATATGGGGAATATTTGCTAGAGCCAACCACAGCTTAATCAGTATGAGCCCATCTAATACCCCTATGAAGAACCAAAAATTGCCCCAGAAAATGCTCCTGTGTCAAAAGCATGGTACTGGGTAGGTAGAGCTTTCAATCTCACGAGCGAGTCTGCAACTGAGCTCCAGATTAATCTGAAAAATACTCTGAAACATAATGTGCCCTTGATATGGAAGCTAGAGGTAACATAAAAGGAGACCCACAAACCAAACGTGTTATTTTTTGTCTTCAACTTGACCTAGCACCGGCAAGTCTCCATTATTGCTCCCTGAAGGGAAGTGGGAATGAAAGAGCAGAAACCCAGCTTGGTGCATATTCCGCTTCCATTGACAAGGGTACCCAGAAAGGCAGAGCATGTCCATTGGCACAAACAGCACATAGTCGGAGAAACATAAAGAGGAACAGCCTTGCTTTACCCTGTACTTTCTCAATAAACCTTTTCTTAAATTTTTAATCTAGTTAACTCACAAAGATCCTTTATGAAATAAGTACTCCTGTTCCCAGCTGAATAGGAATGCTGACTTGCCCTATACTTACGAGAAATCAGGCAAAGAAGAGTTTTGGTGAAGGGTGTTTTGTGGTTTCTTTATTTTGCTTTCTCTTATGGTTTTGGTCACTCCCTGCCATTCCTCCGATAGTACTATTTTTATTTTATTTTATTTTATTTTATTTTATTTTATTTTATTTTATTTTATTTTATTTTATTTTATTTTATTTCTTACTGACAGTATATACAGATGGACACAGGACACAGTCTTCAAGTCCACTGCAAAGCTTCATGGTCCATGTTAGGAAAACAATTCAGAAAGAAAATACACTGGGAAGGTTTTAAATATCACATGAGCAAAGGAGCCAGTGTGAGAGACTCCCTGAGATGTCCTGGAATAGCACCCATACATTCAAGGTCTTACATAATATTGGAGAATGAGACACCCACTCTAATGTTTAAAAAAAAAAAAAAACTGCTCTCAAATAGTAAAATTATCATCCAATTTTGCCACTGATAATGCCTTGAAAGATTACTGAATCCAATGCCTGTGTTCTACAGATGAAAACCCTGGCAGCCCAGCAGGATGAAGCGATGTGTTCAGTACTGCACAGAGTTGTGGTAAAATGGTAGCCTGGACCCTCTGGGTCTGGACTCTCAGCACAGTGCTCTGAAATTAAGTTGTACTTTCCTGTTATATGCTTTCATAGGTAAGCATCTCTCTGACATTGTTCACATCCTTATTTAAGCATGTATCTTAAAAAATTTTTAGGGACAGCTGGTGGCTCAGCCAGTTAAGTTTCTGACTCTTGATTTCAGCTCAGGTCATGATTTCACAGTTAATGAGATCGAGCCCCAAGTGGGGGCTCTGTGCTGACAACAGGAACCTGCTTGGGATTCTCTCTCCCTCTTTCTCTTCTCCACGCCCCCCAACCCCTCTCTCTCTCAAAATATACATTAAAAAATACTATTTTTAAAGGGTAACATTATGTAAAAAAAATAAAGTCTGGTACTATAAATGTGTGTGGGCCTGTTCCAAATATGTCTCAATATAGTCAAGTAGTTCTTTTTTTCCATGAGGCTTAACATACCTCAAGAAAACGTACCACATAAGACCTGCATTAGAACATATTGTTCTGAGTTTTTTTTAGGATGTAATTACTGTTTATTGCAAACTTCACACCAGAGTCTACCAATCATGTCACCCTAAAAACTGTTTATTTGTTGAAGAAAACAAATTATTTTATAAGTGATTCTTAGGCTGTGTCTTCACAGCAATCTCCCCAAAGTAGATATGTTTGTATTTCCCCCTTGAAGGCAACTTAACATTTTGGAACCCCAGTGGTGGTATTCTGGCACCATTGTGCACAGATTCCTTATTCATATCCTTATGAGGGTATCCTGAAAATTTCCTGGCCTCTAAGAGCTACTTACTTAGTAAGCTAAGGCTTACTAACTTAGATTACATAGCCCCTGAAATTTCACCATTCTGTGGGCTAAGTCTTGTGCTCTTACAGTGAGTGATATATTTTTTTTAAAGGCCTTTGTGAAGGAGCAGGGAGAAGAGAAATAAAATGCAGGAGAGTCACTGAAAAGAAGGTGGAGTTAAAAAGGAACTCCTTCACCTGCTTTATCATTTTACTGACAGCTAACCTTAAATGAAGTTTGAAATAAAAACTATAGATGCATGCTATGTCACAGTTGGATATTTGGATAAAAATCTAAAAACAAAGGAAAGCAAAACAAACACACACTGTCATCCACCATAATAAAAATGAAGAACTGAAAGTTTGGTAACTGGTCACTCCCAAACAACAAAGAGACTGGTCTGCTGAATAGTGGACACTTGTGGCTTCTGGTGACCTGGCATTCCTTCCTACTTCTTCCAGGAAACTAGAGACCCTCTTTTTCTTTTGGACACTGCCTCTCTGCACTCCGTCTATCATGCGCCCTCATGCCCACAGCTCTGGTTGGGCAAGTGACCCAGGATGACGAACAAGAGGAATCCATCTCCCTTGACAACTGCCTGCTCCAGGGATGGGCACATAAACCAAGCAGATCCATCTGGATTTTATGGAAGGTAAGTACGTATTTTGGGAGAGAAAGCCTACCTCTGAACCCTTTCTCTACTAACACAATCTACAAAGAAGGAAGCTTTAAGTATGGACTTGCTATTACCCTTGACACTGCCTGGAGAGTGCCTGTTGGGGAATGAAGCCAGCTCAGATGAAAACACACATATCCTGCTGATTGGCACCAATTGAACCTTTGGCCTAGCTATGCCTGAGGCTAGGTCCACATCTTGATTTCCCAATTAGGACCATTAAATCACTTTTTTGTTTAAGCTAAAACGGACTGACAAGTGACAACCTTGATTACCCCTCATCATCCTAGAATTTAGGAGATGCTTCCTTTTATACCTGACAGGAAAGTTGCTGTCTTATATCTACATAATAAAAGATATTCACCTGACATGATCAGAGCTAATAGGAACTACACAGATATCAAGAGTTGATCTGTTTCCTACAGTAGCACCTGTTTAAAAACCCGAGGCATGGGGCGCCTGGGTGGCGCAGTCGGTTAAGCGTCCGACTTCAGCCAGGTCACGATCTCGCGGTCCGTGAGTTCGAGCCCCGCGTCGGGCTCTGGGCTGATGGCTCAGAGCCTGGAGCCTGTTTCTGATTCTGTGTCTCCCTCTCTCTCTGCCCCTCCCCCGTTCATGCTCTGTCTCTCTCTGTCCCAAAAATAAATAAAAAAATAAAATAAAATAAAAAAATAAAAACCCGAGGCAGACCATTTCAAACCAAGGTCCAAAGAATCTTAAAAATCAATGAGACAAGAGTTTGCTTAGGCAGACAACACTAAATTTGAGTATGTTTGAGAAAATCTGAGAATGAGTTAAATTTGACTACATCCAGTCCGTGTCTCAATATAATTCCAAAGTCTGAGATATCACAAAGGAATTTTAAAATCCAATGGAGAAATATGCCTTTGAATGCCAGACTAGAGACAATAGCACAGTGTGAATTTAAGATGTCATTTGACCTCATAAAACACAAGCTAGTGGATATTTTATGAATTTTCTAAAGAATAAACCAATTGTGTTAAACTTATTTTATAGTTTTACTTCTATCTTCCTTAAGATACAAAGGAACATCAATTGGTAAAGATAAATTCAGAACATCAATTTCCCACAGTTTATTCCATCATAGAATTGCTGCATAATCTTGCCAAATTTGAATTCTCCATGTATCTTTGTTCTTCAACCTGTGGCATAAGAGGGAGAAATGATCTCTTTAGAGGCTGGTTAGACCCAGGTCCACTTTGAACTCTGAATGCAAATTGTGAGTAGTAAAGTTCTCGTGGATGCTTGCTTTTTGTTTCTTTCTTTCTTTTTTTTTTTTTTTTTTTTTTTTTTTTGCTTTACATTTCGAAATGCAAGCCTATATATTTTGTTTTATCACCTATCACTTAACAATTTTGCTGTCTCAACTTTTACATTTCTATTATTTTTAATTTCTACAACTAAAAGTTACACCAACAAAATTGAGAAGAGAAAGTGCAGGAGTGTCTCTTACTAAATATTTTCCCTTCCTGTCTACATTGCTATTTATTGTCCCTGCTGAGGTGTTTATAGCACTTGTGCAGGAGGAGAATGTGCCTGCAAAAGGTAACTTGTTGAATGACTAGTCTGAGGAACTTTTACAGTACAAAGGTTCCCCAAAGGCTTCCCTTGTTCTGCATGCCTTCCTCAGGTCATACAAACTTTTATGTGGCATTAGGACAAGTCCATCAAAGCAATGAATTTTGTAGCTGAAAATCAACCAGCAAGTATATGTTACCTCTTATATAGGAGAAAAGGTGCTTTGACAATCTATTGGTTTAACATAATAAACTGAAGGAAGAGGGCTTGTTGAAAATGATGCCCACTGAAAATAGTCTATCAAATACATTTGACTGAACTATCAAGGCAGGAAATTGTATAACAACTCAAAGTAAGCAAAACAATCACCTATGTATCTATGGAAAGTGTGTGCAATATTGTTGAATCTTGACTTTCCAAAATTGAAGAAACAGTTTATTTCACATGGAATATCCAAACAAGCAAGTCTGTGGATGGCTTCTATAGGGTGTAAATGAACATTTAAAATTCTTCTTTGGCCATCTCCAGAAGGATAAAAGACAAAGAAGAGATTGGGTGGGAGTGGAAGACATTGCAAAGAGTTATTTGGAGTGACACTTTCCTGTACATTAGTAGACACATTCATTAATTTTTTATAAATAATAGTTAGAAAAATTCCCTTTTATTAAGGCATTATTAAACACCTACTTTGACTCACTAAAACTGAAATAATACCATGAATATTTGATTACTACGTCAGTAGGGGTTAAGCAAGCTTTTATGTTTCATGGAAGCCAATTTTTCTAGGAAAAGTGTCCCTAGTTCAAATTTTCAACCTACAAAATTATCAAAACAACAGGAACAGCTTCTCTGGTCAGTCTGCTCTTCATTCCAATTATGCTCATCTCCAGAGACTTTCAATACCTCTCTCTCCCTCTTATCGCATGGGACAGGAGAAAATGGAAGACACTAGAGAGAAACTGTCCCCTACCAGGACAGCAAACCTCCATGCAATTACATCCACCAGCTCCTCTTTCCTCACATGGCTATGACAGAGAGGCTGTGCCTTATTTTCAATATCTTTCCCAATACTAGATTCTACCCATTGGCGTTTAAGAGTGTTCGAGAGCACCCATCTTGAAAGCAAACAAGAAAGAGAAAAAATCAACCTCCCTCCACACTTCTTCCTTCCAGGGCTATTTTCTGTCTCCCCCACCTTCAGTAGAAACTTGCAAACAGAATTATCTTTGCTCATTGTCGCTATTTCCTTACCTTCCACTCATTCTCTAGCCCCCTCCACGCTGGCCTCTAGCCCTGTCCCTCCATCACTCCACTGGAAAGACTCTTGTCAAAGTCACTGTCAGTAGTGATTGGCCACTATATACAATTGCATTTAAGTCCTCATCCAACTAGGACTCTCAACAGTATTTCAACTCGCTTGTCTAGCATTTCCTGTTTGAAATCTCCCTTCTACTTGACTTTTATGACAATATACTCTCCTGGTTTTCCTTCTACTTCTCCAGCTGCTCGTTCTCCAGATCTTTTGTTGAATCATCCTGACAATCCAGTCTTTAAATGTTCCTCAGCATTCTGTCTTGCTCTCCTTTTCCAATTCCCTTAGCAATTTAATCCATTCCTTCCACTTCAATTACTAAATTCTTATAATTACTGGATTGTAATATCACAATCTATTGCTACATACCAAAGACTACAAATGTATATCTCCAATCCAAACCACTCCTCTGTATTCCTACCTCATTTGATAGTCTCAAAGACACTAAACACTAAACCTGGATCAGATCAAACTCATGATCTTCTTTCCACACTAGTCTTCCTTCCAGTGTCTTTTGCCTATTTGAAGACTATCACCACTAATTATGAAAGCCATAACCTTAGGGGTTGTCCTTGACCACACCCTCTTCTTCATTAGCATTGCCATTTCACCATCTGTCCTGTTATTACACTTCTAAATACACCAGAAATACATCTTTTTCCAACCTCCACTGCTATGATCTTTGTTCATGTTCATATTCAGATTCCACCATAGTTACTTCCTAACTGGTCTCTTGGCTTCTTCCTTTATTCTACTCTTAACCTATTCCCCACATAGCAGCTGGAATTATCTGATATGAACACAAAACAAAATTAAATTCTGCTAACATAAATTCTACAATTCTTAACTGGGTTTGTTTTGTTTTGTTGTTTTTGTTGTTGTTGTTTTGATTTTTGTTTTCAACTTTTAAATTAGTTTTTACTAGTTTTTTTTTTTTTCAAAATTCCTTAAAATTTCAATTTTTTTTCAACGTTTATTTATTTTTTGGGGGGACAGAGAGAGACAGAGCATGAACGGGGGAGGGGCAGAGAGAGAGGGAGACACAGAATCAGAAACAGGCTCCAGGCTCTGAGCCATCAGCCCAGAGCCCGACGCGGGGCTCGAACTCACGGACCGCGAGATCGTGACCTGGCTGAAGTCGGACGCTTAACCGACTGCGCCACCCAGGCGCCCCTAAAATTTTAGTTCTCTGTATAAAACTATGATTAAATGTTAAGAGAGAACTACTTCCCTGTTTGATTGTTCAAATTATATTTTATACATTGTCCTACTTAAAAACAATCCTTTGGAAATTTTGAGTATGTTCTCCGTAATGTTTTTATTGGTCTGATGAGTGTTTCTATTGGTTATTATCACCTTAATTTTCCTAATTAAAAAGTAATTCAATAAAGGCAGAACAATCTAAGAATATTCTTTTAGACAAAGAATACATAATTTTCAAATTCTAGCCCTGATCTCTAACACCAAAAACTTTTAAATCAGATAACATGTTTCCAATATTAGCAATGTCTTCCTGCATCTTGTTATTGCATGTACTGTATTATAACTTTGTCTTAAAACTTTAGATGGTAGCATTTTCTCCAACATGTGAAGAATTTTTAAAGTAATTTTTTATTTACTTAAATTTTTTTTAAATTTATTTTGAGAGACAGAGACATAAAATGAGCAGGGGAGGGGCAGAGAGAGAGGGAAACACAGAATCTGAAGCAGGCTCCAGGCTCTGAGTTGTCAGCACAGAGCCTGACACAGGTCTCAAACCCATGAACCATGAGATCAGGACCTGAGCCTAAATTGGATACTCAACTGACTGAGCCACCCAGATGCCCTTTAAAGTAATTTTTAAAAGGCCAAAACTGAAGGATAAGAAAAGAAAGGTTCATTTGTTTATTTTCTTCCTTCCTCTGCCAATCCAAATTAATGACATACCTGTGGATGAGGTCCAAAAGACACCTCCTGAATAGCAGAGTCCTTTGACAGAAGTGTCATTTGTAATATAATTTTTAAAAATAGTAGTAGGGACTCCTGGCTGGCTCAGTAGGAAGAGCATGCAACTCTTGATCTCAGGGTTGTAAGTTCGAGCCCCATCTTGGGTGTAGAGATTACTAAAAATAAATAAATAAACCTAAAATAAAATAAAATAATAGTAAATTAATTTAAATTTAAATTTCTAATCTTTTCCCAGTTTCACTTCTTCCATCCTTACATTTCAAATGTAGGTTAGCTCCTGCTAAAAATATGTTGTTTTATTGCTTTTCTGAAATATGTGGGTTTGGTGCTTTAAAAAACTTGCCTCGACTTGATATAGTTTTGAAATACCAACCTCAATCTCCATATTGCATCAACCTGGAATACTTTGAGGAAGTTTGTGGCTCAAATGGCCCTCCCGGAGCAATGGATCTCATCTTATTTCTGATAAATTGATGAGAGCTTGATGAAAAGAACCAAACATTTACCACCCAGTCTATTCTTAATGGCGGGCAAAGATTCCAGCCCTGCTAAGGAGGGCTGTGTCCCTTATTCCTCTGCAGTTCCAGTGTGGGAGTCTATGGGGCTCGGTGTTGCCCACCCAGGGCCTCCGCCTGGCATTCTGGAAGTATGCTCCATGAATCTTCCCTTCACTGAAACTGGGTCCTATCTAGTCTGGGGATTTGTGATGTCAGGAAGAGTGATGTGTTCGTGAGATCAAAATAAAATCAACCCAGGAACACTGCCAAATTCTTCCTCTGTCTATCACTTATTCTCATATAAAGGTCGGTCTGTCTCCCTTGCTGGAGAATTGCGGAAATCTAAAACTGACCCTTTTCAGCACTTAAGCGGAATCTAACAGCAGAGGAAAGAGGTTGTTAGCAAGGACAATTTGCTCTGTACCAACCCACTAGCTGGCAATTATCAATCAGTGTGGTAGGGCTCCATTCCCCAGTACTGTGTAGAAACTAAGAAGTCTAGAAAAGCCTCAGATCAGGTAAGCCCAGAAAAATCAGAGGCAGAACTTAAATTTGATAGTTCCCCCCAAGCACTTAGTGCAAGTCTTATTAGTTGCTTGGAGAAAGCCTGGCTAAAGTGTTCACCGGTGAGCAAGAGAGAAGACAGGAGTTTTTTTGGTTTTTTTTTTTTTTTTTTTTTTTTTTTTTTTTTTTTTTTTTTTTTTTTTTTTTTTTCCTGCGTGTTGACACGCTGGAGGTGCCCTTCCTCCGGGAAAGGAGGAAGGGAGCCAGAGAGGGCGGCGAGGTTGCAGAGTGGGGGTAGTCCCTCTCTGAGCGTCTGATCTGGTGGCTTTATTTGTTAGCGCGGTGGGTCCAGGCTGGGAACTGCACACTCAGCAGGGAAAGGGGAAGAGAGATTGGCGGCAGTTTTATAAAAACAATACAGCTCAAGTCTCCCGCGTGTGCCCCCTCGCTCACCCCGCGGAGGCACAGTCCGGTCAGAAACGGCTCCCTGGAGCGAGTGCGGCCTCCTAGTTCCCAGTAGGAAGAAGGCGGGTGTTTGCGACTGGAGGACGCCCTGACCGCTGCACACCCCTCCCCATTCCCCTTCTCTGTCAACCCGCCAGGTTCTGAGAGGCGCCTTTCTCTCCGAGCCCGGGACGGAGGTCGCTCGGGGTCACCCCAAATCTGATGATGCCGCTCGCCCTGCGCAGCTGGGGCTTGGGACTGGCGGGGGTGCGCTGGAGGCAGAGAGGACACGGGGAGGAGGCGACGTGCGCCTGTCGTAGCCAAGCGCCGGGGCTTTCCTCCGCAGCGCCTGCTCCCCCGGGTCTGCGCTGGGCGCGGCTGGCGCCCTGGTCTCGCCTCCCTCCCGCCCTCCCGCCGGCCGCCAGGGCCCCCGGACGCCGGGCTGCCCACGGCCCCGCCACTGTCCCTTCCGCTCAACCCGGGCATTTGACTCCCGGCCTCGTAGCGCCACCTCCCCACCCAGCACCTCCCGGGGGTCCGAGAGCCAAGACTCGGGAAACTGGTGAGGGGAAGGAGGCGCCCTGAGGCCGGGTCTCCAGCTTGGAGGCGGGGGCTTCCCGCGCGCCCGCAGCGGGAAGGAAAGCTGGACCCGGAGAGAGCGCGCGGTGAATGCGGGCGCCACGGCTGCACCTCCGCCCGGCCACTAGCCCGCCGGCACCCCGAGGGGCGCGCGCCATCGCGCGTTGCCGGGCCCGCGCGCCTCGGGCTGCCCTCCTCCCGTCCCGCCCCTAGTTCTTCCGCCAAAACCCTTGACCAGAGTCTCCTGGCCAACATTCTTAAATCTCTTTTGCCAGCTCTTTGCGCCAGGTAGGAATAAAGCTCTGCTTTCAGGGTGTGTGCAGAACGCCTATTCCCAGAAGGTGTAGTGACCTTTTCACCTCCCGCACGAACTCTTTGGGAGGGGGGTCCGAGGGCATTTACCCTCTCAAGGGCCTGATCGGTGGCCGAAACGTTTGTTCCCTATTCTTGCTATCCATATCCTCAGAGGCCTTATGCAGCAGTTCCGGGAAAGCCTTTGGGATTGGAACTGGGGGGCATCCAGTCCACAGTGAGGACGCGCCGCCACGGGAGGTGGGGGTGGACAGGAGCTGGAGGACTGGCATGACAATTGCCTGTGGCCTGGGGCGGGCACCGTGCGAGCCCTGCCAAGAGCCCTCCTACCCAGCTACTGTTCTCCCTCCCAGCAGAGGCACAGAAACGGGGGCCCCTGGACCCCTAATTGCCAACCCCCGGGAACACCTGGGCTCCAGAGAGACAAGAGTCTGGGCGGGGTCGGGCGACGGCTGCCCCCTAGCTGAAGGCGCACCACTTCCCACCCTCCCGCGTTCCCTCTGTCCCGGAGGAGAGGGCCCCAGATCTCAGTTAACAATGGAGCCCCCGGTGCGCGGCGGGCACCCGGGCACCACTGGCGCCCGGCAGCGCGCTCTGCTGCGGGACAGGGAGGCCGTGTGCGGCTGCAGCACAGCCTCGCCCGCTCGAGTGGTCTGATTCGGATTTACGTGGCAGCGACACTGTCAACCCTTGCCTGGCTCTGTGGTGCGTCTCCCACTCCAGCCTAGCTTTCCCGGGTCTCCCTCGTCCTGGCCCGGAGCGCCAGGGGAGCCCTGCTCCTCCTCGCCCCGGGCCTCGGGCCGGCACAGCGGGAGTGACCCGGCAGGCCCAGCGCTCCTCGCCGCCGCGGGTCGGGGATTTGGAGTTGCTCGAAGCTGCAGCCAGCTCCCGGGCGCGCCGCACTCCTCCGCGGCCGGATCCCGGCGATCCTCCACCAGCTGCCGGGCTCTCCCTCGGGGATCCTGAGCGAGCGCGCAGAGGTAGGCTAGACCGACCCAGTCAGTCGCTGGCACCGACCTCGATGCTTTCTTTCCAAACACACAGACACACACACACACACACACACACACACACACACACACACACACGCCCTGGGCGCAGACCCCTCAACGCCTCCCTTCCCGTGGATATCCTTCAGGGCCTCCGGGAGAGACCGACAGACGGACGGGGAAAGCACACGGAGGGAAACTTGTTCCTTCCAGTCTCCTGTCAGGCAATTACTGGCGAGCCTGTGCCGGCAGAGGGGAGGGAGGAAGCGAGGGAAGGGCTCCAGAAGGGGAGGGGGAGGACGAAGGAGGTGGGGGAGGCGGGGGTGCAGTTGGTGAAACTCCTCTGTCTCCCGCTCATCTTTTCATTGCGTGCTCCTCTCCTTCGCGCAGACACCCCAGACCTCCCCTGGGCGCCAGCTCCTCGGCTCCAACGGGTCCAGAAACAAGCCGGATTTTTTTTTTTTTTTTTTTCTGGAAATTGGCTTTGGTGTGTTTCCCTACCTCCTTCCTCCCCCGTCTAGCCCCCCCTCCTTTTTTTTTTTTTTTTTTTTTTTTTTTTTTTTTTTTTGAGACATGGCCCGGGCAGTGGCTCCTGGAAGAGGAACAAGTGTGGGAAAAGAGAGAGGAAACCGGAGCTAAATGACAGGATGCAGGCGACTTGAGACACAAAAAGAGAAGCATTTCTCTCGGATCAAGGCATTGCATCGCTGCTCTCCTTTCTCCAAGACGGACTGAGGATTTTACGGCTCTAGGCGGAGTTGAAGCTCTTCAGATTGTTTAGATTCCCCGCTTTGCTCTATTTTCCCCGCACGTTCTGGTTCTCCCGCGTCTGCCTGGGGATCCGGCGAAGGGAGAATGGAGAGGGGGCTGCCGCTCCTCTGCGCCGCGCTCGCCGTCGCCTTCGCCCCGGCCAGCGCTTTTCGAAACGGTAAGTGACAGGCGGAGGCGCGTGTGACAGCGCGGCGCCCGGGCTCCCCCGCTGCCCGCGTCCGGCCGGGACTCGGGCTTCCCGCTCCAGCCACGGGACTCACGCGGAACTGCCGGGATGCACCGGGAATAGCCACCTCCTGGGCGGAGGAAACTTTTGTCCAGGAGGAGAAATAAAAAAATAAGAACGGTCGGTTCGGGGCAGGAAGATTTCAAGTCCTCCGCCTCCCTCCCCAAGTTGGTTGTTTGGTTATGGGGGTTTTCCTACCTCCGTTACAAGGCAAAGCTGCCTACCTTCCCAGATCAGCACACCAATTATCTTAATAATGTTTCCTCCCAAAGGCAATTAGATGAGACTCCCTTTCAAAAATCTGATGGCTGTTGAAAGTTAATGAACACTTTGCCGGGAGAACTTCCTGGTTGTTTTGCAGCTCTTTGAAACCATCTCCTCTGGTGGGTGCCTGCAAGAGATAGCGGTTTTGGGGTTGCTGGACCTCCCTCCTCTGTCTTTACATATCGCCCCTCATCTGTCTGAAGTATGAATGAAAGTTACATAGTGTCAATAAAGGAATCTGATATATACAGTGTAAGACACCGGGATATCTGAAAATCCCTAATCTAGCTACAGCTTCCATTTAGCTTCTAACACCACTCACTGCTAAGTAAATGAAAGAGTGCTGGGTTATAAACAGTATTCTGTAAACTAAATACTGTATTTTAAAATGTGATCTGGTTGTAGGCATGTTTAACTTACACTTTAAAGTAGGTGAAGGCAAGGATATGGAATTATCTTTACAGTAATTCTTCAGCAATTATTATTAACTATTTATCAAATATTTACTTTTGTCTGGCTTAGATTTCAATCAAAGTAATTAGGAAAAAAAAGAACACCCACTACTTACTGTGGTATATTGTTTTAATAAGAGGCCACAAGTGGAGGGGTTCATACCAAGAGGAATTTAAATCACGTCTTTATGATAGGAGTTAATCTCTCTAATATGCTTTTTGGAGGTTTTGTGACTGAAGCAATAGATTTCCCCCAACAGCCACCAAGCAGTGTTCTAAAAGAAAAGCTTAGAGGCGACACACACACACACACACACACACACACACACACACACCTACCTGTAAATATGGAGTTCAGTTTATTAATGAACCTGAGTTAGTGGCATCTTTCTATAATCTGGCTGGCAAGGGATGAAAAACATTCTCCTCCAATTGAAAGAGGTCAAGTGGTTAGACTTTAGAAATTACAGTAACCCAACCTCTGCCCTCTACAACTCCGGAGATTAAGTCCTTAGTAGGGATATTCACAGGATGGATTCGTAGCCTAATGCAAATAGCTTCCAGACTTTAGATTGTGAAGTCCATGGATATATATATATATATATATATATATATATATATATGTATGTATATATATATATATATATATATATATATATATAGTATATTTTTAAATTTTCTTAGCAGAAATCTGGGCAATGCTGAGAACCTGAGCTCCAGTCTGTGAGCTTGCCTGGTTAAAGCCATGTTGCTATGCTTTCAGTGACCAGAGCCAGTAAATGCCTCTGTAACACAGCAGACCTCTTAAAGCCATGTCCACCTCCTCCAAGTACCAGTGTCTGCTAAATTAATTCATTAACCTTATTTAGGTCTAATGGTCCAGAGTCATTAGAAATTGCTCTTTCTTAATCAACTGTTAGAGAGATTTAACAGAGCCAGGGAGTCTAGCAGTCCACATTATCTTATTACACTGTCACTTTCTCAGAAGTCACAGATTAAAGAGCTCTGGTGTGGTACCGAGTCTACCTAAATGTCTTCTGAAGTGACTCTGTGGAGTGACTAGAAGCAGTGCTGTTTTATTTCACTCCTCTTACGGATGCCAGACACTGCCATGATGTTTGTATAGAGCTGGAGGAGACTTAATGAGATGGGGTCACTTTCCAAGTTTTCTGCACATTTGAAATAATGGAAAAGCCTCAGTAGAATCACATAACAGAGTCCAACATGATCATTAGTTGAGATCCTGAACTCTAGTTGCAACATTTCTTCTTGGCAAACCTTAAGCTTTTACAAGCCAAGGCAAAGGAAACCAGTAGAAGGGTACCCCCCAGTCTAAGAAACAGGGTCAGAAACATCTAGCAATTGAGAAAAACAATGTGATTTATATTGTCTTCTTTTTAATTTATGGGAAATGATTTCTGTAATGCATGTAGCTTTATGCATTTTTGATGTGCACTTCATCTTTCATTTCCATTTGACCTGGTTTTCCTGTAATAAAATTCTGTAGATTTATAAATTCATGCTGAGAGCAAAGAATGCCATTCTCTTTCCACAGGGAATCTATTAGATGCAATATTAAAATCTATATATACCATTACTGAAAATTTGTGATTGATAGGCTTATATATTTCACTGCTTTCATACCTATTCCTCTTACATAGTTTATGCACCAAATTTTTATTGCTTAAAATTAAGCATCAATAAATGTGGCAGCATTTCAGGCTGAGACTCTCCAGCATGAAATCCATCATAAAAAGTGACAATGAGAGTCTACGCTGAACAATAAAGCAGCCCAGTGACTGGTTTATTTGGCTCTCAGTGAATCACTTCAGCATTTGGTTTTTGTTTTTGTTTTTTAAATGAGGGCTCAAAACTAGTTAGCTCACCTTTCGCAGAATGTGAGACTATGGCTTACCATACCCAGACCTCATGTGTGGTAGGATTTTTTTTTTCAACATATAGGGAATTAGAATTAATGCTGGGTGGCTATTTATTTTTCTTTCTGCCCAGTAGCTTTGATCTAGTCTCTAGGACTGAACAACTTTACTTGGAGCGGTAGAGCAGAATTATTTCTGCTTCACCAAATACACTTTGTTCTCTGTTGATCTGGATCTCCAGAGCAGAGATAACTCAAAATCACTTAGATTTATGGGCAGATAAAGCAACAACACAAAAGGTTTGGCTTTAAGCCAATCGAAATCTTGGATGACAATCCCCACTGATCAATGACATAGACCAGGCTTATCATCAAAAAGCCACACAAGGGGTCGAATCACTTCTTTTAGTCACCTTCCACTCAGAACTTGCTACTTAATGCGATTACACTTCTTGGGGGATAATTAAGTCTAGTAGAAGCTCCCTGGGGACCATGTTAACATCCATTGAGAGGATTTAATGTTTTTAATGCTAGAAGACCTTTTTTCTTGGAAAGGAACTTTGTGGGGGTAAGGGTGGAGTCCTGTCAGATGTCAGTCTACTTTTCTCCTGTGCTAACCTTCCTGGGATCAAAGAGTGTTCCTTGGTGGGGGGTTGCTATCAGTGACACCTGAAGGGCCTGTGGGGACCTCTTGGAGTTCCCCCTACAGAGCTGTGGAATGTTTAATAACCAGTAATGTTTGTATAAAGCTAGAATACCTAAATGGTTGTCAGGGAAAGATTTACTAAAATGTTATTTTTATTACAGATAAATGTGGTGATACTATAAAAATTGAAAGCCCAGGGTACCTTACATCTCCTGGTTATCCTCATTCTTATCACCCAAGTGAAAAATGTGAATGGCTGATTCAGGCTCCTGACCCATACCAGAGAATTATGATCAACTTCAACCCTCACTTTGATTTGGAGGACAGAGACTGCAAGTAAGTGAGAAAGTATTTGAACAGGGCACCACACCACCATCTAGTGGTCATGGATGCCTAAGGGGGGAAGTCTGTGTGTACAGTATGGGATATAAATGGATCCAGGAGGGATTCTGATCTAGGCCAGATCATGTATCAATGGTATGGAAATTAAATTATGTTAAGTAATTTCTGAGTTCCCCAAACTAGCATATTATGTTTAAATGTATAATCTCTCAATTTTTTTTTTCCTGTTAACACTTATGGTTTCAGAACTCTTTTGTTAAGAAATGTATATTTACATTTCTTTCTCTTTTTTTTTGTTCCTGGAAATGGGAAGAACTAGAAACCTAAACTTTCACTTAAGATTTTTTTTTAATATTGTGGGTTACTAACATATATAGCATCAACAGATGATGAGGTTGGGTATTTTTTAACAAATCTGTGACACATTTTGTGATTTAAGGACTGAATCTTATTGAATTTGACATGACAAAAGCAAAGTGTCATTGAATAAAAATAAGGCATATAGTGTAAGCTGGATGAGTGGTTTTCGTTGTAGATTAATGATTGCAAGTGTCTTGTGGAAAATGCAAAAAAAAATGTTAATGCATAATGAATACAATGGGGCTCAAATATAAATTATTATTTCATCTATCTGCTTTCATCTTGCTAACGCCTTCTACTGTTAAGTAAATAAGCATCAATTTATGCCAGATTTCCTTATTATCAAAATATCCTCACTATAGATACAGTCTAAATTTCATCTCTTCACTTTATATGAATGAGCTAGTGTGTGGATCTTGCTTTGCACAGTGTAGAAAATGTGTTTTAACATTGCAGGCAGCAGTCTCCTCAGATCCAGGATTTGCTCTTCTCTCTGGACATCCACGAGACCACCTGTCTCTGTCTTGTCCACGTTACCACACTCTGCCACCCTGCATGTGATGCGTTCTCCAGACACTTGAACCTGAATATCTATCTTTAATGAATGTTT
Source organism: Leopardus geoffroyi (assembly GCF_018350155.1). Classification (NCBI taxonomy): domain Eukaryota; kingdom Metazoa; phylum Chordata; class Mammalia; order Carnivora; family Felidae; genus Leopardus; species Leopardus geoffroyi. The sequence goes on along the minus strand of NC_059341.1, from coordinate 30,199,154 downwards.
GGATAACGAAATAGTTTTAGCCAAGGAAAACAATCTACTTAAATCTCAATTCTAAAGTGTTTCTCGGGGACCAATATGTTTTCCCAAGTTTTAAAATGGATCAGTTTGATATAATTTCATACGATGTGAGTAGGCTATGGTTTCTATTGGATATAAACATTATTATGCAGGCATGTTCATTATTAAAAATGTTCTATTTGCAAACACATAGCCTTTTTAGGGAAGAACAGAGTAATATGAAAACGTTCCCACCTGTAGGAAGTCCTTAACGACCTGTTGAGTTGGTGGGGTAAACTAGTGTTTCATGGGCAGGGAAATGAGGTCATCGGGCTAATTCAACATTCTGGTACCTAGAGAATTAGCATACATTCATACACTGTTGATCAATTTCCAAATAATCAGCATACACTAGAGTGTAAAAAAAGTATGCTGATTCCAATTTAATCCTTGTTCTGTGCCTCAGGGCATTATATTGACTTCTTAATCTTGTATGAAAGTTGCCATTAATAGAGTGTTCCAGTGACTGCTAAGAAACAGGGAGTTTATTGTTGTTGCCAATATTCTGTATGGTGGTTTTACAGCATCAGTCACCTAGAGAAGTTGGATATTTGTTCTCTCTTTCATTTTATTTTGTTTTATTTTTTGCTTTTTGAAAATATTTAAACTGCTGTAAGAGATATTTTTAAGAGATGGTAAAACATGTTCAAGTAATAACATTTTTCCAAAGATAAGATGCCATTACATTTTAGTAAACTCATGTCTACTAAATCCTGATCTGAAAATCATGACCACATCTGCATATGATATAATAGCTAAAACATTCAAAATAATCAGTAGTCAGTAGCAATGGTGTGCTGGTAAGGGTTGAACAACTGGTTCTTGGAAGGGGGTGGGTCAAGTCCTCATTTGTAACATTTGCCAATTTCTGTAGTGTAAATATTCCCCCCATGGCCAGTTTCAAACTATCTATGTGATGTCACTGTATGCAGACTTGCAAAGAAACGTGCATGAGGGGTTCTTGTGAGCTGATGCAAGCTGGAGTAGAAGTGTATGAAGGGGAAGCCAGTCAAGTGAGTTAATATGTGTTAAGTGCATATCATAGTGTCTGGCAGGCAGTAAGTCTGCAATAACTATTTGCTATATCATAATGGGAGGTGGAGGGTTGTGGAATTGGAAGAGCACTTTTTCAATGTTCTTTCTTAAACATGACAAGAAAAGGGATAATTATAATTTATAGCAAGGGAAAATTTTAGTGATATCGACAAGGTATTCAAGAAACTGACATGACCAAGAAGATTGTTGCTGTTGTTCTGATAGAGGCGAGACTTTTCAAGGCTACAGAGTGAAGTGGTTTCTTAACTGTAGCGAGTAGGGATTTGTTCTCTGTGAAGGTGCCATCTCCTGGCCAGCCTTGAAAGGCTGATAATGTTTAGCCTGATGAAGTCAACGGAGATGATGGCATAGAAAATAGCTTTGTGCCCTGTTTTGAAGTGTTGCTACCTGATTGTTTTATCAATAAAAATTCAAAAAATGATATAGGAAGAACAGCTTAAGACATTGCTGTCACTATATTTTCAGGCTGGTCCACATGTGACTCCTGGTCACTGTTGCATGTCGCAGTTGAGATACAAGCGTCGCACAATTCTGACAATCTTTTGTGAAGGCTGTGAGAATAATCTACAGCTTTAATTTAAAATTAAAATTCCCTACAAAAATGAAAAATACCAATAACCCTTGGGAGAACAAATTCATAGGCAAAAATTTTTTGTTGGATGTGCAAGAGCATAGTTTCTTTGTCTTTTACATTTTAGTGGGTTTGGGGTGGGTTTTTGTTTTTGTTTTTGTTTTTGTTTTTGTTTGTTTGTTTTTTGGTCATTTATAATAGGCTCCCTCCAAAAACATATTTGAGTTGATACAAAATTAGGTACAATAAACCAAACACAGCGAGCTGGCAAGCTTTTAGTAATCATTCCTGTTAAGATCAAACTGATTGTCTTATTTGAGATATTTAATATCTTCCCCTGTTTCAGCTACATTTTATGTCTAAGAGCAGTAAAAAGTCCAATGTCATTGGGTTATTGACAAGATAAAATAGGGTAGTGGCTATGAAAGCCCTTTGAAAAGTTAAAAAGCTTCCCTCGAAAGAAGTTGCCACTGTTATTATGATATCTTTAACAACTTGGTGATGGTTAGAACATTTAGAAATATGAAACTTAAGCATATGTCAAACTAAATACATAGATCCAGTAATGGGATGATCCACATAAAATATACCTGGCAATTTCTCTTGAAGCTTTCTAGTATTTGTACAGTCAACTTCCACCATGTGAAAGTTTAAGAAATCAATTCCCTAGCACATTTGCTTATTGAGGAACATCCTTAAAACCTAGGTAAAATTCCTTTTGTGGAGTGTAGGGATGGATAAGTAATTAAATAGATTAGCTCTGGTAGGAAAAATATTTACTTATTTAAATTCGTATTGTTTTATTTATAATTAAATTGAAAACTATGTGTAATTTTTAACAATATACTAATGCAGTATCAATTTTTCATGTGAAGAGCTCCAAGACCAACCCAACACATAAGCACTATGAACCTAACCTTACAAAATGTTTTTAGGGTGGATATCAAGGCGTTACTTCCTTAGGGAAAATGGATGTGCAAGTTTGTGCCTGATAATTTTAAAATGCAACAATTTATGCTTCAGGTTGCAGTATGAAAGTCAGGTTTCATTACTAATAAACATAAAGACATACTATTATAACTACCAGAGTTCTTTTATTGAACAATGTATAGTATTGATCAATCAATCAATCAACCAGTAGAGCAGTAGAGAATCTGTCTGTGGCTAACATTGAACTAGGACGTTTAGCTAGAATTACCACCTGGTTTTATTGTTATGTTGATAAAAGAGAGGTGGCTAGAGAATATTCTGAAGGAGGAGAAGGTATGGAAGGAATGTACCAGTAAAATCCTCCATTCCTGTGAAGTGTCAAAGCATAGTTACAAACAGAAAAGAAAGAAAAAGGCAACCTGCTGAAGTGTTTTTCAGAAAACAGTGTTCATTGTGACCTGTAAATGGTTTTCAGCATTTACGTTGAGCTAGTTAGCTCTTACTCAGCTACAGTTTTCTTCGGTGGTAAAGCAGACATCTTGAATCTCATAAAACTTTATATCTGCATAATAAACAAGAATGTCATTGATACAGTAGTTAGAATTTATGGAACTTTTCCGGTTTCCCAGCAATGCAAACTATCAGCATGATAATTTATAATGGGTTGTGACAAATACTGCTGAGCAAAGAGGTGTGTGATTACATTCAGATCAGATGTCCTCATCTAGGGAGCAATAAAAATTTCACAGACTTTGGGTTAAAAACATTAAGAAAATGAATGTGGAGCTCCATAAAGAGTCTAAAAAGGTGGTAGTATTGGAGGGAGAAAACTCAGTAGTGGTCTTCTTACTCACTGGTTCCTGGCTCCAATGGCTGATTTGTCAGTTGCTGTTTTGCAGGATTTCACCAAGACACAAGCTAACATGGTACAGGTGCTTTTTTGTCTATAAGAGATTTGTAATCTGTTCTTTGTGTAACCAAAAGTAGGTTTTTTTTTTATAATTCAATGCAATCAAAGGAGATTTCACTCTTGTAAGTTCATGTGAAGTTTAGTTATAAGAAAATTGTAACTAAACAGAGATAATACTCAAGTTTGGGCATTTTGTTGGAATAGATCACACACTGTTTCTTTAATGCCACTTTTAAAATTACCTAAGTTCTTACGAACTTAGAAACACTGGTCATTTCATTTATTTTCATAGACTATAAACTCACTGAATGAAAATTAATGTTATGCTAGTTTCTCAGGTCTGATAATTTCCACCAATTTAATTTTCCAATGGCCACTTTGTCATTTATTGCCAATTTGGGGAAGTATAAGTTCCATTTTTGGTTTCCCTGAGTGCTATTTTCTGTTTGTCTTTTCTTATTTTCCTTTGTTCCACATGGGTTTTTTTTTCCCCAATTAATTTTGATTTTTTTAAATGCTGCATTAAAATATTATTTATCTTGATTGGTAAGTTTTTCATTTTTTTGTTTTTGAGGTGAGTGCCTTACTCTAGTCCCAGTCTTGCATTTTAGAGCATCACTTACACCCAAACAAAGTCTTTGTTTTATGGAAAACAGTGAGTATTTTAAACCAAAATACTTCTCCATTTTCTATATGAAATATAGAAGTATAGGTTCTTTTAATTAAGGTATGATATGTATGCAGAAAAATACACACAGTGTGAAGTTTGATAAATTTTTATAAGGTGAGCACATCCATATAACCAATCCAAAGTAAACATTTCCAGCTTCCTATGAAGAAGCCCCCTTATGTTCACTTTCAGTCACTAGCCTTTAGCTTTTTAAGGATGACTACTGTCCTAACTTCTGTGATTCCATTTCTATAAATTTCAAAGTCAGACAAAACTAAACTATAGTCTTAGAAGTCTGTATGCACTATCCTTCGAATATGATAAAACTCTTTGGAATAGAGATAGAACAATGCATACTATTCCCTTTCTAATAATAACAGTCATACTGAAGTGTACTCTAATATTTTTTAGTAACTCCTGTAGAAATCTCTTGTATTTGTTACATATATTATGCATATGTTAAAATATACACAAAGTTTTCAATCTGGAGCTTGCTTTAGATTCAAGGCAAATGCAGAAAAATCTTCCTTTGCTTTACTTTTCAATTTTTCATTGTTGATTTTCATCCCAAGTAACTTCCTGACATGGTCAGTGTGAGAAACACCACTCAATTAAAAACTTTTGAGTAGATAAGAATGAACCCTTCTTAGAACAACTGCTGGCCAATGTTGTTGATACCACCTGCAGCCTCCTTGGTTACTACTCAGGCAGATAATTATCTACTTTCTTCCTTTTGATTTTTTTTTTCCATTAGCACTGATTCAATTTGAACAAAACCCCATGTGTTTAATAAAATTAACTTTCTTTATTATTTTTTACTATAAGCAGTCACATTTGATCATAATGAATTTTGAGTATTATAGGGTTGTTTCGCGTTAGGCATTTTGGTAATTTGAAAGAAGAAACCTTTATGAGAAACTAAAAGAGAAGGTTAGTTGAAATCTTATCAAATTGAATCAACATGTGCATGGCATTTCCAACCAGATTTCACTTGGGGAGCAGACACTTAAAAATTGATCCAAATGAGACATATGCCTTCAGCCGGCATGCATATTCTCAGCTCCTTTCTTTCCAGCATAAAACTTGATACTTGCATGCATGCTGACATACTCCGGCAGAAGCACACACACAAACACATATGTGCATGTGTGTGTGTGCTTGTAAAGGAGGCTACAAAATAAACTTAACTAATTGCTGTTGTAGTATTCATCAAGGCTGATCATTAAGCCCAAAGAAGAACAAGAGACAAGATTAGTGTTCAGATCAGGTTCCAAATGCCTCTTAATTGGGTGTTTGTAATCAATCCTGATTGTAGGAGTCAGTGACTTGGCAGAACATAGCACCTCAAAAAAAGATTTTTCCTGCTATTCTGTGGTTGATAGAACTGTGTCTAGTATCTAGGTCAGTTAGGGATGGCATGAGGTCAGGATAACTCTCAGATTGGCTGTGAAGCATGCCAAACACATTATGCTGCTTATGTTTGAAATCACTTAGTCTTTGCAGTTAGCTTAGCAAATGAACTTCATTCATTCAGAACTCTACTAAATTCTGCAGAAGAGCAGAGAGGAAAAATAATCTTTTGGCTTCTGTCCACTCAATTGCCTTGTAACTTGGATTCTTTCCTGATCACACCCAGGTCTATAATGTACACATTTTATATCTTATTCAGTCAACATGTTTTTTTTCCCCTTTAATTTAAATAGTTGATAGAGTGTTTAGAAAGTAATGGTCATGGCTGGTTTTTATTGTTGAGTCCTCACTCCATGCCTGCCATGGCACTCACAAAGCACTATGTACGTGCACGGGATGTCACTTAATCTTCCTATCATCCCCATTTTACAGATGGCAGCACTGAGGTTTACAAAAGTTAGACTGAGCCCAAATGCTCAGCTGCTGCACCAAATCCCTTTCCATCTTTGTGACTGATGCAGCTTGTGATGTCCCTTTTGAATGAGAAAATTCTTATGAAGGGTTGCCACCTTATCTTTTATTCAAGTAGACATTGTCTTCTATGAAACACTTCACACAAAACTTTGAATACAAACCAACTAACTCTGGGGAAGGACTTAGTTTTGGAACTCTCAGTTCAGATTACGTAAGAACTGCTAAAAATGGTGCACAGAAACTTCTACACCAATTGGTGATTTTCCACTCAGTTAAAACTTGCCTTGGGGTTGGGTGGCTCAGTTAGTTGAGTGTCGACTCTTGATTTTGGCTCAGGTCATGATCCCAGGGTTGTGGGATTGAGCCCCCTTAAGATTCTCTCTCTCCTCCTTTCCCTCTCCCTGCTCACTCTCTCTCTCTCTCTCTCTCTCAAAAATAAATAAATAATAAAATAAAACAAAATGAAATTAAAGTAAAGTAAAATAACTTGCCTTAACTTGGGGATGAAATCCTGGGGGGGAAATATCTAAATTCTGGTCCCTTTGGTTGGTGGAGTTGGAAAGCACAAAGCACATACAAACACAATATTTGTGTAAAGCCTGATAACCAGGCAGCACAAGCGTTCGATTTATGCAATTGGTTCGGGGGACATGTGAGATCCCAGCTGGGTCCAGGGCTTTTTCACAGGCCCAGAAGGCAGCAGGATGCCTTGTCTTCCAAGCATGGCTCATTTACTTAATCTCAGGCAAATGTCAGGAAAGTTTTGCTCTCTCATGTCTTCCCTGTCTGTAAAGTTTTGATACTTCTATTTGCCATCATGACTCAGTAAGGGTTAAATGGAGAATGTTTGCTCAGGCACTGGATTCCTATGAGAAACAGAAGAGTGTTTTTTGAGAAGAAACAGATGCTCCAGAGTATTTTGTTTTTATCTGGTCAGATACTTATATAATCAGCTGGCCAGGTTGGAGGTGATGGCTTGTTGCTTCTGATTGACTGGCATGTCACAGAGAGAGCAGCCAGTCCCAGGCTGAAAGAGGATGCTGAATGTCTCCTTATTCAACTTCTTAAATTTCTTTAAAACAGCCAGAGGTGCCAAAGGCCAGTCAATATATTTGTGATTCCAACTTCTTGCCTGACTCTCCAACCAATAGATGCTATGAGCAGGGAAGCTATTGTGTGAAACATAAGCAGTCACTGAAATGGCATGGAAAAAAATTAAATGTGCTCAAAATCTTGTTCCAAGAGAGATAACTTTAAAAAAAAATTGAAGGCACTAGGGATGCCTGGGTGGCTCAGTTGGTTAAGCATCCAACTTCAGCTCAAGTCATGATCTCCCTGTTTCCTGAGTTCGAGCCCCACATTGGGCTCTGCACTGTCAGCTGTCAGCGCACAGCCTGCTTGGGATTCTCTCTCCCTCTCTCTCTCTCTGCCCTTCCCCACTCATGTGCTCTCTCTCTTTCAAAATAAGTGAACTTAAAAAAAAATTAAGAGCACTAAATTCCCAAATTTAAAGAAAAAAGAACAGGCTCTTGACCCAAACAAAATAAAAGACAAAAAACCCCACAAGCATGGTAGCTTGACTTCATCTCGTTTGGGATGATGATTTTTAGACAGAGCAATCCCTGGCAAATGAGACTGATATTTTACCTTTTATCTCAGTTCATACCTGCCTGTTCATTCTTGAATAGCTTGAGAAAACAGGCGTTTATTTGTAACACAGTTGGTCACAGAAAAAGATGATTAAAATTTTAATTTCTGGATCAATCCACTGTTGAAAAAATTTCAGCCACTAGAAATGACAAATTCTCATTAGTTCGACAATGAGAGTGCATTTGCATCTCTCTCCTACCACCCATCTGTTCAGGTTCTTCATTCTAACAGTACAGGTAAAGGTTGGTCTCCCCATTGGGTAGTGAACTCTTTGGAAGTAGACACTGTGTCTTACTTTCATTTCTACTCTCTACCATCCCCACAGTGCTTTGCACATATAAATTAGTGGAACTACACAGCTGACTTTTCTTGAAATTGAAGTCTGGAAAGAAGAGAAGAGAAGAAAACAATGTTGCCCAGAGTAGAGTTCACAGTGGGCAGTCTGGGGGACAGACTAGCAAAAGTCAGTGAAGGGAGAGCAAAGGAGCAATTCTGGTAACTGTCCAAGTGGGTGTTCTGTTGGTCTCAGTGCCAGTTTTTCGAAAAGACGTGATGACAGCCACTCCCCAGACACGGAGGTGCGTTATCGAAATCTGACCAGGTTCCCCCTCCTCCTTCCCCACCTGCCTAGTCAGAGGCATCAGAACTGGAACTTTCTTTGTTTTTTGTTTTGTTTTGTTTTGTTTGTTTGTTTTAATTTATTGTCAAGTGAGCTAACATACAGTGTAGTCTTGGCTTCAGGAGTAGATTCCTTGATTCATCTCTTACTGATGACACTCAGTGCTCATCCCAACAAGTACCCTTCTCAATGCCCATCACCCATTTTCCCTGCCTTCTCCAGCCCCCCACCCCCATCAACCCTCAGTTTCTTCTCTGTATTTAAGAGTCTCTTATGGTTTGCCTCCCTCTCTGTATCTTATCTTTCCTTCCCTTCCCCCTATGGTCTTCTGTTAAGTTTCTCAAATTCCACATATCAGTGAAATCATATGATATCTGTCTTTCTCTGACTGACTTATTTTGCTTAGCATAACTTTGGAGCCTCAGTTCCCAGCCACACAGGCAAGGCTGGCTGATCAGCTGGGGAGTGATCAAGCAGAAGGTGGGGGGGCAGGGGTTAGCCTCTCATACATGTACAACCCACTGCTCTTACCCTATGTATGTTTGAAATGCATTTTAGCCCTGGTTCCACTGGAGCCAAAACATCACCAGAACTGCCCTAGAAGCGTCTTCCCTTCTACAAGCGGTAGCCCGTAATTTCATTTTTCAGTGAAGGTTGTTGACCCTGGGCAGAGGGAAGAGTGAGGTTTTTTTATAGAACTGATTGGATTTTCTTTCTTTCTTTCTTTCTTTCTTTCTTTCTTTCTTTCTTTCTTTCTTTCTTTCTTTCTTTCTTTCTTTCGAAAAAGTTTTATGTTTTCCTTATCCTTAATTCCATTGCCAATTTTTTTGTCCCTGAGTAACTGTTAGGTTATCTTGGTTCAGTCCGTTAAGACATTCTCCTTTCCCTCCTTAGCAGATCTAGCCTCATATCTGGTGTGTGTTAGTTCATTAACAGGAGCTGGGGATTTCTGATTGTCGGGGGAACATGTTAGCAGCTCCTGTGAAAAGTGTTCTGGTGAGGATCAGGGGCATGGAGTATAATTGCACGTCTGCCCTTCATTTCCATCTGTGAGGCAAGACACAGGGAAGGTGGGCGGGGTCACAATCTGTGAATGGCTGGGTTGTGTCGTGAATACTGTGGTTTTGACAACCTCAACCAGTGCATCTCAGGCAGATGTAACAACATCAGGCTCTGATGGAGCAACACAGCCTAGACATAGCTTCAATTCCTCTTTTTCCTTCTCTTTCTGGAGAAAAAAAAATTGCTTTCCTTCCTCTACCTATCTCGGTGACACAGTGTTGATGAGATAATGTAGGTGGAAGTAGCTTAGGAATACAAGAGAAATATGTTAAATAAAGCCTAGGTATTACTATAACAGGAAGTGCATCCGCAGGTTTTGTTCCTCAAAATAAGTTCAGACTGTAAACAATAACGTCTGCATCCTTACGAGGAGGCACTTATAAATATTTCAAAAGCACTGCACATGTCTACAATGGAGATAGTATCTCATGCCCAGCATGTATTCAGCAAACAAGAATTTCTGAACGTTCTTATACTAAGTTTGGCTGGATAAGTGGGCTATAATTGCTGTCTTCTAAAACTCTGGATGGGTGGAGTTTCTGGAAAAATCTCATGGAAGATGCTATCTCAATGTCACAAACTTGATAATAAAATTCATGGCTTTAAAAACATAATTTTCTCAAGTTTGCCTGAGGCCTTATAAATATATTTATATGGTACATTCAGACAGTAAACCAGCCAATACTTTATGTACAGCCAGAGCCAATATCATGGTGGCTGTTACAGGAGGGATGCCAGTCCTTTCCGACCAGTTAACCAAAATTGTGCCAGTCCATTCATGTCCACAAAAGAGGAAATTAGACGGATTCTGTGTTAGAAATTTGTACAGAAAAGCAACTGGGAAAATACATGTCTTTAAATTGATGATTCATTGCATTCCTGTCCCTGTCCCTGCACTTCTGGGTGGCCCCAAGTCTTTTAACTTTGCTGTCTCCTTCCCCTATTTCTGGTTGTGAGAGATTTCCCAATAGTGAGGAGATGTCTCAGTGGCTGTGATGAAAAGCACGTTCTCAGGAAGTCCCTTGAGAGAGTGGCAGAGGAGAGATTGCTGTTTTAGCCCCCTCTCCCCACTTCACCCTTATAAATGGCCTTAAATGATACAGTCATATCTGTAGCTTCTCAAATGCACTTTCAATTCTGTTTTCATTTGAAATGCCTTCAGGTGTGTGTGTCCGGGAGCTCCAGCAGAAGTGGTTTGCTTTCCTTCTTGTGGGACCATTGTGGTTCTTCACAGGTCAGATAGATTCTGTAGGACTTTCTTACTCATGAGTAAAAGAAATCCTCCTGGGAACTTGTTACCCTTCACACAAATACTTCATAGCTCTCTCTCCCTTTCCTCTTACTGCCACAAATACTACACTCCACAACTCTGCCTTCTCACTTAACTCTTTTCCACATAATTCCTGTCCCCTCCAGTTGATTGAAACCTCTTGTTGAAATGTTACATTCCAATTATTCTTCTAATGCCTCGACCACTAGCCTTGCCTTGGCTCTAATTTCTTCAATCTATGTACAACATTATACACAATTTGCTACTCTCTACACGTCGGGGCTTCCTTCTTTCCTGCATCTCGTCATACTGAACCATCATGGTTTCCTCCCCACCTCTTTTTTCTGACTTTCTCTTTCTCTTCTAACACTAAAAGACAGGCCCTTGCCAAGTTTCTGCCTTTGCCCTGAATGTCTTCTCCCTGAATTGCCTTGTTGATCTTAGTCACTCAGCTCAGATAATACCCAAATTTCTGTCCAGCCCTAGATTTGACCTACGCATTGGACTCAGACTTCCAGATTCATATGGGACGATGTTGACTGCCTGAGTGGTAGACCATGGCTAAAAATGAAAAATCCGATTTTGTCCCACCCCTGCATTTTCTTTCTCTTATTGACTCCTTTCTTTCCTGTTTATCCAAACTCGACACTCTGGAATGTCTCCCAATGCCTATTTGTCCCCCAGGTGCAGTCAGTTTAAAGGCCTCTAAATTACAAATCTAGAACGTCTATCTTTTTTGTTACATTTCTTCTGTAACCACTCAAGCCCTAACTAACACTTTTAACCCCTTCTTGGTGCTATTGCGTTAGCCTTATAAAGGGACTTTCCTTATTCCTCTTCTTTGCTTAGAAACATGGAGCTTCCCATTTCTCCTTGCTTCTGTCTGTACTTCTCAGTCAGTCTTTTCACAACATAATTTCCCCCATCCCTCTGGCCTATCTCCTGTGGTTCCCCTATACATCCTAACCAAAATACATTGTAGTTCTTTAGACTTACCCCTGCTTTCCCACCCCACACCTATTCATAAGATGTTTCCTTCAGAAAGGTGGGAAGGGTAAACACGGTTCCCTGTGAAAATGTTACACATCATTCTAGTTGAATCTGAAATGCTGCTTCCTTCATAAAGCCATTCACCGAATAAACATGGTTTCTCTTTCTCTGTCCTCCAACACCCTCAAAAACTGTATTTATACCTCATTCATGTTCTTTAAAATATTCTACATTGTGTCATAATCATTAATATTCTGCTACTTACCATCCAACTAGTTCGTGAGTTGCTCAAGAATGGAGGATAATATTGATTTCCACTGCTTGCAGGGCCTTGCGTAGTGTTTCAGCTATTATAGGTGTTTAATTAACATTTCCGAACTGAACTGACCAACTGACACCCAGCGAGTCTTCTCCAGAGTGTCTATCTAGCGTGGAAGAACCAAGCCAGCTTTACAGGGAAAGCTCTAACTTAATCAGACTATTAAAATGCACACTTACACTTCTCATTTACATAGTAAACCCTTCATTTTCCCGGGTAGTGGAGTCAAACTTACATTTTCCTTCTAAAAACCGCTAGTTTTAAAAACCTAGATTTCAACAGGTGAATGGCTTTAGCTAAATCTCAAAAAAATATGCAGAGGTAGTGCTTGACTGAAAGCTTTGCTTTCTGTCTTACACTCATCTCCATAACGTGTTTTGGAGTTAGAGACATAACATGAATACTATTGTATAGGTATATGTCCTGATTGCTGAGTGATTTCTGATATCCCCACAACTCTTAAGACCTTGTGTCACTACTCTGAATATTTTGTCCATTGTATATTTATATCCGGGCTTATGTTCAAACCACCTTTATGTAAATTTAACACAAATAATTTAGAGCTTTCGTCCATTCCAGCTGGCAACCTCAGTATATGCACATGTTAACTTCCCAGCAGATCACTGGGGAAGTTGTATAAAGTGAGGTTCTGTATGATAGAAGTCAACAGGGCATACAAACTGTGTAGAATGGTGTAAGTTTGTTAGTCTATATCGCCAGATAAATACCATGCCCCAGGCCTTGGTACAGCCACTTGTAAACACCACTCTGGGGAGGTGTTAGATTGAGCTAGCCCAGGGGTTGCTGCAGTGGGGTGTTTTCTAAAATGGACAGTACAGGGTTTCAGCTACTCCTCTGGTTGACAGCATGGCAGTGTTTCCTAAGTGTTTCTTAAAGTTGTGTGTCACAAAGAGCTAGTGTCAACCCAAGGGGAAGACACAAAGAAAATTGTAGGTTCATGGCTACACCTACAATAGCAAGTAACCTCAGCCACCATGGCTCATTTTTAGATTTCTTACTACTTTACACTGAGTTCTCTGGGATAGTTCCAGATGTCTCTCTTCTCTGTCTTATCTAGAAACCCACAGCACATCCTCATTCTCCCATGTCCAGGTTGCCTGCAACCAGAGAACAGAATGACTTAGATGAAAAACTCTTGCATTTCCATGGGTATAAAAGATTAGCTGGGGCAGAGGTGGGAGTGCTACCTGACCAGGCCCTCATTTTATGCTACTTTGTGCCAGCCTGTGTTGACCATGTTCCTCGGTCCCTCGGGAGACTTGCTTAGTTAACAGTGCGCCCTTCATGTATGATGCCTATAGGAACCTATATGATCCTGAATTCTAGAAGCGATTCAGCCTTTATGTAGCTGTGGGCTCCAGTATTTCATCTTTCTGGGCTTGCATTTCCTCATCTGTGAAGTGAGAGGATTGGGCTCTGTGCTTTAAGCTGTCTTGCCTCTAATATAACAAGAGTGAATGAGTGCAGGGGAATTCTGCTGCCATAAGAGCATATTCCAAAGATGTCTTTTCTGGTGATTTTTCCTGGCCCTGATCCCTGGGCCTTCCTTTGTCTTTGACAAGACCCCTGCCCCTTTTTCTTTTGTCTGTCTTAGCTGTAAGCTACCCCCACTCAGCCTTTTGTAAAATGGCCCCTCCCATTTCCTTACTCTTTTTTTTTTTTTTTTTTTTTGCCTCTGAGACACTCTTATGTCAGAGACACTCTTTTATGTCAGTTTTCTACCCCCAAATGGTATCAGACATTTTAAAATTTTTTTTCAACGTTTATTTATTTTTGAGACAGAGAGAGACAGAGCATGAACGGGGGAGGGGCAGAGAGAGAGGGAGACACAGAATCGGAAACAGGCTCCAGGCTCTGAGCCATCAGCCCAGAGCCCAACGCGGGGCTCGAACTCACGGACCGCGAGATCGTGACCTGGCTGAAGTCGGACGCTTAACCGACTGCGCCACCCAGGCGCCCCAGACATTTTAAACTCTATTTCAGCAACATTTATTATGAGGAATTGCCCGTTTTCCCACCTGACTTTAATCTTCCCCATTACCAGGTCTGTTTCAGCTAATCAGTCATTTGGAAGAACTGAGAATGTGGTCCTCAGAAATACTCATCTCTCGTTCTGCTGTCGTTGAATTTGATATTTGCGGGCAGTGGAAATTTCGCATAGGAATGAGTTGTTTATTCTTGAAACTAAATGAGCCACAGGCCAAGTTCGAAGTGTAATTTAACTGCAATTGATAGCCTAAGTGTTAATCGAAACTTGGATTTGATCACTAACACAGAAGTAGCTCTACCTTACCTTTTTGTTCAACATAGTTTCTTAAAATTAGATTATGAAAAATAGAAATTACATTGGAAAAAATACAAAGGAATGACAACAGCGATTTTGTTAATGAATCCCACCTCACTCTTTATGTCTCAGAGGCAGTGTAAACTGTGTAATAAGCTATGCATCTATTTGTAAAACAGCCTCGAATTAAGGAGCTTATTCAGATGCCATTGTAAAAATAATTTTCTGAAATTGTGGTCTATCAACAGGAGATAAGATGGCACTTTGTTGTCGCCTGCTGAGGCCCATTATGAATATTCTATTTCAGAAGCAAATCACACTGTAAATACAATGTTCAGATTCATTTATTTCCACAATAGCATTTTTGCAAAGGTGCAATTTCATAATTTGACTTAGCATTGATAGCACATCATCATTTCAAAGCTCTTTATAACCACTGGTTAATTCACACATCCTTAGGAAATTGTTTATTTGTACCAGCCCCATTTTACAGTGAAATCACCAAAATGTACACAGATAAAGCAACTTACCAAAGACTAAACAGGGAGAGAGATGTGATTAAAATGTGCTGTCCTTCTCCTGAGCACATCTGACTAGGCACTTCTGAACATACATGTGTTCCCAATAAAAACTAAGAGCTCTCTTAATGATTCTATTACAGGCAGGAAACTTGGTTTAAAACAATAAATCCAAGTCATTCAAGATGCAAATGTAAACAGGACCTGAAATGAAAGAACATACTAATTGTACTTTTCTCCTCCCTTTGGTCCCCCGAGCCATATTTTTGTTAAAGCAAGTGATCAATGGTGGACTAATGTCTAAAGTTATTTAGCTAATTCCCAGCATTAATTGGAAAATGTCTAGTATTTCTAAACACCACAATAAAAAAAGAACTTGAACTGTCAACCCCCATTATTTTTGTCATTACATCCTTCCTAGGACTGACCCTGGGATTTAAGCTCTTCGTGCTTTTTATCCATGTTGTTTTAGGGTTTGGTATAGATATCAGTTATACAGGCCCTGAGGTTGATGATGATCATGAGTTTACCGTTCAACATCCATCACAACATATTCTTAAAAAAATACATGGTGATAAATTCAGAACTTATAACCTTGGAAGTTGAGGTCAATTCAGGCACTTTCCAAAACATTGTTTATTTGGACACCAACATTCCTCCTTTGAATACCTCAACTGTTGCCTACTATTTCATTCATTTGACAAGTAATTATTGACTACATAGTATGTGCCAATGACTGTTTGGTGATATAGCAGTGACTGTAACAGTCATCATCCCCTTCCTTCATGGCACTTATATTCTAGAAAGACGGTGATAAACAAAAGAGAGCCTCTGTGGCAGGAGCTGTCCTTTGTGCTCACTCTGTGCCCTTCCATCTTGATCCTCATTATCTTCACCTGCAGTTTCCAGACTGTCCCACCTGGGACCTGACTCTCTCTCCAAATAAGATGCATATAAAAACATCTGGCTTAGGCAATTGTTGGTTGAGTGTCATGTTTGTTCCTGGTTGCTGATGCTCTCTACATGTAACCTCTGCTGAGGTTCCAGACCCTCTCTGATTCAGCCTTCAGTCACAACTCTTGCTTCCCAAGCTCACTCAATCTCCAGCCCTAAATACTTGACCGGTGCATGCCGGCTATCCACATCTGACACTGGCTAGGAAGGTCCTGCCTCAGGTCCTGGCCTCTTTGACTATAATTATGGATCCCAGTCCATCCTCTTTTACTCTCCAGCAGGCTCTGAGTGACAGGTTTCAGGAAGCAGTGGACATGGACAGAGTGAACATGTGGCCTCCAAAGTTCCAGGATGGTTTTGGGTTGCTTTAAAGTATATGTTTGCCAGAGCCGGCTCGGCAGGGCTGCAGGGGACATGGCCTCTGGGTGATTCATATACAAGAATCTCTCAGTGGGGACCAAGCACAATCAGCCCTCACATTTTAGAGTTGGCTTATAGCCTGAGCAACCATTTTACTCTTTCTTCAAGTGGCAGAAATTAAAGAGAAGACAGAAGGAAACTATAGGAAATCTTTTCTCTCTCATATCCCTAGCTGGAGTATAAAAATAATAATCCTTTAACAAAAATGGAGCAGAATGCTTTACCTTACCATTCCATCTTCATCTCTTTCCATTAAAGGTCCCCATCCACTTCCTGAACATAGTGAGGGGTAATAGAAACAGAAAGGAAGAGATAATCCTCAAGGAGACATGGACAGAACTTGACCAATGATCGGATCTAAGGGGAGATGGAGGCTAGGATTAGCGACTCTGGGTGTCCCTGTCTTCAAGACCTGAAAAAACAATAGTACCAGTAACATAGATAGTAAAAAAGCAAGGTAGTAGGTCCTATTGTGGACATTTTGATATGCTTTTGAAATATATACACAACATTCGATTGCTTTCGAAGTAAGATGATCCAGTTCAATGCTGATAAAAATGGGTTTGACCACTTCATCTTAAGAGAAGGAGGAAAACTAGAATTCACCTACCAAATCTGTCAAAGATGGCAAATATGTTTGGTATGGATTAGCAGTGGCCTTCTGTAGTACATTTGAGAACACTTCTTGGAAAGGAATGGCATAGTAGAATGCAGTGCCTCCCACAGGCTTGAGAAAGAGGTGGTAGTTCAAGTGCTACAAATAGCCATCTTTAGTCCGTACACAGAAGCAACCTCTTTTGGAAATAGGCTAACCACAGAATGGTAGACAAGAGTTTTATGTAGAACAAACATTTTTGTTGATTAAGTTAAGGCATGAGTATTTTTTTTTCTTGAGCACAGAGTTATCCGAAATAGATTTTAAATCTAATTGTTATCAGCCCAATGACGATTTTTGGATTATTTGTCTTGAAAGAAGTCTTATGTATATATTCTATAGAATCAATTTTAAAAACTCAAGATTTGCAGATACTGTGAAAATATACATAATCATTTTTATAGTTCTAAATAAAGATTTTCTCTGTGGCTTGGCAAACTCTACGTTCTGATTTACACAATAGGCCTTTTATAGAGACATGCACACCACACCGAGGTTGCATATATATGATGGACTCATGCTGCATATTTTTCCTTTGAATAAATATTTGAAAAAAAAAAAGACACAAGAAAATAAGTTACCGTAATCCTACCACTCAAAGATAACACTGTCTTCTTTTTGTGTATCTTTTTTAGGCTTTTCTCTTTGCATTTGGAAATATGCATATGTTAAAAAAAATGAGATGATTCTCTGTAAACACTTTTTATCCTACCATTTTCTCTTAAAATTACATTTTAAGTATTATATTAGGCCCTTAAATAGCTTTTAAGGCATGACTTTTATAAATCACATTATCTTTGCAAAAATAATAATTTTTATTAAACTGCTTAGGACATTTATTTTCAATTATTCAAAATTATAAGTAATAACAATAATGGTGAGATGAACATCTCTGTGCGCATCGTTTTGTATCTTTGATAATTTCTTTGGAAGAGATTTCTAGAATTATGATTTCTGAACTGAACAGTAAGGACAGTATTAAGCCTCTTGAATACAAATTAGCAGCTTGCTTAAGAGGGTAATTCTCAGAGATAGGGGAGGTTGGTGAGATTTACTTTAAAACCATCTACATTTTCAAAGAAATTGATATTTTTATGACATAAATTGACACTTTAAATCAGGAATTGGCACACTTTCTGAAAAGGATCAGCTAGTAAATATTTTAGGTTTTGCTGACAAGATGATCTCAATCTCCACTTCTCAGCTCCTCCATGATAGTGTGAAAGCCCTAGACAAGTAAATGAATGAGCATGGCTGTGTTTCAATAAAACTTTATTTACAAAAACACACAGACCAGTTTGCTGTGCTGGCCGTAGTTTCCCAACCCCTGTCTCACCTGAAAATTCTGCCAGTCTGTGAAAACATTTAAATTTGTCACCAGCAAGATTTGGGAGCCATGTTTTGCAGTGTTCCCTTTGTTACGATTTGAGCTTGTAGGATTGTAAATCCCAACTATAGTCTAGGGAAGGGAGTAAATTTGCTTTTGTTGAAAGGCAATTTGGAAACTAAGCAAGGAAGCTATGAATCAGCCTGTTGTTTCAACATATGTAGACTATGAAGAAGTCTATACAGTTAAGCTTCTGTTTGCCTCTGTTGGGCAGCTGTAGCTCTGCCTTGCATCTTTTCTTAGTGTGCTTCCTTGAGATATTCACTCTAGCTTCCACAAAAGTAGTCCCATCTATGTACACAAACTAATTTAACTCAACATTGATTCAATCAAGGACTCCATCACTCATTAATTCCAGCATTACTGCACAATTCCTAGGAAAACAAAGCTGACGCTGGAAGAAAAAAAAATCTTATGAGAAATAACTTTGTTCTCATGAAACTTACTGAACAGGGAATATTTTTCCCAGATGTTAATCATGTAATTGCTTTTCCTTAGGTGACCCTTTATGGACCAGCTAAAAGACATCACTGACTACCTTTAACAAAGGTATAAAACAAAGGAAATAAACCAAGTGTAGTCTAAATAATGCTACTATGTCATAGATAACTAGCAATTATTTGTCAAGGAAATTAGTAAACTAGCCACAGGTGTAATATATATTTTAACAGTCTTTACGGCAAAATAGAGGATGAAGGAAATTACTTTCAGTGACTGTCGGATCTTACAGAAATGGGCACGCATGTGCGCACGCGCACACACACACACACAGACACCCCCTTATGACTTTAAGAATGCAAAAGCAGCTGCCTTGGTAAACACCACATCTGAGTCCAGCAGTAGTTTTATGCTCATTGTTTCTGTCTCTTTTATTTATGCTAGGGAAACAATGTGAGCTAGATGCAGACAGCATCTCTGCCAATAATAGAACTGTGTTTGCTGGGGAGCCCAAGCAAATAACAAAGAGTTAGAAAAAAATGGATTTGACCTTAGCAAATTAATATAAACAATAACTTCCCTGCACACACGCACCCGTACTCATACACACATACACATATTCACACCATGTATGTATAACAGCTACAGTTAAAATTTTGGTTAGAATTTTTTTTTTTTTTACTAAAGGACCCCAAATTGTGTTCCCATCATAAGCTTTTAGGTCTAACATAGTTTTTAAAATGTATGGAAGTTATAAACACATACACTGCTTGGCAGTTAGCTAAAATGATAACCCCAGATTTATATTCTGACCCTTCTGTTGGGTGGATGAAGAAACTGGAGATTTAACAGTGAGTGACTTTCCCAGTGAGTGAGGCTGTGTTACAAGCTTGTTTCTCCTGATTCCCAGAACAATAATTCCTTCACCCATTCACACTGCCTCTGTACCTATGTTTCTTTTCCTATTTGTTGTTTGTTCTGGGTAGTATATATTCATGATTTGTTGTTTGGGACACATGTATCTCTTCTGCAGCTTGTCCTTCAAGAGGTTGAGAACTTATTCTGTGTCATCTTGAAAGGTAGGACTGGGACCAGTGGGTAAAAATGATGGTCCTAACACACTATCACAACCCTTCTAATTGTCATAAAACATGACTTCCCGGGAATGTAAGCTGAATCTTGAGCTATTTTAATTTGAAAGGTTTACATGTTAAAAAAAATAGTTTTAGTACATCATATATGTGTATACAAATGCAATTCAGTACCTTATAATAGTTGCTATATGACAAAATCTTCAGACAGAGTTATCAGTGAGGTCACGCAAATCAATGATTCCCACTATCACTGTGTGCTGTGAATTGGTCCATGGTAATGTCACAGAGTGCCCATTTGTAGCCTGGCAGAACACACCTTCCTGATGCACAGTGTTCTATAGCAAATCACTTTTCAATTACAAAGAATTGATTTGATTCTTTACATTACTTTAAATCAAACTGGATGCTTTTGCTTTTCTGACTTTCATTGTTTAGACTCAAAGTATGTGGTTTCCTACTCAATTTCTACTCTAGTGAGGGACTATTTCATAAAGCAGTGGGCTCCCATTACCCCCAGAAGCTTTCAAGCAGTGGCTTGATGCCATCTGTGAGGAGTGTCATGCAATTCTGTAAAATTTCAGACCGAGACTGAATCGGGTCCACAAATAAATGGAGATGAGTAGATTGAATGCCAATGCCATGGCCGTTGGTTTAGATGGAGTCATTTTCATTTCATTCCCCAGAGTGCATAATGAAAGACACAGCTTATCTCAGAGCTAAGTTTGACTTGGAAAATAGCATCATAACAGCTGCTATGGGACAATCATCATGTTGTAGAGTCCTGGTGCCCTTGGGTACTGAGAAGCAAAGGAACCAGTGAGGCAGTATTGATTAAAAATAAATAAATAAATAAATAAATAAATAAATAAATAAAAGGCATCCCAACCAGGATGACAGAGAACCTCACTGAAGACAAAATGCTACCAACTGTCTCTTATGGTTGGGGTTTGGTTTCTTCCCCATTCTTTTCTTAGCTTTCTCAGTCTTTTGCAGTGATGAGTTAGTACTCCTGGGGGGCTAGGGGTTCAGTTCAAATAAAGAGAAGTAAATCAGTGAAAGAAGAGGAAATGGAAGCCAAAAATAGAAGGTACTATAGTGAAAACATGTCTTAGGTCAACTCCTAAACTAATTATTTTAATGTATTTCAGTTACCTTCAACCGTTTGACCTTTTTTTCGTGTGTTAACCAAATTACTTTTCGTTATTTCCCAAGAACAGCTAAGTATCATACAGGGAATATTTGTTCTGTCATATGATTTGGTTGAATCCCCCATTTATATCTTAATGGAAAAATGGATTCTCAAAATTTGAAAAAATCAGAATATTCATTTCTTCTTTCTTATCACCATGCCAATACTGTTTTATTCTATTCAGTAAAAACAAAAGGCAGGGACATATATCACATGAAGTATCACAGTGGGCAGTGGGCACTGGGCTCAGGATGATGAATAATGCCTTGTTTACCATCCTCAAAGGGGCTACAGTAAATGGGGGAAGCAGGACTGGTAAACAGATGTTTTATAATTTAAGATGGTAAATGCTATAACTGATGAGTAAATGAGGCGGTTTCCAAGTTTGGTTATGTGGGCAAAGCTTCACTTTTCTCCTGCCACTTCCATCCCATTTAACATTATTTACTTTTTTCTCATTAACCACCAACCTCCCATTTAGAGAGGAAACTGAATATCCATTCACACCCACAAATTTTGGCCTTTCACTTCATTTCCCTATTATAATGAAATAAGGCCCTAATCATTGTCAACTGGAAACTAAGGTAGAGTTTAAACATGAATTGTTATTGATCTGTACCACCTACAACTGTATGAAAGGCAGAGACAAAGAACTGTACCCTGGAATGCATCCCTCGATATTTAAAAGTTTATCATCTCTTTTGGAATATGGAGTTTATCCAAATAATGAGATAGCAAATGAAACAAGGCAGTCTGGAAGTGCCAGCTGAGTGTTACAGAGGAATGTGTGATAAGAATTCAAAGCACCCGTTTTTCCTTGTCAGGTAATTAAAAAGAAGAATGAGTTCTACAGATAAGACGAATACAAGAGAGAAGGTCTTTTAGAAATGTTTGTTTGTTTGAGTACACTTTGATCTATTTGTCCAATTTAGAGAGAAGGTAACTGATAGCGTTGATTGCTCTCTCTCTCACTTCACTCTTACATAATGAGGTTCACATACAGGTGTGATTAACTAGAAAGGAATGCAAAATCTCCCTATGGTGGAGGGACAGATTTTGCCTGAAATTGGTAGATTGTAGTGAAATTACAGAGGGGCGATTAACTGCCTTGGACAAAGATGTATTCGACTTTGGAAATATGAGCTGTGACTATAAAATAATAAAGTTTACTGTATAAACAATCATACCCAGAATTTCTGCCTGCAATGATGTCTCTACCTTTTAAGTTGACTGTGCTCCCATTTGTCAAAACCAGTTTCGAAGTGACCTCAGGGCCCTTACTAACCACAGGGATAGAAGCGATCTTTGTGTTTACAGTTATTATTTTTATTTCTAAACTTTGAGGTCCCCAAACTTGCCAGAGCACCTCCCACACCTCTTCTGTCCCCCTTTGTACTGTGAACAGGTCTGATCAGCTTGCCTTCCTTGGCTGTTAATCAGGACAGAGGCTCCAGGCCTGGGCCTGGATTTCTCAGAGGAAACCTTAACTTTTCTCCAAGCCCCACCTCCTCATTAACAGACCAGCTACAACTTACTCTTCCTGCATTTTCTGTGTGGCTCTTGCAGTCCTGGCAAGATGCCAGCACCTCTGCCACAGATGGTAATAAAGTGCCCTCCAAGAGAACATCTGATCTGCAAAGTGTTAATGGTGAAAAACTGGGGGGAAGTCCTTATCCAAAAGCCATCTTTTGATCAAGGAGGGGCCCTCTGCCTCAGAGGAAATCTTTCCTGTTTACAGACTTCTGGGGCTTTGAAAAGCCTTGGCAGACAGTGGGCCAGGCTCCTTAGCTTTTACAGAGGGGCAAACAGGATGAGACCAGGATGGAAACTACATATCATAGGAACCCAGAAGGACAGGAAGTAACAACATGAGAGGGAACTCTTGATTAAAAGTATAATTGGAAAGGTTTGTGGGAGGTGGGAAGGGGATAATGACATTAAAATATGTCTGTAGATTTTGTTCGTGTTTGTGATAGTACAGCCATTAGCCCACCTTTTCTTCAATTGGTTTTCTTTGTCACATTATTCTCCACTTTGGAGAAGTCTGATCTTTCCCCACTCCCCCCCCCCCCCCCCCCCCCCCCCGCATGAAGATTTTGTGCTAAGTCTATTTGGGAGAAAAGACAATCAAACTTCATTATTTTGATTATTATTAATTTCTTTTTTTTCTTTTTTTTAATATGAAATTTATTGTCAAATTGGTTTCCATACAACACCCAGTGCTCATCCCAACAGGTGCCCTCCTCAATACCCATCACCCACCCTCTCCTCCCTCCCAACACCCATCAACCTTCAGTTTGTTCTCAGTTTCTAAGAGTCTCTTATGTTTTGGCTCCCTCCCTCTCTAACCTCTTTTTTTTTCCTTCCCAATCCCCATGGTCTTCTGTTAAGTTTCTCAGGATCCACATAAGCATGAAAACATATGGTATCTGTCTTTCTCTGTATGACTTGTTAAGTGAAATAAGTCATACAGATTATTATTAATTTCTATGTGAAGTGGAACTTGGGAAAGACCTTATTATCCTTTGTAGAATTAATCATTCTAGAATTAATAATGAGGATATTGAAAATAAAAGAAGTAGGTAAAGGATGAAATTGCCATTCACTATGCTTTTTCTACATCCTGTTCTCCAAGAATGACATAGATGGTTGTGAATTCTTTTTAAAAAATGGCTCAAAATTAGACATTACTATTAAAGGAACATTTTTTTCTTGCTTCAAAAACTGTTGTGTGTGTGTGGTGGTGGTGGTGGTGGTGGCCATTAAACTCCCACGTGTGGATGGGGATGTCCACGAAATGCCCCACTGATCTTTACTCCATTTCTTGGCTCCACCCAGCCTTCATGTCACCACTGAGCCACACCCACCCAGCTCTGTATCCCACACTACAGGGTGAACCATGATCATCTGTTTCCAGACAGAAGTCAGTAGTAACATGTTTTATAATTGTAGTCCTATGCCAACTAGAGAATAAATTGTCATTACCAGATGGCTCCATGTTGCAGAAAATGTGCTAGTACAGAATTCTGCATCAGCCTCCTTGACTTGCACCCAGCAGGTGATATTTATGGACTGTTTACAAGTTGCTCACATATGGCATTCTAAAGAGGTTTGTAACTTTTATATGCTGTCATCCAGTTTATTTATTTTATGAAAATCCCACTCCAAAGGTCAGTCTCATTCTGTCTACCTCCCTAACTTCAGACTGAAGGAAAAATCCTGAATGTAATCTCAGGACAAAAGGGCTAAACAAAGGGACTTTCAAACTCTCCAAATGTAGTGCTCCCCCCACCCCCCCCCGCCACACACACACGTCCCTGCCACGCTGCTCATCCTGACTGCGGGCGTAACCCCAGTGAGAATGGGGTAGTGTCTCTCACTTATTCAAATGATACAACATTCATGTGCTTCTGTGTGGAATCATCTGCCAGAACTGGGCTTGGTTCAGCTCATATGGAGGAGAGACCCCAGCAGCAACCCTGCGGAGTGAAGTGTAGTCAGTCACGTGGGAGGGCAAGCCATGGGCACAGAAGCAGAAGTGCCCACAGACCCCTCCTGCCACGCACCCCTACCTCAGTCCTCAATGGGCCCTGGCCATCAGGTAGGAGCCTTGCCTGGCCACCGTCCAAAGTGGAGCATCAGGGCTCCCACCTGAGACAGTGACACATCGGTTCCTGAAAATAGTTCTTCCTGACCTGGATGCACTTTGCTCTGGACATTGGCATTCCCGACTTTATCATCCTCGGTCCAGGTAGACACTCAAGATGGGTGGAGATTCTATTCATTTTTAGGTCAAGGAAAATAGGAAGAAGATGTTTTCTTGTCCTCGGGAGAGCTAATCTACAGGAGTGACATTATTTGGTCATTGGAAACATTTCAATACTGAAATGAACACAAGGTGTCCCCATGGTGGAAAGAAGGGGCAGGAAAGAGGGGAGAAAGAGGGGGCAGGCTGCCCAGGAGCCACAAGGTCCAAGGACCATGAAGATTTTAGATGTCTTGAAAGTCAAGTTCTTCATCTTCATTTGGTAGGAAATAGGAGACAGCAGGAAATTTTTTAGAGCATGAACTTTTCAAGTGACTTTTCCAAGTCACATAGGTAATCTTTTCCCTTTTCACAGATTTCTTTAGGTAATTAGAGAGCATATCATAACACAGAGTTCAGGTGGGGAAAATGGAGGCCAGTGATTCCCCCACAGTTCAACAGGCACTGTCAAGCTAACCAGATCCAGTCATTATTCTCAACTGATTGCACCCCTCCGAATCAGTTCCTGCAGCAACTTGTATTTTTATTTTTTCAAAATGTTTATTTGCTTATTTTTTAGAGAGTGCAAGTGGGGGAGGGGCAGAGAGAGGGGACAGAGAATCCAAAGCAGGCTCTGCGCTGACAGTCTGACAGCAGCAAGCCCGATGTGGGGCTGGAACTCAGGAACAGTGAGATCATGACCTGACCGGAAGTCCTACTCAACCAACTGAGCCACCCAGGTGCCCCTGCAGCAATGTTTTAAAAAATACCTAAAACTGGGCCCTCAGATAATCCTGAGCTAAGAGCCTATGGATGGTGCTCAATACTGGTGAGCGGAACAGACAGAGACCCTGCCTCAGCACCCAGGCCTCTGGCCCACAGGTCAGCCTGCAAGGCTGATGGACCCCTGCCTGGGAGAGCCAGTGGGTCTAGGGAAGGATGCTTCTGGGGGAAAGGAAACAAGGCTTCTCTGGTAGGGGTGGGGCAGGTTTGGCTCAGCCTCTAGAAAGAGTAGGGCATGGTTTATAGAGCCCTTTCTCTGGACCACACTGACCCAGGGTCAGCCACTTACTCTGTGACCTTGGGCAATGTAATCTCATTAAGCCTCATTTCTCTCAAGGACAAAGTGGACCTAAAAATAGTACCTTGTGGGGTTATTGGAGTATGGAATGAGATTATACAGGGCAAGTGCCTAGAAAAGCTCCTGGCGCACGTAAATGCTCATGAATAGTAGGTGGTAACAGTAGTGGCGGTGGTGGGAGTATTTTGATTAGTGGGAAGAATCTGGGGTTTCCATTCTGGCAACATTCCAGCCTCGGCCTATAACAATAGCAGCTACAGTTCCTGTGGTGTCTACTGCGTGCCTGATGGCATGTGTATATCTTTAATCCTCACAATCATGCTGCAAGATATTGTCATCCCCATTCTATGAAAGAGAAATGAAGTATAAAAAAGTTAAAAGATCTGGCTAAAACCACAGAACTTGCAGTGGCAGAACAAGGGTTTGAAGCCAGAGGTCCTTCTGATGCCAAAACCACTGGAGGATCTAGGTTACCTGACCAGATACTGAATTATGGGAACTTGTGTTCCCTTCCAGCTGAGCAGGGATCCCAGAACCCCTGACCACATGACTGGTACTAATGTGCTTATTTCCGGGGCAATAACTGAAAAGCACTTGGGATCTTGGGAATTCAGGCATGACATAAGGTTAGGACATTAAATGGGACCTCCAACTCTGAAGTTGAAAAATCAGGCTTTTCTCAGGGCAAAGGACGGCTGTGAATAATGAACAGGGGCTGCCTAGATGGGTGGGTGTTGGCTGTGTGCAAGCAGACCCCTCAGATCCCCCAGACTCCCTTCAACCTGGGCAACACACCCTAATGGAGCAGGAACCACATGAGCCCACCTGCTGGTAAGTCCCTAGTCACCCAGAGTAGAAAGAAGACTTTCACATGCTGCTCCTGGGACCAGTGCTAGAAATAGGTTCTCTTAAAGTTCCCTATCACAAACTGAAAAAAAATTTCCTGGGGATCCCAAGATCTTAAAAATCTGCTTGGCTCCAGAAAAACAGGTACATTTAATGCTCATCTTGAGCAAGATTAACAGGATAACGTGAATTTCCACTGTGAACTGACGTTGATAAGTATATTATTAATAGGAAAATGTAGTACTCGTTTTCAGAGAATAATGTAATTCCTAAGAATGTTTTCTTAGAGTAGTGTCCAAGGGTCTAATTTTTTTTTTTAAGTTTATTTATTTATTTATTTTGAGAGAGACTGACACAGCATGAGCTGGGAAGGGGCAGAGAGAGAGGGGGGCAGAGAGAATCTCAAGCAGGCTCCACACTGCCAGCACAGAGCCCAGTGAGGGGCTTGAACTCACAGACTGTGAGATCATGACCTGAGCTGAAACCAAGAGTCGGTCACTTAACCAACTGAGCCATCCAGGTGCCCCAAGTCTAATTTTCTAGAGCCATGAGGTCCATCTGACTACAGAATCTCAGGAGATCACTGAGAAGGTGGTCCTCTTTTTTTTTTTTTTCCCTCCCCTCCCTCTGTCCTCAGACCTGCACAATTTAAGGCAGTTAACCCTACCTTGAAGCCCAAAGTGTTTGAAGGAAAAGGAGGTTTGCTGGAATGGAGTGCATTTTGACAATATGAGATACAAGATGGAAAGTAAAAACTGCAGAGTCCCCAGAAATATTTCAGAATCCATATTTATATTCAATTGAAATCTAAAGAAACAGAAATTCATGCAAATGGCTTCTAGGAACACCCTTGAAGGAAACAGTTCATTAATAGACTACAAGTGAAATATTCACCCCTTAAACAGTGTGCTGCTTTTTATAATAAGACACACAGGCTGTGGCCATAACTAAATTTGCCATAAATTATATGGCATCACCACAGACAGTAGTGTTTAGTGTTGGGTTATAGTACAGATTGTGTGGACTCCCAATCTGTAATTTATAATCAATTTGTAGAGTTTTTAAAGTTGCAGTGAAGGAAAGATTTTTATTTGTTTAAACTGGATTATTAGGACTGACATGCTAATGCTGTCTGGACTCTGGTGGCCCAGTAGGTGCCTCCCAGGGAACTGACTGACTTGCCTAAACCAAACTTGGTGTGTGGCCTTGGAGCACTTGGCTGCCAGATTACCTGTTCCCATCCTATCCCTGCAGCTCTAGAGTAAGAACAGACCCCTTGTGCCACTCCTGGGTAGTGACTGCTCCAGATCAACCTTCCTGGCACTCCTGTCTGCATTAGGCCTACCCTGAGAGTGCAGAAACTCCTTGTGCTTCTCATCAAAGAACAAGCTTATTTCCAGCTGGCTCTGGGCTGGTTGGGTATAAGAAGCAGGATTAAGATGAAAGGAATCATTTTTCATAGGTCTACTTAAAGTAACTAAAAGGAAAAGGAGATGGAGAGTTCCAGAACAGTCAAACTAACCTCTAGAGAGGTCAGTGGACCAGGGGCAGCTTGCCTTCAAACAGATCTTCCTGTCTGGCTGTCGGTTCCTGCCCTCACTGAAAAGCCTGAGGATACAGCTGAAAGAAAAGTGTTTCCCAAACTTAAGGAATATACTTATCCCCCTTTCAAGAAAAGCATTCCCGCCAACCTTTAGTGTTGAAAATTATTTTATTATTATATTGCTTACTATACACGTACAAACATGTGTTCATGTCCTATTTATGTTTAGCATTCCCACAGAATAAATAAAATAATGCAAGTTTACACATTAATCTTGACATAACAACAAAACCAAAACACTCAGATAACAGCGTCAATTTTACGTGATGAATCATGACATTTGGCAGAAACAAAATCCCTGTCATTGGGTAACATAATAATAGCATGATGGGTTTGCAGTTTTATACTTAACTTATTATCAACTTAATTTCCTTGAGTTTCAGCACAATGGACAACCCTTCTGGCTACTAGCATGGCCTTTGCTGTTTTTCCTTTTTAATTTTTTATTGTTTAATTTGTTTTAGCCACTGATGGTGGTTTAAAGTAATGGCGTATTAATGATGGATTAATTTAATGGTGTAGCCCAAAATATTATTATGTTGGAAAATAATAAAAAGTTGTTCACTGCCTATTTATGTCTGGAGTTGTCACTTGTGAACTACTGCCTATTAGTTCCCCAGTGACTAGACCATGGTGCCAATGGCCAGGATCCCAGTGCTTTAGAGGACAGTTCTATGTTACTCCTGTGTTATCTGGTATGACTCGCCCATCCCAACCACTTGTGTCTGTTTGAATGAACGGGAAGCCTTTGTCTACACAGGAAGCCATGCCTTCAGGGGATCTGCACTTCTCACTCATTTAATCATAAACCCAAATACACGCATGACTACAGAAAGACATGGCAATGTTCCTTATATGATGGTTATCGAGGCGATCTAGAATATGTTTGCAGTGCAGGTTTTTAAAAAGATAATCATCAAAAGGAAAACCTCATAATGTTAAATTCTTTTGTAACTGTTTGACACTTGAAGAATGACTGGCCTTAGGTCCAAGTGCCCACATATGACAGAGATCGTATCAGGGCAAGCCACAGGCTCTGGATCTTGATCATAGCTATGGTAAAACCAGAACCAACACGACTATTTTTAAATCCTGGTGTGTTGTTAATGGAAAAGGCCTTTGAGATCTTCTGGGGCAATACCTTTAGGTTACAGATGAAACAAAGGCCCAGACCAGTCAAGTGACTTACCCAGCATCACCCGAGTCCCTCCTGACTCTTTGACCAAGGCTGTCCTGTCACTGCATGAGCTTCAGAGGGGCAGTCAACCCTCGCAGCTCAGTAAGTTGGTAGCTGTGGCACAGAGGAAATGTTCCTTGTTTAATGTTACGGAATTTGCTCAGATACAAAGTGGATGTCGGTTCTCTCCCAGGTTTCACTTACATCGGGTGAACCCTTCAGGATTTCACAAAGACTGGCTTATTACTGCTTTTCTTCCTCATTAACTTTCCAGTGCTTATCCTTCTGGCCCTTTCTATCTCTGAGAAGTTGCTAGAAATGAGTTTTGCTGAAACATTATTTTGTGAAAAAGATCACACCCAGAATAAGGACTTACATATGTTAGCAGGAAGTTAGATGTCACTTTAGACTTCATTACGATTCTCACATTCTAAGAGCTTAACCCAAAGCTTTTGAGAAATGTAGGGACCTCACCACTACATAAAACGTCACATATACATAAAAATCAGTAAGTGATTTTATTGCAAGAAATAACGTCAATTTTAACTTGAGGTTGTAAACCCCACTCTGATTTTATATAAAGTTCTACTTTGTTGAATTTGCTCACACATGTTATTGTTCAAGGTAACATGAAGTAAAGAATATATTTAGCTGGTATTAGTGACCTCTTTGAGTTGTCTGAAGAAGGAACATTATCCACACTACAACTGTGATGGAGGACTACACATTGGGTATGGGGGAGTGAAATTCATTCATTCACATGGTAATGCAAAAATTGATAAATCCTCAGTATGGTGATAATGCCACATACCTATTATACATATCAGCTATGTTTTAAGGGATGTTTGTGGCTTTTAAGCATGTGTGTGCATGTGTGTGTGTGTGTGTGTGTGTGTGTGTGTGTGCTGTTAGCAGATGCCAAGCATTCCTCCTTCAAAGATAACAAATATGTTTTCTGTCTTCTCCCTCTTGCTGAATGCTGAGTGAGTGTGTTTTAATAGAAGCGCTGGAATGGGGAGAGAGAATCCAGAGTCCACTATTGACTCTGCTGCAGTCTCCTGGTCATATGACCTGTAGCAGTCACATCACTTACTAGGGGCTCTGTTTCCTTATCTGTAACATTTAGGGGTCAGAGAAGATGCCTGCCAATTCCCTTCTGTAATTCTTGTTCTTGATAGCTTTCTTTGTTTCTAGCACGATGAAACAAATTGTGTGTGATTAAGTACACCATCGCTGTTATAAAGATGTAATAGTCCAAACAGGTTGTAAAATTCTAAGGATGCAACGCTCTTTCTGTTTTCTTCCACACTGGAAGCCAAGGTATCTACTAAAGATGTTAGAATCAAAATTGGCTGGGCCAAAAACATTCCAGGGAAGGAAAAGCCTGGAAAAGTTCCTTCCCAGATTACTATATTAAAGTCTATATTTCATAAATGTCTCTTATCTCATCTCAAAAGAAATAGAGAATCTAAGTATTCTGGAATAAAAATAGATTGTTATTTAAGTATATGTGCATGCGTACATTTAAATAAATTGGAAAGAAGAAGAAATGTTCTGAAACTGAAACGAAACAGGTTGGAACTGTCTTCAAAAATTTTCTTCAAAGTAGAGGTTACAGAATGCAGGAATAAGTTACTAGGGAAGCTGTGGAATTTCTTTCTTCAATGGGTTTTAAACGTAGGACAGACACAAATCTGCTCATCTGCCTGAACTGGATTAGGTTGTACAAATGAACTCAAGCCCTTCATTGTTGATTCCCATGAAAATGCTCAGATGCCTTTCTCTGCCCATTAAGGTTCAGGGTCAAAGTCAGCACAATGGTACATGCATAGAAAACTTAATTTCCTCTCCTCCCATATTTGTAGCTAAACATTAACTGAGCCCATCAGAATGCTTGAAAACATTTATTTTTTCAAGTGGGGATTTTAAAAATCACTTTGCTTGCTGTTCACATATATGCTAGAGAAACAAGGGAGCCAACAACTGTAGAATCCTGTTATTCAAGAAAAATCAGGGCAAAAGTAAATTTGTAGAGAAAGTTCATGTTCTTAAACCATGCAAGTGAAAAACATGTTTAGGAAGTCTGTGGAAAAATAGTAGCTAGGGTATCAGGATGTTAAAACTCACTCTGATCTTGGCTACTCCACTTCTCTGTCTCAGTTTCCATATTTAAAAATAAGTAGCTCAAACAGACAATTTTCAAGGACATTTCAACTTGAAAATAGATATATAAAAACCTCTCTCCCTCCCTCGCTCTCTCTCTTTATGTAATATATGGCAATATATATATGACTATATATGGCAGATATGTGACTATATATATAAGATAGATATGTGTGTGTGTGTGTGTGTGTGTGTGTGTGTGTGTGTAGAGAGAGAGAGAGGGAGAGAGAGAGAGAGACAGAGGGAGACAAGATATATAGATATATACGTATCTTCTAAATTTTGTCCCCATTTAATTGACTCTCTAATTCCAGGAAACACTTTTTGACCCATGTTTTAAATGTTTATTATAAGTGAGTTTGTAAGCACTCAGTTTTCTCTAGAATTCATGCCGACACTCTTTTGAAGATTCTATTTGCATCTACTCTATGTACCCCACAGATGTCTTACTGCTCTCCACGTCTCCACAACACAGCTCTGTTTAGTGGCGCGCTATGGTTGCTGTTGTTCATAGTTGTCTGGAAAAGTCTTGTCTCCAAATTACAGTGGCTTTCTTTTCTCTTGCCCTGAAGCAACAAATGATGGGAGAAATCTGTGTATGTTTCTGTTCTTCAGAGTCAGAGCTGCCTCAAGCGTAGAATTCTTAACCCTCTAGTTTATTCCAAATGCAATGAATTGCTAAATAAATGAGAACCATGGGCTGCCTATCAGGGCATTTGTGTAAGTTAAATTAATTTTTAGAACCAGATTGCATTAGTTAAGGCTGGGATCTTAATGTGCACTGACAAAAATGTCCAATCAGCCTACCAAGGTGCCTGAGATGTATTGCCCAGATAATGGCTGAAAATTTGAACTTGGCATTTTTATGGATTGGTTTGTGTCTAAAAGGCAGGCAGCTTTTAAAAGCCCTGCATAAACACTGCTTTCTGTGGACACCTATGGCGTGACTATTTATAAAAGTACCCAATCATTTTTCCCCTCCTAAAAGTGCTATTGGCAGAGGAGGGCTTGATATTTAATCCATAACCTGCAACTCACTGCACCCCACAGTGGCAAAGAACACACAAGAGCCAGAAGAAAGAGATCAAGAAAGCATTAAAAATGTCAGGCCACAAGACCATGTTTAAATTATTAGGTGAGATGCTGTCCTGCATTTAACAATGGCCCAGCACACCTCCAGGCCCAACTTCCTCTCCACTTGCTCTGTTTTGATGGGTTACTGCAATCTGTTCTGAAATTGAATTTCAGTTTGTTTCAATAGCATTTTGCAGTAAATAAGAGTGACTCTGGTATCTTGTTTGCGAATCTTGATGTAATAATCAGAAGTAATTGAAGCATGCACAAGCCACAGAGACTTATGACATATTTTTAAACAAGTATTGACTGATATGAAACTAATTTAACTAAAACTGGAAATCGGACTCCTCGGAGAAGGCGTGCACAGAATACAGGGTCTGTTGCAGTTGCACTGAATTGGCCTTAAAAAATGGCTCCTTCAAGTCTCCTTACCTTTCCTGAGGAGTTTAGGTGCAAGTTAGTGGCAGGCAAGGTTGTGACCCCATGAATAGGGCTAATCATCTGACGACCAGAATTAATCATTTGTCAGTCCTGTGGTTTGGATTAAGTGGGGTCAGTCATCCACGACTGCCTCGGTGGCTCCTATGGATAAGAAAACCTCTTGGTAACAGAGGCACACAAAATCGACTCCAAATGACAACATTTTGTGTAAACCAGCACAGATTTGGAATCTTTTTGTTTTATAAGTGAAACTTCCTTAGATAAGATTGTAATCTTTTGTATTTATGCTCATGCTTACATGGATCTATGTAACTACAGACATCCCACATAACCATCATATACATTCTCACTTGCAATGTGCCTGCTGGACTTATATTCCATTTAATGCTACTTAGGTACTGAAAAGGAGAAATAAAAGAACAAACCTATAATTTACATCTCTAAGCCTTATTACAGACAAAGATTATTAGAACAGGCTGTGCTATTCTCCTTAGGCTCCGGATTTAAAGCAGGTGAAAAGCGTTTGAGGATAAGAATTTGGAATTCAAGTGATGGAAAAAAATAGTCTAAAATGTTGGCTTCCACAGATACTGACCTTAGGTACAAATGGTAGTGAATTCTTTTGTTCACACACTAAAGAAAAGAGAATGGATTGTGTGTAGTGCACTCAGATTAGTGATAAAGTCTCTGAAACCTTTTGATGTTTGTCCCCTAATTTTTTTTTTTTTCAACGTTTATTTTTATTTTTGGGACAGAGAGAGACAGAGCATGAACGGGGGAGGGGCAGAGAGAGAGGGAGACACAGAATCGGAAACAAGCTCCAGGCTCTGAGCCATCAGCCCAGAGCCTGATGCGGGGCTCGAACTCACGGACCGCGAGATCGTGACCTGGCTGAAGTCGGACGCTTAACCGACTGCGCCACCCAGGCGCCCCTGTCCCCTAATTGAAGGAAGTAGAGGAGAGTGATAATGCAGAGAGGGAACATAACGGAAAGAAAATAATTAACAGCTTCATTAGGCAAATTTTACCATTTGAATGTGTTTCAAGCACACAACTAATGTCAGTTGGATTGAGACTTTATGTGGAGCAAATTTCTTTAAAAGACAATGAATTACAACATATAATTTGAAATGCATAAATGCTGCCCTTATCAGTAACACTACCAGAGATCACAGAAAAGTTGAGGTCTAAACAGTATATTTTTCTAAATAGAATCTTGAAGACATGGACCTCATTAGAATCATCATTCCACCTGTGGAAACAGGATTGACAGAGCGACTGGGGATTTATAGACGTAATACCTATTATCACTAATAGGAGTTAGGTACCCAAATCCCAGAACGGTAGATGAGACTATGCCCCTAAGTATTTGGCATACTCCTCTGCAGAGGTGTTGTTGTCATGATGGCTATTTTAATAAGGTTTAATGTAATTGGAACAAACGTAAAACCACCCAGGGTCTTGAGTTTTCCCCACAGTGATTGATATCATTTGTAGAAAAAATTTCTTAGAGCATAATTTGTTTTCTTCCAGAACCTTTAGTAAGCAAATTAGACAATGCAGCTGAAATGTTGTTACAATATCAATACCAAAGAGTTGGACTACCTGAGTTATGTGATGTTTGTTGCGATTTTTCTTGTTTATTCATTTTCTCCATAAGCATGAGCTTTTTTCCAGGGAGGCAGTTTTGTTTCTGATTCTCATAAAAGCCCGAGATAAATAGAGAGACATATTTTCTACCTACCAGAAATCTTATCAGGGAAAAAACTAGGGCATGGCAACACCTAAAAACCAATTCCAGGGCAACACTGGGCAAATATAATTACCTGGTCCATACTGGCTAACAAAGAGCTCCATAAATTCAAGTGGAGGAAACATCTACAGATGACTGACTATAAGGAAAGCTTCACAGAACAGATGAACCTTGAGTTGGGCTTTGAAAGAATGGAATTTGGTTTGGCAAAAATAAGAAAAGAGAAACTTCCAGGAAAAGAGATGCCAGAACAATTCTGTGCAGTTATTCTTAGGTGAGAGGTGTCAGGGAAGTTGTCTCTGGTCTTTGGAAGAGTAGTACTATCCCAGGGGTGGTGACTGGGCAGAGAGGCTGGGAGCAGAAACCCACAGGAGTAGCCAGGGGAAGACTCTTTGGGTTTGTGTCTTCAGACGACATGCATTTGCCTTCAAGTCATCGTTTCTAATTTCCTTTTTACCCTGCCATTTCTCTAGTAGGCCTTTTTTTTTTAAGGCCATTATCAGCATTTCTTCTATCTACACTTAAACACTGTTTTTCAAAAGTCCAGGGGAGAACAAGGGAGAGATACGTCATGTTGTTTGCAGCCCCAGAAGAGCCTGGCTGACACTCTACCTTGAGCCAGCTCTGAAGTACTGAAGTACTGAACGAGCAGAGCGTGCTTGAGAGGCAGTGGGAAACACCTTGCTAGAGAGATATCTTCACATCATCTTCTATTTCTTGGACTTTCCGTCTAGCATCCATGCTATTGGTTTGCTTTTTGGTCCCTGACAGTGAGGTCGAGAGCCAAGGATGAGGAGTCGGCTCTGTCTACACTGCCACTCATACCCTTGACTCTATTCCAGGCACTTCTGTGTGACTCTAGGTGAGCAATTCAGGAGTTAATTCAGCTTATTCATTAGTAAGTTCAGTAAAGAATCGCCTGTGACACCAATGGTTTAACAAAATCGACCAGCTACTCTGGTCATGATGTGGACGTAGCTGTAGTAAAGACACCCTCACATGTCACAGGACACCATGTATTCACTCTTTCCTTTCAAGCCTATAAAACAATGCCAAGTGTAAAAGCTTTCTCAGCTTTGCAGAAAAAGAGTGTTGCATCAATATAAGCTATTATTGCTTTTCTCACCAAAAATTATATATACACATATATGTGTCACACATGCTAAGAATACTTTCCTCCTTAATTGCAAAGCATAATGGGAGTAAAAATCAAAGCTTTTGCTAATGGTCTGCCATTTGTACAGAACATTTCCATTGAACAGATCAATATTATTACTGTTCAAACATTTACACAGCCTGTGTTTAACATGTCTGTCACACATTAAGGGGCAAGTATTTTTGAAGACATTGGATTTTAAAGAAGAAAAATTAGAAAAAAATCAAGTTGAAGTTATTATTTTTAATGACTGCTAAACCCAACATTCCTTCTGCTTTGATAGTATTTGAACTATTAACCTGTGTTTCTGGAGTGTATGTTCATCAGTGAATAATTAAGGAGGAATTCAGTAGTAAAAAAACTGATATAAAAGCCATTTGATTCTAAACTTACAAAAGCCTATTTTAAGGTTTAAAAAATGATTAAGGCTATGTGTGTGCTTAATTAATGAAAATGGGTATTTCGCCTATGTCTGGCAAGGAGAATTATTACAACCTGTCATTAGGAAAAGTATCCTGAATCAATGACATTTCTACAGTATAGCAACAATCTTGCTATATTACACTCACACACACACATACACACACACACACACACACACACACACACACACAAATGTTAAAGGGACTATTGGTTGGCATGAAATTACATAGTAGTGCGTGTGAGGAGGAAGGGAGTAAGAGAAAATTCAGCATATAAATTTAACAGTTACAAAAATAGGAACATTCTCAGTCCAGCATTGGGAGTTCTTGGCTGGTGTGCCTAGTTTGTAAAAGAAAAATCAGCAAAATAAATTCTTTCTCTGGCATCAGAAAGCCAACCCTCAATGTGAATGTGGAAAATTTTTGTATTAAATTGTCATCTGGGCATTTCTTTCGCCCTCTGGCTCCATCCATGGGGAGATCTAGAGCAGCCCTTCCTCTGCCCTGAACCTCTCTCCATTTCCTGGGTCCCTGCTCCACAGAGACAATTTGTCATTCCCATGGCAAGACCCTGCGTCAAGATTGCCTAGCCCCAAATCAATAGGAAACGTGGAGGCTGGAGAGTATGGGAATGGAGGGAGAAGGAAGGCATGGTGGGGTATGGAAGAGAGGAGAATAGAAGTCTAGCCACCCACCCTGCCTTTTGTATCACCAACACTACTCCAAGTGCCCACAACATTACAGTGTTCGAAATACATACGCACCTTCCATAGTGCTCACCGTCCTTATACTTGCTAAAATAAGCTTGTCTCAACAACCTTTGAGCAATTTGAGAAGTGGTTCCTTACATATCTGTGCTTTCGCCTGTTTTCAAAAGTGTCAGTCTCATATATGTGTTCTTTAATTTTTTTCTATTCTTATAATACCAAAAAAGTTAGAGACTTTAGGGTTGTAATGCTTATCCACAGATACCTGAAGAGCTGTCCTGTGGAGGAGGAATTGAATGTGGTCTTAGGATAATGGGTGGAAGCTACATTAAATACTGAAGAAGCATTTATTGAGGGAGCAGATCCAAGGCAAAACAAGGAACACACAATAGTCATCAGGATGACAAAGATGGAATGAACTCCTTGCCTGGACTCAGTCCATCTCCTCTTCCTATAGGTTTTGGAGCAAGGCTGAGCAGTCCCTTGGTAGGAATCTCAAATTGGAAGTAAACCCTGATGACCATCAAGACCCTTTCATCATCTCTTCATAAATGGGATGTAATGGTTTGTCGTTCATCAAAATACAGTAGAATGTTCTTGTTCTTCTGGTAACTGGATTTGAAATATTGCTCCACTCCCCTTAAGCGTTTTTTGGCTTCAGTTTTCTCATCTATAAAATTTAATTTTTTTTTAATTTTTTTATTTTAGAGAGAGAGGGAGAGAGTGCATGAGGTGGGGGAGAGGAGCAGAGGGAGAGAGAGAGAGAATCTTAAGCAAGCTCCATGCTCAGCACAGAACCAGA
Organism: Leopardus geoffroyi; assembly: GCF_018350155.1. Lineage (NCBI taxonomy): Eukaryota > Metazoa > Chordata > Mammalia > Carnivora > Felidae > Leopardus > Leopardus geoffroyi. The sequence goes on along the minus strand of NC_059341.1, from coordinate 30,161,233 downwards.
CAGCGGATTTGATCTCATGACCCTGGAATCATGACCTGAGCCAAAATCAGGAGTCGGATGCTCAACCACCTGAGCCCGCCAGGCACCCCTATACAATGCAGTATTGGTCTCCTATCCCTCAGATCTCTTCCCACTGTAAAATTTGCTAATTCTCTTCATGGTGCTCACCACAACATGAACTACATAGTAAAAATCAGGACATTCCCAATTCCTGCTCTCAGAGATGCAAACTAGAGTAATCTAGCCAAGTGCATCTGTCAGGCGTGGTCAAGCCTGTTTTACCAAGTATAGGGATCAGTCTTAGGGATCAGCATTGTACTTGTTTAGCTAGAAACAGTTGCTAAAACAGTTTTCCAAGCACTGATTAAAATTAAATTCCTAACATTTAAGGCAGAAAAGAGGAAGGAATTATGTTGCCAAATTTATCTCTGTCTTCACAAATTTATGTCATCACTTACAAAATTGATTCCCTTCCTGAATTTTTTATTATTTTTGACCTGTGGCTAGTTCAAAGTCAGTGACTTTCCAAAATAACACTTTGAAAATACTTTGATGAACAATAGTTCCACAGGTATTATGTAATAAAAGACACTTACAATCAATAGATTGGCACATGTTGGGTTAAACCAAGTTAAATCAAGGTTTCAGACCTGTGGAACTTCTCAGAGCCTTTAATATACTGACATAAATTGTGAATATTCACAAAAGGAACATTACAACATGTAGCATTCCCAGATGATTTGGGAAAAAAAAAAACTATTTTTTCCGTGAAACATTTCATGAGTATTCTGGGGAACACATTTTAGGACCAATTCTCCCCTATTTCTGCTTCCATTAAAAAATAATAATAATAAAGGCAAACACAACAGATTGGAAATTGATGAAAACAACAATAATATTATCTAGGTAATTGGCCATTACTAGAGAAAAAAAGCAATCACAATTAATGAAATATCTGAAATATGGGATATTTTTAATGTAATGTGATAATCTCAAAGACCTGCACTATTTTAGGTAAGTTTCCCCTGAAGGATTCTCAAAGGGCCTGTTTTATTGTACATTTGTAAGTGAGCACTTATTTGCCCCCAAATAATTCAAGAACTAAAATGCTGAAAAACTACCTTGCTATCTCTCCGTGTGACTTTACACTATCAATTCTCTTAACAAACTTTTATTTATAAAGTGCAATAAACCGTAGCCCTCTACGTTAAAAGCGTTCAAAGAAAGTAAGCTGTTTAAATATAGTGAAATGTTCAGTGTTTCATGTATTCTGGTTTTTAATGCAAAAAGTCACCTTTCCTTATGGAATAATTAGTCAAAGTAAGGGAAGATAAAGCACAACCTTCTACCTCCTTTGCCTACCTGTCTTGTTTTTACAGCTGAGTCTTTACTATCATCAAGAGGAAATTTTTTATGCCTTTCTCTAGCTTATGTTGTGATAAAGAGAAGAGTGTATTTGGAAATGCTCCCTTTATGCTCCCTTTTGTTTCAGCAAACTTGACTATTCCCTTTTCCTTTCTGTGAAGCTTGCCATTAAAGACACCTTGGGGTTGGGGAGGAGTTTAGATGGTAGGACGGAGGTTGTCTGATCTCCTGGTTGAGTCAAATCCATGCTTCCACCAGAGAGCCATTTTGGCAAACTGACCCCCTCTGTGTTCATATGGTTAAACTTAGATGGTGCTTCTGCTTTTAGGCTACTGGCAATGTTTATGGCCACTGCTTTCTTTTCTTCTAAACACGCAGTTACTCTTTAAGGTCTGCATAAATCATGAGGCCACCTAGATCATTAAAATCCTTTCTTCTCTCCATGAGCTTGCTCCTAACACAGAGATAGTTCGAGTCTTGCTCTATACCAATTAATTACTGAGTCTGTAATGCAAATCAGTGATAAGAAAAAATCATATAAACTAATGTTTAGGCCAGTAACCAATGATTCCCTGAATATATTTTTTAACTAGTTTGCACGTTGTAATATAGAAGAAACCCTAGTTGACATTTGAAGTATTTTATGTCCATAGATATATTTCTCATTACATAAATTATTCTTTGTATTACTAATCGACTTGGGGGTTCAGAATATATGCTAGGTTAGTAAAACTACTAGTGACCCAGTCATGTGCAGCTGATACACCTGTTTTTCAAGTTAATAGAATCTTAAATAATGAAAACCAAAAAACAGAAAAGAATACTGTAAGCATGGATGCACCGAACTCTAAAGATGGCCTACATCAATTCAACAGTACACTGCTTTCAGTAAACATTAGGGGTTAAAGAAAAGGCAAATCTCCCTTTGACCATGATCTATTTTTCTCAAGTGTATTTCATTCTAGTATTATAAATGCATTAGGCCCATGGTGCCTGGGTGGCTCAGTCGGTTGGGCGTCCAATTTTGACTCAGGTCATGACCTCACAGTTCATGGGTTCGAACCCCATCTCGGGCTCTCTGCTGTCAGCACAGAGTCCACTCTGGATCCTCTGTCCCTCTCTCTCTCTCTCTCTGCCCCTCCCCTGCTTGTGCTGTCTTTCTCTCTCTCTCTCAAAAACAAACATTAAAATATAATTTTTTTAAATAAATGCATTAGGCCTATACCTAAAAGATTCATATTTCTTAGTTATGGCTAGCTTAGTGGTTTGTATCTTAGGTAAACTCTAGGACCTACTGAACAGAATCGTAGAGTTCCAACTAGGGTCAGTGCTCCCTGTCCATACTAAAATTCAACTCAATGTTGCTTTCACTGGTCGTGTCACTAAAAGGAAAACTAATCTGTGTCACTAGACACATTTTTCTTTGGCATTTTTTTTTCTTTCCACTTTTTTTTCAGAAAAGATGGGTAGCCATTTCAGGGTAAGGGACTTCCCCATTCCAGAATGAGTAATCTCACCTACCTGACACCATAGCGTTCTACTGTAATTAACCTGCAAAGAAAAAAAAAAAACTTAAAAAAATGAGTATTTGCCAACTTTAGTTCCTGCAGCTCTGATTTGCAAACTACCTAGATCCCCACTGAATAATTACTAAGTAATCAGGAGGATATTTTTAAAATTCTTGAAATTAGCACCTCAGGTCCTATAGTCTAAAGCAGAATTATTGCTTTATTTCTTTTTCCAAACAATGAAAAAGGAAACTTGAGGATTATGATTTTGTGACACTATAAGCCAGAGTCACTGCCTTTCTATAACTGGAAGTTGTACCCGGGGTGCTTCCATTGTACCAATTATGGGGGCTTTTGGAGAAAATTCAGCACTGCATGCTAAGAGTACTAATCCAACTGCACATCATTAAATCAGTTGGGTACATCAGTGGAAACACTTAACAGGCTTAGTGATTTAAAAAAAAAAACATATTGTGGTTATCTATAAATTGATTTCTTTAATTCCATTATTGACAATGGTTTTCATTGATTGACTTTTGGTGGTAGTACTGGAGCAAGACCTACTGCCATCGCAAGTCATATTTTTCAGAATAACAGGTTATTATGGTCATATTCTGAGACTTAGTCATGTGACTGATGGATCCCCCTGGGAGATAACAGTAGTTAGATTTCCTGCACTACCTGAACTACACAGTCTGTTTTGAGCTTGGTGGCATACCTTTTGGAAAACAAAGCCCCCATTTACTTTTTGATACACTCATCTCTTTCCTTCTTATGCATTCCAACCTCACTTGGGAAGGGACATCAAGCCTGGCAAAGGTCATTACATTCATTACCTAATTTAACCCTCCCTATCGTCCTGTAGGTTAATCCTCATATGAGTTGTCCATTGTACAGGTGAGCAACAGAGGCTCACAGAGTTTGGTTAATACCTGCCCAAGGCACTCAGCTAGTCAGTGGCACAGTGTAAGGACTTGGATCACAGTTGTCCCAATTTGGCTAAATTGACTGCCTGATGGTCAGGCAGGTGGCACTTCCTTGCCTCACTGACCCCTGTGACACTTTGTGGGAGGTCAAATATAGTGACACATCTTGACAGACCAAAGGTGCCTGAGTGGTTCCTGAAGTTCAGAGCCCAGACCAGAACCCTGTTCTTCCTGCCCCAGATCTCTCCACTGGGCCACGTTATAAGAAGCTCAGTTAACTTAAAAAACTCAAAATTATTCCCTTTGGAGGGCCAAGAGGAGAGGAGCAGAGAGAAGAGAATATCTTTTTAGAAAAAAAAAAAAAAAAAAAAACCTTAAAGATACAAGGATTTAAAATAAATAAGAAGGAAGTAAATGTGTCCAAAAAAACCCCTCTGTCACTTCCTGATGGCTTGACTTGCTATATAAACCCATCTTGAGACAATCCATACAAGTAATTCCTTTTTTTTTTTCCCTGAGAACAGTGGAAAGTTGGCAAGAAGTAAAAATTTTCTATGAAATAGGGAGGCGAACAAGTTGTAAATGATGTTAATATCTTCCAGATGGCACAGTTTTACTTGGGAACTGAGTTTATTGTAATTAAAGGCATGTGAATTTTTCTATAAATACTGAACTTTGCAAGTTTGACACTGAAAGACTCCATCACTTCTGGAGGATAGTTGTTTTAAGGGAGGTGTTCCTTCTCTTCCATTTAAAATGCATCATTGAATTTCATAATCTGAGTTAAATCATAGAAATATTTTCCCATGTGAAGGACTCTTTTTTATCTTCCATTCCAATAAATCTTAATTACGAAGTGAGATTCCTCAGAAATGAGAAATTTTAACTCCAAACATTTTCTATTAAAATTATGTATTTTGACCATTATTTTATACCACATGTCTTGAATTCTTTTATGTATTTATTTTTAAATTAAGCTATTATCACTTTTCTGTCTCCAGACATATGTGTTGGGCAATCTTGGAAGTTCTGTTTTTGCTTCAAACAGGAGAGTCTGGCTCACTCCAGAACCCTGCTTTCCTTTTCCCTGCAAGCAATGCCTGCGGGCTCAGGGATCCCAAACCAGCAGCCAACATGACATGAGAACATTAAAATTGCTTCCATGATTGCTCCAATTTCCTAATCCCATCCTTAGTCTTACCCTGTATCTACTAATCTCTGCTCTACCAGGTGATGCAAGCGGATGATCCCTGTTGGCTTTGGTTTCTACTGTAGCTTCCAAGCCCCGTCTGTCCTACCAGAGCTTGGTCTGTGTGGTAGACAGAATTCTAAGAAGGGCCCCCAGGATCTTTGGCCCCTGGGATGCACACACCTTCTCCCAGTTATTCAATCAGCCATTAATCCAGGTGCTGCTACAAAGGGATTTTGCTGATTTAATTAAGTGGCTAAACCAGCAGACCTCAAGAAAGGGAGATGATCCTGAATGAGCCTGACCTAATCAAATGAGCCCTTAGGAGGGACTGAGCTTTTCCTCAAGACCATGAGGCATGAGTAAGGCAGATTTTCTGCTGTTGGCTTTGAAGCTGGAGAGGGCCACATGATGACAGGTGCAGGTGGTCTGTAGGATCTGAGAGCAGCCCCCAGCTGACAGCCAGCAAGAGAGTGGGGATTGCAGTCCGGCAGCTACAAGAAACTGAATTCTGCCCTGGTGGTGTGGGCTTTGACAAGGACACCAAGCTCAAGTTGAGAATGCAACCCTGCTGACACCTTGATTTTGGTCTTAGGTTGCCCCGAGCAGAGAGCCCCAGCCACGCCATGCCAGACTGCTGAACTATGTGACCTAATAAATATGTGTTGTCTTCGGCCCCTCTCTTCACGGTGATTTGTTATGCAGCAGCAGGGATCTGTCTATAACCTGATGGACATTTATTATCTCATGTTTTCTCCTACGCTAGTCCTGACCAGCCACGGCATCCCTCGTAATCAACTGCCATCCCTTTGCATGGCTCCAGGGAGAACCATTTAATATCTCTTAATTTTACTCCAGTAAAACTTTTTTCTTTAACACTTTCTTTCTTTACTTTTGTAATGCCTCGTTTCCTGGGACTGTTAACTCTCATACATATTATTATGTTACTATCTAGTCTATTAATCATCAGTTTTCAATAGCTGCAATAAAATTATGGATATTCATTATAATGACCCTGAGGCATCACAAAAGCCTAAAGATGAAAATTTTAATGTGTGAGATTAGCTTTATGAGTTTTACTATACTCTGATTATTGAGAACAAGTTATCTGACTACCTACATAAAGAAACCCTTACTATACTGAATCAGCAGAACCACCTTCTGGAAAAGATGCTAGGGAGACTGTATTGTGTTGGGATTTCCTGCAGGAGAATTATCGGGAAGCCTGTGGACAAGTGCAAGATTAACATCTTGCAAGCCTTTGAGGAGAACAATGACAAGACAAAAGCGTTTGCAACAGTTTTTGTTCTAAGAGAGGTAGGGGATTGGCCTCCCATTCACTATCTGTAAAGTCAGTTACAGGAGGCATGGTTTGGCTGGAGTACATCCAGCAGCCACTAAGCAAAGCTACCTGTTCTCTTTAGCACCACCTACTTCCCAGCTCTGTGGCATGGGCGCAGCCAGCCGGCCAGGGTTGTCATCCCTGCCCTCTGGACCTTGAGCTCTGTACTGAGGAACTCCAGGGTAGAGAAATGGCAATGTTGATAAAATGCCACTCTCCTTATAAGTGAATGGGGTCACCACTATGTTGGGTAGCTCCGCAACTGAAATAATGCTCCCCCATGCCCGGACACTGTCAAGATCATATCACTTAGTGCAACTATTCGTAACCACATCATAAGTATAGCTATAGTCAGGCTATGGACTAGAAGTTAGGGGTGTATCAAAAGGATAACTAGACTTGGGGCATATCAGAAGGATTGCCAGAATAGAAATAAGGGAGACTGACTTTTAGAAAGTGTCAGCACAGGTTAAAATGAGGCTTAGCTTAAAGACTCATGTCCTACAATCCTACTTATAATACACAGAGTGCATACAGGGAGAAAAAAAAATATATATATATATACATATATATATATTATATATGAAAAAACATGTATCATTAGGAAAAAATATTTAGCATTATTTTAATAAGGGAAAATTACTTTATTAACTTAGAAACAAACATTAAAGGGGAATATGACAAAATATTAAACAAAACAATTTCTGTCTATAGTATAAATTTAAAATTTTTGCCAGATTCAGAATGGCTTTCTTAGAAATTGTCACTTCATAGAATCAGCCAGCACAGCCCAGTTTCTCTGTCCCTCTGAAAATGTCAAGGGCTCTCTGGCCATGCCCAAGGCTCAGGCCCTCTCCTTGTCCTGAGTTTGGTGTGTTACTACCTCCTTCCTGGGGGAGTGGCCCAGGCCGACTCCAGCTCTGGTGAGCCTGCCTTTCCCACTTACCATCCTGGGGAGTGTGGATAGGCCTGCATAATCCAGTCTCTGTGCCTGCCCCATCCTTACTGGAGTAATCTGTGTTCAGACCCCAGTGCCAGCAGTGGGGAGAAACCAAAATTTGAGCTGCTATTCGATAACACTCTAGCACCCTCCTCTGTTTCATCTCTATTTCTCTACTGCCCAGGCGGGGCTTGGGTTCTAGTCATGTGGTCCCTGAACATCCAGCCCAAGCAGGAGGACCAGGACCAGGACTAGAATAGCTCTGGAAGAGGCCCATTAAATGACCACCACCAATTCCACTGAAACTTTCAACCCACGTGACTCCCTGGAGGCCAGTGGTTCTCTCTTATCTCTGTCTATGTCTGTCTCACACATGCACACATGCACATAAACCTCCATACACACTGATATGTCTGTGTATATAGCTCTAGCACACTGTTAAGAAAAAAATCAATGAAATATTAGTCGATGTGGTGGTTTTCTAGCAACAATGACCAGTTGAAAATGAATTATGAGTTGTTACTAAGTAATTCTAAAATAATAAGGTCATACCCATCCTCCACCTCTCAAAATACATGTATGAGAAAGAGTAACAAGAACAAAAATAGGAATCAAATTTGCCCAAAAGTAGGCACTGTCGAAAGGATGCAAATTTCTTCATCTGTGTCTCCCACCCAGTGCTTCCCCAGCTCTGTGCTCCCTCTGGGATGGTACCACCTGATCAGTGCCTTCCTGGGATCATGGGAAAGACTATGTTAGATAGTACATCTGACAGCACTTTGTAACGTGGAAATTACCATACAAATGGCAAGTATTATTGCCAGTATCAGACGCTATCAGATCATATATGATTCATTTTAACTTTCTAATACTTAAAAAAAAAAAAAAAGCACACAGACTTTCACTGATCCAGTTATTTTTTAAAAAGATGAAGCCTTTGATTTATTTCCAAATAAAACCTCATAAAAAAGTGTTTTCTGACCAAGAAATAAAAAATTATTAGCTAGGCAACAGGATATTGATTTGCTACTTTATATACAGATAGTTAATGCTTTTCAAAATAACTTTTATTTGATTACAAAGAACACTTATCCATTGTAAAAATTTTGAAAAATACAGAAATGACTGAGGAACATAATCTCACTACCTGGAGACAGTCACTTATTAATGGCTCTACGTACTCCCTTCCATTTCTTTTTCTTCATATGATTAAGAATTGAGAATATACTGTATATAGGGTTTTATGCTCTTACTTTTCACTTATGATATCATTAACATTTTTCCTATGTTATAAAAAAGTCTTTTGTTGAATATGCTTTTAGTGGCTGAATAATATTCCATGATATGAATGTATATAAATTCCTTCTTGTTTCCTTCCTGCCTGCCTTATTTCCATTTTCCCCCATTATTCTAAATAAAATTTCAGGAAATATTTTTGCATAAATATTTGACATGATTCCAGATTATTTCCTTTGAATGGATTTCTAAAAATTGTTTTTACTCAATAAGAAGCTATGAACCTTATAAGCCTCTTCATATATCTTGATTAGAACATTGCAAGCAAGCCAGAACTTAGGGGTGAATATCATGTAAAATCACTCAGAAACACAGATACAGATACAGACTAATTGGCTTCTTCTAGCCCCATCATTGTATATTTTTATTTCCAAATCCTTCTCTAATGCTCTGAGAGTAAAGCCCATTCTCTGCTGGGGAATATGTAAGGTAATTCTTGGACAGCGGTGTAGTAATCGTTTACAGGTTGTTCAGTAGGAATAGCTATTAATGCCTTGTGCAAAATAAACCAAAGATCCAAAGAAACACATTTTTGCAGGTGAAAATTATGTTAGCCAACATCATTTCTCACTCTGGTTTATGATGTCAGGTATCAGGTTTCTCCATTATTAATGTACACATGCACGTGGGGGCAGATCCTCTTGGAAGGAGATTAAAAAGACGCCACCACCTATAACCCCCCTTCCTAATCATACGAGAACGTCCAGAAGCTGTGAGGGGCTGGTACAGTAGCTCCCCCGTACAGACAACACCCCGCAGAGGATTAGCTTTCTTCCCATTAGCGGGCTCCACCATGGAGAGTCAGGGGTCATTTGTACTCACCAGAGAAAACCTGACTTGAGTAAAGTGTGCTATTCGTCTCTTCAGCACTGCGTACCTATAAAGCCTCTGAAACCACTCTTTAGTGACTGAGTACATTTCTCATTTCCCATCCCTTCTCCCCCTACTTGGCGGTTTTCCTAAAGCCGTAATTCAAACTTCCCAAAAGAAAAAAAAAAAAAAAAATAATCTCTGGGTAATCCTTTCAAGAATTCTTAGAAGGAAATCTTTATTCTTTTATCATTCTTATGGGAAACCTAACTCGTGATTAGTATTAGGACTCAGAATGTTTCACCACACACGTATACCCAGGTAGGGTGAGGGAAGGGGGAGTGTGAGGGCAAAACACCCTTTAGCTTAAGGAATTTGTGCTCCTGGGGCTCCTGGGGGGCTCAGTCAGTGGAGCATCTGACTTCAGCTCAAGTCATGATCTGGGTTCGTGAGTTGGAGTCCCACATCGGGCTCATTGCTGTCAGTGCAGAGCCCACTTTGGATCCTCTGTCTCCCTCTCTCTGCCTCTCCCCTGCTTGTGCTCTCTCAAAACTAAATAAACATTAAAAAAAAAATAATAATAACAGCTTGCTCTCCCAAGCCTGGGACACTCTTGAGAAGCGCCACCATAGTACCACACCCTAAACCAGGAACCATGGTAAAGTGTCTTTAAGTTGTAAAAGAGTTACTTCCCAGTAAATGCAGGCTCCTTAAGGGAAAGCATTAAGGTAGGAGAGTTAAGAAAAAAAAGTGGCAGGATGCCTAAAGGGGGAGAGCTTGGTTGTCCTCTAAATATTTAAAAAATCCACATGACGTTTACATTCGTGTGATAAGTGGACAGGATGAGGTTTGAGGAAGGGTTTCCTTGGCTGGGACCCTCCAAGCCCCTGCACAGAAAGACAGTGCGCTTTGGACTCAGAGGCAGCTTCCCTGTCACCTAGAGCATTCATGTTCTGGAGCAGGGCTCCAAACGGATGGGCATGTCAGCTTGCTGACCCCTCCTCTAGCTTCTATGCGTGGGTCCAGTTCCTGAGACACAGTTCCCGGCTCTCCTCAGGCTCTTCTCCAATGTGTGGGTTCAGCACGAGAGTCAAGCAAGTGGCCCGGCTTCCACCTGTGTAGGTCCCTGCCGTCATGACCAGGGATCTTGACATTCCAAGAAGTGCAGCGTTTGTCACACTGGAGCACTAACAGAGCAATGTGCAGCCGCCTGGGGGAGCGAAATTTGCAAACTCAGTATCTCGGGCCTCAGGCCAATGCAGGCTGGGTGCGTTGCTGTGGTGACACATTTAGTCTCTAGGGAGGGATTGCTGGCATGCCTGCTGCATTCCTGGCACCACGTTTGCCAGCAAGAAACTTATGGAGTGGAACTGGTATCAACTCCAGAGGGAGATGCAAGCTGCTTTCTTAACTTCCTTGGCAGTACTACCCTTTGCAACTTGTGCACATAAACCCTCCTGAATATTTACATGAACTGCTATTTGTGACACTCTTTGGGGCCCTGTTGGATGGTGCTTTGAAGGGAAGTGCTAAAATGATAGCAGCCTTCCAGTTTATAAATGTAACTATTGTATCCCCGAATAATTCAATTTCCTAAAATTGGCACTTAACGATGCAATGACTTATCTCTTGCTGGGAAGAGATTCTAATCCCTCTCCTCCTGTTAAAAATAGCTTTTACTGTTGCCAAGAGGAGAGCCTGGTATTTACTATTAGAAGATATGTGAATTAAAATACTAGCTTCTTTCTCTGTTGCAACTCACTGGCACTATCTTAGCTGAGCTCTCTCTCCTACCTGGGAGGAAAGGCTCCTCACAGAAGAGCCCCCAGTTCTTAGGAAAGCCTGACCCACCTCCCTTATTTGTGCCTGGAAAGCAAAATGCACTAAGATTTGGCCACTTAGTATTCAGACCATGTCAAGATTCAAGTAAAAAGCCTATATTGCACCATCACCAGGCCAAACATAGCCAACAGTTCAAACCACAGTTAAATTATAAGCAAACGTGGGGCAAAACATGCAGACCTGTCTAGTCAATGAAGCAGTAGAGATAAAAGGAATTACTACATAAATGCCAATGTGGAGGCTTAATGAATACAGAGATGGTGTCCTTTCCAGCTGCCCCCAGTTAAGTGTAAAAGGCCAGTAAGGATTTTGAGCATAATGCTTTCTTCCTCCTCTTCCTCCTCCTCCTCCTCCTCCGCTTTTTCTTCTCCCCCTTCCTGCTTCATCTTCTTTTAACATGCAAAGCATCTCCCAAGGTATTGAGAAATGAACAATTCTTCTGTGCATGTCCATAGTTTTGCAGAGGGGCCAGCCAATGATTACTACTGGAAACATCAGATGCAGCAAAGGAAATGCAGTTAATACAATAATTCACATATGTTAATGCTTAGTTCCATCAATGTCAGCTTTATTTTCTTCTTGATATACACAAAGCTGGCACACAATTTTAACTGATGAGGTAATGTCATTTTTAATTTAGAGAGCCTTAAGCTGTCCACTCTAACTAGTGATATCATCTTTGCAGTTCCCTCGTGAGACTTTATGTAAACATAAGTAATGTGTCCTGGACAGTTTGAAAAGAGATTGTTAAAGATGACATTGGTCATCATGAAGATTTCCCCCACTTTGATCTCTTTTAAATTGCCAGATACAGTTTATATTACTGCCATATTCTAGCCATTCCTGAAATTAATATATCGCAGGACTTTTGAACCAAGTCAAACGCAGAAATAAAATAAAGGTTTGAAATGAATGGACTGTAATGTTTTCATGTCAGTTCTAGAAGAAAAATGGAAGACAGCTCAGATCATCTGGATCCTAGGTGACTTGGTAAATAACAAGAGAGGAAAGGGAAAGGCACTAAGAGTATAACACCAAACAAACAAAACTTCCTATTTTTGAGGGGGAATGCTGGTTTGTTGGAGACGGCTCCCCACCTCTTGGAGGTAAAGAAGCATATGTGTTATCTCAGTACAATATTTAGAATAATATTTTATTGTGACTTCCTTTACCATTTGTCTCCTTAGTGTATTATTATTAAGCCCGTTTTTTTTTAAATCACATCACTTTGGTGACTTGGAGTGTGTCACATTTCCTTTTCAAGCAACAATATTCCTTTAAAGATTCAGGCTGGTGGGTATAAACACAGTAATTTTCCATTTTTAAATAAACCTTTTTCTTTGGAGAGATTATGTTCTGCAATTCAAGTATAGCTTTGGAGAAGATGATCTGTGTTTTAACCACTGTGGATACTGAGAGAGTTTTTCCTAAGAAGTCTGGAGTTTGGTAGAATTGAGTTAAATAGTAAAGAATCTGTTTATTATTCTGTGGCCATATGTTTAGAGGGTCGCTCACAGAAATCAAAGTATTTTTCATGGAGAGCTCCAGCCAAGGAGACATTTTGGATTCATAAAAGAACTTCACAGTTTGAAAAAGAATGCATAGCATTATGTATTGACACCCCACCACCACAGACAAAGGAACACAATTTAATAATAGAGAATTGTGCTCGTGAGATTTTTCTTTTTCTTGTTAATTGGTTACTTTAACTGACATTGTCTGCAAGTATAATGGACACCATTATTCTTAATAGTTCTGTGTTGCCAGATGATGTATACAGACATGATGTAGTCCATTTTGATTATTTCATTTTGCTAGATTTTTATCCCTCCATGTAATACAGTGGTGAATACAGATAGCACTGTTTTCCTAACAGACTATGCTGGATAATGCTGCCTTCTAAATCACTGAAATTAAAAGGGCATTTCTCACTAACCTGTTGTCTCCTGTATTTATGTTAGGTATGACTACGTGGAGGTCATCGATGGAGACAATGAAAATGGACGCTTATGGGGAAAGTTCTGTGGGAAGATTGCTCCTTCCCCTGTAGTGTCTTCAGGGCCATTTCTTTTTATTAAATTTGTCTCTGACTATGAGACACATGGTGCTGGATTTTCCATACGTTATGAAATTTTCAAGAGAGGTGAGTGACTTCCTGCAGAACAAGTGTGGCTAAACGTTCATTACCATTGTTTGATTCCATGAATGACAAAGGGAAAAGAAGACAAAGGCATAATGCTTTGATCTTCTTGTAAAAAATTGCATATTCCCATTACAAAACTGTTGGAAAATACTTTAAACAAAGGAAAATTACCCAATGTATGGAAGAAGTCGTGTTTAAAGATTTTTTTAAGTGGGTCACCTGGGTGACGCAGTCGGTTGAGGGTCCGACTCTTGATTTTCGACTCAGGTCATGATCTCACAGTTCATGAGTTTCAGCCGCACATCAGGCTCTGCACTGATGGCGTGGAGCCTGCTTCAGATTCTGTCTCTCCTTCTCTCTGCCCCTCCCCAACTTGTGCGTGCGCGCGTACGCGCTCTCTCTCTCTCTCTCTCTCTCTCTCTCTCTCTAATAAATAAATAAACCTTAAAAAATATTTTTAAAGTATTTCAGGACTCAAAATTGCATCATTTTAATGTGCTGACCAGTGTTTATAGGGTATATATTCTGTAAAACTCTCTAAGAGCATTTATTCTTATCTTTCTTCAAAAATAAGTGTGATCTTCTCTTGAAGTTTTATTTCTTTCATTCAAAATGTGTGAGTCTCCTTTATCTTAAAGCCATGTACATACATCCTGTTCCCTTTATTTCATTACAAAACTCAAAACTAGTATTTCCCAGGAAAGGGAAAGCAGTCTGCTGGTCTTAGAGTTTCTAAAGCTGCTGAAGGAAGAAGAGTCTTTCTATTAATGTCTGTTAAGAAGAGGAATAGTTGGAGAGAGAACCTCTTGGAGGAACCAAAACAGTAAAGCTTTAAATGCCATTCCCCTTAGGAAATAAAGATCTTTCTCCCTCTATGATATAATCACTTAGTAGTAATCTTCTGTTCAAATGGTATATATTGAGATGGATAGAATCTGACAATTCCTAGTCTCCCAGCCTTGAAGAATTGAATGCACATATCAGTCAATTGATAAACAATGTATCTTTATCCAGATGTCACTGTTTTTCACAACAGCTGGTAGATTCCTTTAATGTGTTAAATTTAACCTTCCGTTTTAGGTTGGCAGTAATGTGGTGGGTGGGAGTTCCAATCCAGGGACAGAAGCTTAAGATTTGAGTGTACTGTCCTAGAATAGGAGCTTTTTTTAATAGAAAAAAATCTAGTTACATCAATTACAGAGTCTCAGTGGCAACTGAGAATAACAAATAGGAGTCATTAGGAGTTTCTAGGAACATTGGTACAACTTCTTAAAATTTCAAAGAAATCTGCCATTGCCCCATACAAGTATGGATAGATAGAAACAATTCTACAAACATTTGAATAAATAATAGTATACATATGACTTCAGCATGTACAGCTGATTACATATATACATATTTTCTTGTTTTGAAAGCTGTTTGACCTGTTGTAGAAATCACATTGTACATGTATGTATATGGACACACACACACACGTATCTACATTTGCTCACTTACCGGCATATGGCACTATCAAAGAAAATAAGGTGTCAGAAAGGAATTTAGGAGTAGCCTTTCATTTTCAGTGTTTCTCGAAGATCTGAAGATAGTCGAAAGAGGAGAGAGAGAGAGAGAGAGAGAGAGAGATCTATAACTAAGTCATTGAGAATTCTTCATTTTCCTTCCTAATGAACTCAGCCCCCTATACTTCCATTTCCTCAGAGGTACTGTAATTTCCTTATCCTGATCTCCAACACCACCTTTGAAACTTGAAACCTTATTTTTTCTTTCTCTTCTTGCCTCTCTACATCCAATATGGCTTCTAGTTCTTTTGAATTTACATCCAAAAGCCTCCAAGAGTCATGCTGCCTTTCTGCATTCACTACATTAACTGAATAGGCCCAATTTGGGTTCTCCCTATGTTTTCTAATGCTACACACAGCTTCTCAAACAGTCATCAAGCCACTGTCCTCCAAATGCCTATGGCAGGTGTCCATCACCTATTGGGTTAAACCTCAATGTCCCATTGGGTCAAGCTCAAGGCTTGACATCAAGTACTCCCAACCTTCTCCAGCTTCAAATCCCACAGATCCACACCTGGTTTCCTGCCTCGGATAGTGCACTGGGTAATGTCCAGCAGACCTGAACGTGAAGTTTAATTCTGCCTCTGACTATCAATCTGAATGTTCAGAGACTTGGATTCCTCATCTGATAAATGGATAATAATATCCAACACAGGTTTATTGAGAAGATAAGTTGAGATGAAAACATGAGAAACATGTAGCCAATACCTGTCACCAAAGATGTGTTCAGTAAACAATGCTTATGGATGAAGCTGGTGCCATTAGCTTTCAGAGCCCTCGCTCTCTATCAGTTTATATCCCTTAACCTCCATGGAAACCTGGCTCTTTTCTTTCTTCTTCTCAAGAAGCTTTTTTTAATTCTTCTACTTTTTTTTTTTCCTATGCATATACCCAACTTGTCCTCTACACATGCAAGTGCACACACACATACACACAATATACACATAATGCATATTATGTATACACACATATATCCAAGTATGTTTCAGTAACCATTATGCTTCTTAATATTTTCAAATTTGTTCGTATATGCATACTTTATTTCCCAACCAGATTGGTACCACCTGAAAAATGCAAAGAAAACATCTTTCCCCCCCCTCACTGCATATACTGTAGTCCTTACAGGTGTTTCATAGAAAGTCATTAACGAATACATTTATGCATACATATACAGGTTCATGGATATTATTTTCCTCAAAAGCCATTTAATGATATTATAGAATCCATGAATCTCCTTTTTTTATTTTTGAAAACATACCACTTCTTCCAGAGTGCAGCAATTTCAAGTTTCCTCAAAACACATAAATTATACTAATTATAGTTGGCCCAATAAATGAGTCTTTCACCTGTTGGCCTTGAGGTTTTCTGGAACTAGATTACAGTTCTAAGGAAATTTTAGGCCATTTCTGCATCCCTAAGGCTGCATTTCTCAAAGGCCACCTTTGCAAAGGTCAGTCAGCAAAGCCAGTCCCCACCTCTTCCCATGCTTCCTGGAGCCACCCTGGACACCCTAACTTTCTACCCAGGTCCCTCACTTTCCCCTTCTATGTGTCTTTTCCTAGATGGTGAAAGATTGGGCCATCAACCTGAAAATTATTCCTACTCACCTAAAACAATTTCTCCAGGAAACCCAAGCATCACTACCTATCACTCCTGCCCGTCCTTCCCTTGGTCTGGGTTATCCAGGCTCAACTGCTGGAAGAAGCTGTAGACATTTTCTTTGCGTGTCCATGTGGGGAAGACATGGCATTTATTGAGAGCAAGACTGATCCCTTCACATGTTATTTGGTTATGAGTCTGGATTTTAATAATAATTCCAAGGAGACTATCTTAGCTGTTATTGTGTACCCTTATTGTCATTAACAATGAAGCGTGGCATTCTTACAGCCACACAAGGTCCTCCAAGTCTTACAAATAAATCAAGAGCACAGTGTTCACTGGCGGCCAATGCCATGTGTCACCTCTCACAGCAGCAGCTCACTCATGCCTAGACACGCAGGGCTGCTCTCCCTCTCTCCTGTTTAGTGCTTCTGTACTCTCTACAGAGTTCCTTCACCCACTCCTGCCTTGCTTGTTTTTGGGAAGTGCTTGCTCATCTGTGGCAAACCTATGCAACAGTGAACATATTAAAACAAATGTTGGTGTTTACTGGAGGAAGTAGGAAAATACAGAATCTTGAAGTTTAAAGGGATTTTTTTCCCAAATCCTAAAGCCCACCTCCCATTTGTTATATACAGAATCTGAAGACTGGGAAGGTTAGGAGGCCATTCAAGTTTACACAGCAGGTTAGCAGTAGAAGTAGGACTGGATCACAGATCTGGTGCTCAATCCAGTTCTCTTGTACTAGTCCATGGGATTTCTCCAGTTTTTGTCACACTCCTTAGCAAACCTGGGCCAGCCTTAGTGAAAGCATTGAAATTATTTGATTTTGAAAGTATGCCTTTAATCCCTGTCATTTTTTCCTCTTATTAAATCTTGATCTCACCTGGATAATTTTACCTTTTTAAGAAGGAGAAAATATTAGTACCTGAATTGAACCCCACTGTCAGCTTTTCCTCATAAGGATCTTAAAAAAGCATCCCCCCCCCACCCCCGCACTGCACTTCCCCAGGGAGGAAGCTGGAGGTCTCCAGGGTCACTGTTCCTACATCTTAAAAATAAAATGAAAGGGATTCCAATATGTTAGTAACTTTAACCAGAATCAAATAAGTAAGTATCTGAAGCCACCATGGTGAAGGATGAGCCACATCTGTGAAGGCTTTGGAAGACATTTTAAACAAGTCAGACCTCTAAAGGCCAGGTTTATTGTGTACATCTAGTAATTTTTATTCTTCTGTGTCTCCGGTGCCATGAACATCTAGTATGTACATGGAGAGCAAACAATTGATTTGTTTTCTCAAAACCCTGCCAGACGCACTGAGGTGGAGATTCAGCATAGCAATTCTAAACACTAAAAATAGAGATCTGTTGGTTTAATTTAATCTGTATTGATGCCTACAGTGTTGCCTCTAGTACTTGGCTCTGTGGGAGAATATTTAGTTAAGAACACTCTCAACCAACCTCCTTATTAGAGCTGAATCCATGCATGCCATCACAGGGTGCCCATCAGTGAGACAATGGCCCAGGGAAAGAATTGTTGAATTGAATATTCCCAGGTTGGATCTTGAGTTTCAAGAGGATCAAGTCGTTGCTGATTCCCAGAGATCCTTAGGATCCCTTTGAAAATCATAGCAGTGGTGGTGGTGATAAGGGGTCAAGTTGATGTGCTCATATTCTTGTAGATGGGCCATTTTCAATGGTGTGGTGGATACCACCCCATTTGCCGCTGGACGCCATGAATCAAAATTGTGGTCATTCATACGGTCGTAAGGTCAACTTGCACTATAGGTGTGTATGAGCTTGACCAATTTAAATTACAAATTACCATAATTTGTAAAGTGTTGAAAACCCTGAATAGTCACTAAAATTATACACTATAAATAGACACATTACCCACCCACACATGTATGTTAAAAATAATTTTAGAATGGCACTATATCTGATACATTGGGGAAGGCAACAATGTCAACATTGATATCAAGTGACTTCTAGCAACACGGCCTGTAATCACAGTTTATCGTGCCCTCACTAACAGCCACACTTTACCGGCACACCTGTGTCAACACCACTCAAAATGAGTCACTCACCCTGGATACATGTACGAATTACCTTTCACATTTAGTTTGTCAAAGAGGCATAGGTCACATCTGGCAGAGTTACTGAGTCACTGGTGTAGGAATCTGAAACCCAAACTCCCTCCACTGAATTCTCTCCCTCGCCTTTGTAAATGTTCTATTTCACCAATAAAGGGCTGTCAGCCTCAAGATTTAAAGATTTAAGCTTGAAGGGGCTATAATTATTTCTCTAGGGCTCTGTCGAGATTTCTGTAGCTTACTCATTCATTGTTCCCACATGATTTGATATTTGTCATTTTTTTTCTCTGCAACAGCAGAAGTTTTTAAATTGCTTCACACAAATGGAAAACTAAGGTGAACACAATAAATCTGAACTTGACTTTCCATACCTATCACTCCTATAGTAAGGCTGAGTAATGAGTGATTTGGAAAGTGACTATAATCGTGAGCTTTTATTAGAAAGATATGCTGCCTTTACCCAGGTTATTTGTTGGTGAAGTTGTGTGAGTGGGATTTTCACTTTGCTCTTTCTTTTCTTTTGCTTCTAGGTCCTGAATGTTCTCAGAATTACACAGCACCTAGTGGAGTGATAAAGTCCCCAGGATTCCCTGAAAAATATCCCAACAGCCTTGAATGCACTTATATTATCTTTGCACCAAAGATGTCAGAGATTATCCTGGAATTTGAAAGCTTTGACCTGGAGCTTGACTCAAACCCTCCAGGGGGGATGTTCTGTCGCTATGACCGGCTAGAAATCTGGGATGGATTCCCTGATGGTAAGAAGGGCAGGAAGCATCCCCAAAAGGGGAGAATCTGGGGGAAGGGTGCTGAGATCCTTTTACAAGTGTCATGATACATGCATCATTTTTTAAAAAAATAGTTCAGAAGGAGGAGATAAAGCAAAATGGTAACTCTCTTTATGAAGAGTAGCGATGAAATATTTGAGCTCAAAAGACAGTAATTATTCTAGTCTAATTTCTTCAATTTATAGGTAAGGAAACTGGGGCCATGAACGATTATACATGGTCTCATACCTATTTTTGTGATAGAATTAGGACCAACATATGGTTTTCCTGACTAAAGTATTTGCCTCATTTCATTGACCTGCCTACTGGTCATTAATTCACAGACCTGAAGAGATCAGTTAAGTCAAACAATTCACTTGACAAATGCAGAGACTAAAGACCAGAGAGGTTAAGTACTTGATACAATTTTAAGGGTGAAATGGCATCCATTATGCGGTTACCAAAAATTTAGAAATTTAGAAAAAGAAAGAGGATGTTTGCACATTCCTAATTTAGACAGATTCCTTATCTGCTCCCTAGGGAATTTTTATCTTTGACAATTTGAATCATCTCAACACATCATCTGTATACATTGTTTTTATCATCTAAATTTATCCTACATTTTAAAATATATTTACTGAATACCTGCCATGTACCAGGCACTGGTCTAGCTACTTAGTAACAGAACAATCAAAGATGGCTGCCCTGCCCCCCTCCCCCCCCCCCACCCGGAGTTTCAATTCTGCCAGGGGCCATTGGACAATAAACAATACACTTACAGATGAAAGAGTTCTGTCCTTGGAATGCAAAAAGTGAGAACTTCTGTAAACAACAACAACAACAAAAATGAAAGAAAGGAGAGTAGAGCAAAGGCATGAAAAGTACTAGGGTTAAGAGACAGGGATATTTAGGTTGAAACTTTAAATAAGGTGGTCAGGTTCGGCCTTATTACAAAAATGTCATTTTAGCAAAGATTTGAAGGAGGTAGGGGGCAGGGGGGTGGCCATGTGGACAGCTAGATGAAAGTTTTCCATTTCTATCCTTGTGAATTAGAAGGTGAATGGCAAAAATACACACCCAAATCCTGAAAAGAGGGAGATAATATCAAATAATTTGTTGCAGCTGCATTGCTTGTCTTGTGTTTAGTCTGGTTTAATATTAAGATTTCTCTAGAGAACACACTCTACACAGATCAGAAAGGGCAGCTTGGAAGTTCTTACGAATCATGCAGTTAGAAATATGTAACCACCAATAAAATAGAGTCAGATATTATGATCAGGCTGGAGGAAAGAATATTTAAATAAATATTAAATTGTAAATGAAGGGCAAGTATCATGTGAAAGAGATTGCCTTTGCCTTTGAAATGACATTAAAATTCTCAGCGTAATTCAATTTAGCTATGTTCCTCAACAGTAACAGCAATGGAGATAAACTGGGTTTAGAGAAAGCTTATATTGTCATTGCAGTAAGTGGGTGAGTTATCATTGGTGTAGTTTCTTCTTTGCTCTTTTACTATATAAATAGGGTTATGATGATCTTATCGAAACTCCTTCATTAAGTAATGAGATTTGCCCAAACAGAGTGCTGATTGATTTCTAAGTATTCAATCTGATAATTAGGAAAACAATATTATAACAGTATTGTAATAATAGTTGGAACATTTAATAATGGGTTTATTTGTTCACAACCCAAATTTGCAGCCTTCCTTTCTAGAACTTACATTTAAATTGACATTTGAAAAGGAGGTCCAATCAACCAACTTATTTAGAATACTTTCAGAAAGAAGCACATTGTTATTAGTGTCAAGGGTTTTTCAAAGTAGTAATTTTCTGGCTCTAGAAAATCACTGAGTTGAAGCGAGGAACAATTAACAATAAGAGTTATCAGCCTTGCAATTCACTCATGTTTTAAACTACAGTGCACTTGACTTATTCCCAGAGAAAACTGGCCTTGGAATATGGAAACTGTGTTTGTATATTTGTTAAAATTTACCTAGCCTTGTCCAGCCTACACCAGCATAACAGCTCTCTCCTTTTTAGGCAAAAATGACAGACTTCCCCTCCTGGGTTTGTCAGTGGCACTAGAAACATTTTTGTTATAGTAGTTCAACACATACAGTCCCTTGCCAGCAAAATTGCTTTTACTCTTTGATATCCCTTCCAAAAACAACAACCAGAAGGCGCTTAAGGCTTTTAACCATCAAGTGATTTTATGTTGCCTTTTATCATACACATTGAATTAGGTGACGAAGTAATTGAAAGCTACCCATTGAATAGGATTGACTTTGAAGAAAAGCAGTTTACTCCCAAACTCAAGTCGAGGTATGCATTGTTGTGAATCACACATCTTTGTCTATCACTCCTTAAGCTCCATGGATTCACAAGTAGCGACTCTGTAGTAATTGGTGGAAGTTTACATATGGTTTGTGAGCCATGAGCTGAGCACACTGCCCGGCCCTGGTGGATATTGCAAATGTTTGTGCTGAATTCTGGAGCCAAACACGAATGCTTAGCTCATACCACATGGGCACACATGAAGTCAGCTCTCCCCCCAGGCTTTAGCTGTTGTCGTTACCTACATTCCAAAATCTATCAACTATTTGAGGAGTAAGTTTCATGAACGCTAGATTGAGCTCTGTTTGGATTTTATTGACTTAATGTTTATATTAAAATTAACTTCTGGGGCACCTGGGTGGCTCAGTGGGTTAAACGTCCAACTTCAGCTCAGGTCATGGTCTCACAGTCCGTGGGTTCGAGCCCTGCACTGGGCTCTGTGCTGACAGCTCAGAGCCTGGAGCCTGCTTTGGATTCTGTGTTTCCCTCTCTCTCTCTGCCCCTCCCCTGCTCATATGCTGTCTGTCTCTCTTAAAAATAAATAAAAACATTTAAAAATAAAAAATAAAAAAATTAAATTAAACTTCTAAAATAGAAATGATATAAACATAAAATTATTAACATTCCAAAATGTAAATGACATAAATGTGCAATTTTTTTTTTTCTGGGGAAAAGTTGCCAAGTCCAGATATTCTCCAACAAAAAGTTTATTATTGTAGGAAAACAATACCTGGTCTATTTTGTACTTTTTTGAAGTGATTACCTTTTTTGTTTAGTTATTCAGAATGCCTCCTCTTGAAAGTCTGTCTTTATAGCAGATTGCTGCCTTTTTTTTTTTGCCCCCCACCATAGAAAGGGAACAGGAGACCAAACTGTCTCATTCTGAGGTGAGAGATTGGAGAGATTAATTATTGGAGAAATTAATGGAAAAATACAAATAACAGGGTAATGCCATTCCCAGTTGCAGGTATATCTTTTGAATAGCATAAATACTTTATTGCCTTCACACCTGGAAAGATATGGTCACTATGCACCTACTGTCCCCCCAAGAGATTGTTTAGCACATATTGCTTGCTTAAATTCTTCAGTAATGCAATTGCTCAGTTCCACTTCTGTTTTTGTGAGTTTCCATTCATCTCCTTGGCCTAACGGAAAGAGGAAATCCAATAGCTGTGTTCATGTAAATACACAAATGAGCACATGCATGAGATAGATAAGTACTGTGCCCACTCTTGCTCAGATCAATATTGCATTAGCTTGCTAGGCTAAGGTCTCGCTGTTGTTCAGGAAAATTCAATACTTCTTTGTCTTATAGTCGAAAAAGCCTTTTCACTCTCATATCTTGAGGGCTCCTAAAGAGAGTTGCACACTGCTATCCGGGGGCAAGGTTCTAAAAAGGACAGAAGGCAGATTTACCCGGCATGTCTTAAACATTATAAACCAGTGAGTCATGGAGACTCTCTAAATTATGAGTCTGCATTAGACAAGTTCTCTTCTGTTTGCTCTTTCAAAGAGACTCCCCCTCCCCGCTCCCCAGAGGAATGGGGTGGTGGGGGGAGGGTGGAGAATCTGCAGCCAGAGCTTAAGGGGTTGAGTGTGGCTTCCCTTGTGCACTTGTATTCTTGGCGGGTCAATGGCTGTGGTGATCAGAGACCGGCTCCAAGGACTAAGGCTGTAAATGTTTGCCCACAAGCTAAAGAAAAAGAAAGTTATGAAACCACAATAATGGAATTTAAATGAGGGGGAAAAGTGAGAACCTACGAATGGACTCTAGGCCTCTCATTAAGATTGTAAATCAGAAATGGGATTCTTTTCAAGGAAAGGAAAGACTGGTGTTTATGGCTCTAGCTCGGTGTTTTCATGCATATGTCATGGGCAACTTTGTGCTCCATAGGGAAGAAAAAAGTGTTGAATTCATTCAGAATGATGAAAATATGCCAAAGGACTAGCACTTGTAGAAGAACCTGAGGCTCAGATTAAAGCTCAAGAGAAACAAAACTACGAGTTTCATCTCCTGAGATGCTCTCTTCTGCCAACTGGGAAACCTGATAGAACAACATTTTCTTCCCATAACACAGTCCCTGTTCATGACCATGTCATGCCCTGTAGATAATCTGTATCAATTCCCCTAATGGGCCAGGGTCCTTGTTTTCTTCATAATAAAGCAGGCTACACACACACACACACACACACACACACACACACACACACGTTTGGTTGCTGGAGAATGAGGAGTTACAGTAGAGAAAACTCTTTAAATTCAATCACATCAATTACTATGAATGCATGGAGAAGTTATCAGATATTCGAAGTAAC
This sequence comes from Leopardus geoffroyi, assembly GCF_018350155.1. Taxonomy (NCBI): domain Eukaryota; kingdom Metazoa; phylum Chordata; class Mammalia; order Carnivora; family Felidae; genus Leopardus; species Leopardus geoffroyi. The sequence continues at coordinate 30,137,202 of NC_059341.1, read as the reverse complement.
CATTTTTCACTAACTCGAATGTGGAAACACTTTGGTTTAGTTGTAGTTTTAGGTTTGCTTTGTTTTAAGAGGGCCAGCCAAGAGCTGAAAACCTGTCAGCCAAGGATCTGAGCACTCTGAAAAGCAGGGTGCTTGGACTAGCCAGCTGCCTACTAGGAACTCAGTGGGTAGGGGAGGCTCCAGGGAGATCAGTTCTTATGAGACTCACTTTTCCAATCACATTGGAAGCTGCTTCTAGTCTTCATCAGCTGCTTTCTGCATCCAAGCTCCACACACGGGCCTTGGCGCACCAAGTCCCTTCTGTAGGCCCATCCTTCCAGAGAGGGGTCCACCCACTGTGCTTCCTTGAACAAAGCAATAACTCTTAGTTGAAATGCAGAGAACCATGGATTTCTTGGAGGGGAAAATGGTCCACACCAGATTGTCCTTCTAAGCCCAAACCATCTGCTATGTTTTTACCATATGTGCAATGGAAAAAAAAAAAAAAAAAAAAAACTAGAGAAAAGGGGATTTTTTTTTTCCTTGCTGATGATCTGGACAGGGAATTGGAGAGATTCTCCAAGCCCAGAGGGCTTGTGCACTGTCTATGTGGCAAGTTGCAATTACTAACTGCCAAGGTTTATCTAAAAGCACTTCAACAAAGGGGTGGCCAGTTTAAGCCCAGTTGCAGTTTGACATATCACAAATTAATCAGTGTTCCCAATTTTTCACTGCCCCAGGTACTACTTTTTTTCCTGATGTGCACAGTCAAATGGCTCCTTTGGGCCATCTTTTAGCCACAGGACCTAAGTGCAACGTGGTCACGTCTCTTAAGTTTGGGAGAGAAAAAAAAACAGAGAAAAGTCAGATGCATTTTCTTTTCATTTTGTTTACAACTTATTATTACGTATAAATTATTGGTGTCTGTAGCTTCTAATTTTTTTAAATTGTTACAATTATAAATTATCCATTAGATAGAGCCCTGTCTGTGATGTTCATCATAATAAGGCTCCAGAACTAAAAGATGGAATGAGGAAGGAAATTGGGGTTACTCAATGTTGGATCAGATTCCTGGCACTGGTCTGGTTGCATCTGGGACCAGTTCCCTGGATCTCCTCATAGGGGGGGAAAGTGAGTAAGGCAGCTTCCAGAACCCTTGGTGATCACAGCCTAGCTGGAATCTTTCAGCACTGGGCAGTGTGTGCAGTTTGGTCCTGGAGATGAATGTCAAGGTGACACTTGACAGCCCAAATCTCATTCACTGCAGATGAAGCAAGCATTTTGATTCTGTTCCTGAAAACAATCCTGCTCAGTGGGGAATGAGGTTATATGCCTGTTATTGCCCTTCTAAGCACACTTTAAATCCCTCTCCACAAACCTGATCCAATATGTTCACAGTGAACCAATTAACCAGGGAAGACTTGCTTTGGGTAAGAAAACACTTCTGGGTTCTGCCGGGACCCATGTTTGCAAACGGTTATTCTTGCATCTGCGGTGGAACAAAAGATACTTTAATGTTCTCTGCATTTCTCCCTTTCTAGTTGGTCCTCACATCGGGCGTTACTGTGGACAGAAGACACCAGGTCGAATCCGTTCCTCCTCGGGCATTCTCTCCATGGTTTTTTATACTGACAGTGCAATCGCAAAAGAAGGCTTCTCAGCAAACTACAGTGTTTTGCAGAGTAGTGTCTCAGAAGGTCAGTATTTATTCACCCTGCAAAGCCCTGTGGTAAACACTCCATGTTATTCCTCCTCACACATCTGTGGCCACATGAAACACTAAAGAAATGGTTTGTGAATTGGAATGTCAAATATTTATTTTTCTCTTTTAAATGGTTTTTATGGATATCAATAGGAAGAACTGTTTGGTGTGCTTTCTTAAGGAAATTGTGGATGAGAAGACTGCTTGTGAGCCTCTGAAATGATGGGAGAAAGTGGGAAATGGCAAAACAGTGTCCTGAAACAACGAACTAGAGCCAGACCCTATCTGGCACCCTTGAATGTGTACTGGGCTGAGAATCATAAAAGGACAGGCATTGATCACAAGGGATAGGAACAAATCTGCCATAGTTTATTGACAAGGCAGTCTTACAGAATAGATGACACCTGGTGGATTGGTTTGTGAAGACACCAATGGAAGCCATTTGTTTTTTGTTTTTAGGGGAATAAAAGTGGATATTTGTGTGAAAGAAGCATGTTTTAATTTTGGTTATAGCTTTCCACAAAAGAAAGAGGAAGTACTATGTTTCACATCTTATTAAAATGATCAACTAACTCAACGCTTCTTCAAAGTTTATGTGGTGTCCAGCTCTTTTAAGGGCCCAAGGGAAACACCAGAGAGAACAATGAATAAATTGTGTATTTCATCAGGTCTAGCTGCCAGGTTGTAAAGTAACATAGGGAAGAGGACAGGGGCTGTTTGGAGACCTTTCCTGCAGATATACTAGTATCTTTTTTTTTTTTTTTTTAATATTTGTCAGATGGGTGCCCTGGGTGGCTCAGCTGTTTGGGCATCCCACTCTTTTTTTTTTTTAAGCTTTATTTATCTTTGAGAGAGACAGACCAACAGAGCGTGAGCAGGAGAAAGGCAGAGGGAGGGAGACAGAATCTGAGGCAGGCTCGAGGCTCTGAGCTGTCAGCACAGAGCCTGATGCGGGGCTCAAACTCATGAACGTTGAGATCATGGCCTAAGCCAAAGTCAGACACTTAACCAACTAAGCCACCCAGGTGCCCCATAGATATGCTAATATCTTTTCTACCAGATCTTACTGGAAAATGAAAAGGCCAATTAAATTTCAAGATCTTATTTGTGCTTAATTTGATTAATTAATTTATATATGTTTGTGTCTATAAATATTTTTAAATGTTTATTGAGAGAGATAGAGAGAAAGAGAGAGAGAGAGAACATGGGGGAGAGGCAGACAGAAGTAGAAAGAGAGAGAAGCCCAAGCAGATTCCACGCTGTCAGCACAGAGCGCGACACAGGGCTGGATCCCATGAACCACGAGATCATGACCTGAGCTGAAATCTAGAGGTGGATGTTCAACCAGCTGAGCCACCCAGGCACCCCTATAAATATTTCTATATTACAAATAACAAATCTAAGCTTAAAAGTATGAAACCAGTGAATGAAAACCTTCTATGCCATAAAACTTTATCTATTATGATAAAAAATTCAGAAAATGTGCAAGTTTGGTTAGTTGGCATTTTTCTTGATGATTGAGAATCCTTAATCTCTAAAGCTTTTTTTTCCCCATGTTAGTACTTTTATATTCACATTTCTTAAAGTTGATTATTTATTTCCCTATGTCATATTTCATATCAATGTCATATTTCATTGTTTCACTGAGTATATGAGGCCTAATGGAATACATGCTTTCATGATTCATAGTCATCGTTGTGAGCATTATTATTTTATGTTGTAAAACTGTGGTCCTCCTTGGGACCATATGATACTGTGGTTTACTTCTGATGGATACTCTCGTGTTTTAATAATATAAACTAATGATGTTAATAATCATGACAAGGCCAGGGCAGGAGGCATGAGAACAAAGGGAATCAGGGAGAAGTGGCCCAGGTGCCAACTACAAGGAAATCTGAAAGACAGAGAATTAAGGTCTACTGTTCACCAAATATGGATTATAAACAGACATAGAATCTTTTTCACTTTTACTGGATCTTAGAGAAAATACTAAAACTTTTGGTGTGTACTCGTATGAACTTTGAAAATAAATCAAAAGCGCCATCATTTCCTAGTAATTTTTTTAAAGTATATTTATTTATTTTGAGAACAACAGAGTCAGAGCAAGTGGGGGGAGGGGGCAGAGACAGAACTGCAAGCAAGGTCTGTGCTGCCAGCACAGTCTGATGTGGGGCTTAAACTCATGAACCATGAGATCATGAGCTGAGCCAAAACCAAGAGTCACCTCACCTGACTGAGCTACCCAAGCACCCCCTAATAGATTTCTAATAGTATTTCTGTCAACCTAGGTCCAGTTAGGAAAATAATTAATCCACTACAAGATCTTCAGAACCCTGTTTTTAAAAATTACTGCCATGAATTTATTCCCACGTATCAGTACCACGTCTCAATAAGTCCCCCACTGTCATCTTCTGTAAGATTTTGTGTGAATGTCAACACGAATGTTTTAGTTTGCCAGATTATAAAAGGAAATCTGCATTTCAGGTCCCCTATGTTTTCATGACTTTGGGCCATTTTTTCCCCTCTAGATTTCAAATGTATGGAAGCTCTGGGCATGGAATCAGGGGAGATTCATTCTGACCAAATCACAGCTTCTTCCCAGTATAGCACTAACTGGTCTGCAGAACGCTCTCGCCTCAACTACCCTGAGAATGGGTGGACTCCCGGAGAAGATTCCTACAGAGAGTGGATACAGGTATGTAGCAGGAGACGTGGCATCTTTAGGGTGGAAGATTTTGGTCATCTAGAAAGGGTGTTGAAAAAAAGCAGTGCAATGCCTGATGCCTGCAGGTGAGAAGACAATAGGAATGGGCACTAAGTGTCATCACCCTGCAGAACCATCATGTCACTGCAGTCTAAGAAAAGCAGGCCTGGCTGATGTCCTTGAAAATTCTTTTTTTTTTTTTTTTTTTTTTTTTTTTTTAACTCTTCAGAGAATGCCCAGTTGTCTCACTTTGGTAACAACTAAAAGATCTGATTTTTCCCAACAACTACACATTTTCTATTCATATACTTCCTCCTTCAACAGATTTTTATTTCCTTGATGCAATATATTGGCTCAACCAGTAGACTTGCATGAAATAGTTATATCAAAGTATAAGGCTTCTTATTTGTTTGTTCAGAGTAGAAGAAGGGAAGAAAGGAGCTGAGGTTTGCTTTTCCATACAAGTGTACATAGCACATGCCCAAGAAAGCAGTGGGAGCAGATCAAGGGCACTGGTCTTTGTGGGCTGTGTATATACACATGCATGTCTGAAATGGACACATTTGTATCCTTATTATGACCTTGCTTCTGCTTCCCTCCCTTTGCCCTGATACCCCCTTCCTTACCATTACCCTTACATCCCCGACAGACTCTCCTCTTCTGCACCATGACTCCCTTGCCCCAACTCATCCCTGGCACCAATCCTAATACCTCAGCCTGGCCAACCTTGATGTCTGGATACACCCACTCAAGACCTGATGCTCATGTTCTTGACTTTTTCACCCACTGTCAAATGAAACACTGGGTATCAGGCTGTGTGGGTTAAACTGTGGGCAAATTATACAAAGTTATTTGCTGAAGGATACAGGCTTCATTTTCATAGAGTAGGCAAAGCTTGTCTTACATACATTGCAAGATATATAAAAATGACTAATTCCCAGAGAGAGTTTCTAAGCAAGAAAAAAAGCAAGATGATTAATCCCCTACTTTCTATATCCATTGCTGTTTCAGTCTTTTGAGCACAAATCCCAGATTTTGTTTTACTTTGTAAAGGTCAATATTAGTTTAACATACACTTAAAGTGAAATGGCCTATTACAGGAGACTGAACTCCTGCTAACCTCTAAATGATAACACTGAGAAATGTGTAGACGGTGAGAAAAGATGAGATTTTTACCTGAGGATTGCTGAATCCAGCTCCAGATTAAGTCAGAAGTTAAATGAATTTGCCTATGTCAAAATAGCTCTTGGTAACTTGTTTTTTCACATCCCCAAACCAACAGGCAGTTCAGTATGATTGACAGACGTGTCTCCAGAGGAAAGCTTGCATTTTGCAGTGCTAAGCATGTTTGCATGGTAATGTGGTCCTATTCTTGGTAATGTGGAGAGTGCTCAATAATTTAGGGACAGTGTTGGGCTTGCAAGACTTCTGAAATTGCAACTGTAGCAATTCTTCTGTGCAAGGCAATTCTGTGTCAGTAGAAACATTGAGACAAGATGGGCTCTCACAAAGCATTTGTCAACAAGACAGGATTTACATCCTTCTCAGGAGCTAGGCAAAAGGGAAAAAAATCTGAAATGGTCCCACTCTTTCTATCAAAGCATAGAAAGCAAAGGTTAGGAGAAGCTACGTAACCAAAGTCTCTCAAACAAGGTTTACTTCTTACTCAAGCTACTCTGCATCGGTCAGCTGGGGGTCTGTTCCACATCTTCTAAAACCAGGACCCGGAGAGAGGGGACAGCTGTCATCTCAAATATTGCTGGTCACCAAGCAAAGGGAAAAAGAGAGCACAGCCATTGTGCTAGCTCTTATGGTCCCCTCAAAGAGCACTTTCACCCATTTTCATTGCCAAAGCACATCCCATGGCCACACTTAGCTTCTGAGGGGTAGCAATTCACTTCATGCTGGATGGAGGAGAGCTAGAAATTTGGTGAACAGCATGAATGACAATTGTGCCATTTGTAGAATAGTTACCATTTATTGAGGGTTTACTATGGGGCCCCACTTCTGCTGAGTACTTGACATATTTGTATTTCATCCTCACAGTAATCCTGTGAAGGAGGTGCTATTATCCTCATTTTACAAAGGAGGACCTTGAGGTTCGGAGAGATTAGTAAATGCCCAAGATCACAGTGAATGACCGGGCTTGGAATCAGGGTCTGCCAAACTCCCAACACCTGCTTCTTTACACTTCAGTCTCCTCTGTCTTTATCATTTGTTACCTTTCATATGAATTCAGGTATATCTTGGGACATAATTCCCTTCATGCCTTTCCTTGTGAGAGGACACACGGAGATGAGTTGGGTGCTTACTCTTTCTAAATCTAGCATTCAATGCCCTTATGCCTCCATCCCTATGGACGATGAATGTCAGAGAGACTCAGCATCAGTTCACCTTGAGGTAAGATTATCTTTTGCTCCTTCTGGAGCTCACTGGACTCATTTACATGTTTGTTGTGTCTTTTCCCTCATGATGGGAGCTCTTATCATTCACCCATCACCTAATTATGAATAATTTTGTATGTTTCCAGCTTTTCTGAAACTCCTTGGAAGTGGTTGGCTTGTTGTTTTCATTGGGTAGATGTTTTACATTAACCACCAAGTAAAACATAATTGAGGCTGAGGGCAAGAGGCGCGTACCTCCAATCACAGGAGCATTAGCGCACAGACATTTCTATTTATATGCACATCAGTATGCGGTTGGTATTTGTTTTCTTTTTCTGCTTTTTCACATTTTGCATGAGATATACCCTACAAAACATGTTGCTGTAGCAACAAGAACAAACACTTGCATGTGTTAAATTAATAAGGCAGTGTTGGAAGCTGACTTTCCTTCAAGACAGGAACAGTCTTTGGTTGCCATTGTTTTCTCTAGGAAATTACTGAGTGACATAAAAAAAACAATGCGTTGTTAACCGTGGGTATGAACGTCTACATCGGTGCTTCCTGTGAGATCTGTTGTCTGCCAGAAAGCTTAAAAACAAGTCAAGAGGCAATTTAGTGGGAAGGGGCATAAGGGAAGTCCCCACTCGGAGCTTTGCACATGGTCATATCCTGCTCAAAAGGCCACTTCATATCCTGAGCAGCTAAAACCTCCTAATGGTCAACAGCAGAGTTTAATCACACTTTGAAATTTGCCCATGTTTTTCAGAGTATTCCACTCTGTCCTGTTTCTTGGAGCTGCTTATCTTTTATTATTCATTTAGTCTTTTTCTTCCTTTTGTTTCTGGTTAAGCAATAAAGGATTCAAAGTAAAGACTCCGTATATCAGTGGTGTTATAAAAATTCTTAATTTTCAAGCATATCATCAGAGCCCAAGCCATTAACCTCATTGAAGCTGAATTTCTTTCCCTGTAAAATAACGGTATGGTAGCCTTCTCCATTCAAGCTGTCGCAGTTCATGATACTGTGAATCTCAGAGAAATGCAGTCTTGGGCTTTCTTCTCCTCTGTGCATACTAAGTGCGTAGCATACTGTCTGCTCCGGAAACGTGTTCTCATGGATCCTAAGTGTAGTCATTCACACACAAAGCAGAATTTAATTCGTTAATTATTTCAATGTTTTATTAATGATAGTGTTCACCACACTGTAAACAGATTTATCCTTCTCGCTTTAATTAAAGCTCTTGGGAGTGCTCTCCTCAAAACAACTGTGACTTTTCCCTGATTAAAATGCCAGGAGACGAGGGGGAAAAAAGGCAAGAGATATAATGCCTAGATGGGATATGACCTTTGTTGATCCAAAGAAATAAAATGGCACCAGGGACTAATCGATTACCACACCCTCCAGTGAGTTTAGAAATAGAATTGCTTGATAAACCGACTCAGGCTGAAACTCCACTCTTCTCCAAATTTGGGGGCATTGTCTTTTGTGGGAAAATTTTTGGGTACTAGATTATTTATGCCGTCACTTATCCCAGAGAAGCAGAAAACGAAAGCGCTGGCTCCTAAACCCCATCCTGTTTGGTTTGGTAAATCAGCCCTTTTATGGATTAATCACACAGAAGAAAGAAGCCTCCACAAAGATACTCTGTAGCTCTGAGAATACCTCACCGAGCCCCCAGAGCAAAATCGTCTTCTCTCTCCACTACCTCTCTCTATTTACTAGAACAGATGTTCATTCTGAGGAATGAGGAGAAGGAAAGTTCCAGAAGAGAGGAGCTAGCACTAACTTTATGAGGAGGCTTGATTCTATATTTTCCTTTTGCCTTATGTATGTTCCTGTTGGATAATATTCCACATCTTCTAACTGAAGGAACTTTGAAAGCAGACATCAGCAACAAAAGGCCTTAGTGTGGAAAGGAGGTAATCTGAACTGAGTCATAACACACCCACAATACCACACACCACACACCCTCAGTCGTATTCACTCACTTACAATCATAGTGTCAAAGAAAGTAAATGCCCTTGTTAATGTTCAACATGTGAAACTGATCAGGCCAGGCCTTAGGGTTGTTTTGTGGATTTTAAAATTAGTTATATGATTGGGGTGCTAGGTGGCTCAGTCGATAAAGCGTCCGACTCTTCATTTTGGCTCAGGTCATGATCTCATGGTTTTGAGATCAAGCACTGTGTTGGGCTATGCTCTAGGCATGGAACGTGCTAGGGATTCTCTCTGTCCCTCTGCCCCTCCCCCCACTTGCACTCTCATTCTTTCTCTCAAAAATTTAAATAAATAAATAAATAATAAAATTAATTGTAAGACATGTTCTAACAACAAAACTTTATGTTCCTATTGCACTTTTTCTTTTTTCTTTTATTTTTTTATCTTTAATTTAATTTTATTTTTAGAGAGAGAGAAAGAGAAAATGCAAGTGGCAGAGAGGGGCAGAGGGAAAGAGAAAGAGAATCTGAAGCAGGCTCCATGTTCAGTGTGGAGCCTGACGCAGGGCTTGATCCCATGACCCTGGGATCTTGAAGTGAGCCAAAATCAAGAGTCAGCTGCTCGACCAACTAAGCCACCCAGGCTCCCTACTTTTCCTTTTTTAAAGCACCTTTTTGCACACATCCCAGTTTAGTCTTAGAATGTAAGTTAAATAGGCCAAAGATTTACATCCTCAACTTCATGTGAGAAAACAGAGGCTCAAAGAAGTTAAATGGTTCATGAGTCCCAACTTGCAGAAAAGATGCAACTTGTGGAGAAAATTGGGCTTACACAATGGAAGTGGACTTCCTTTCTCACACGTGAGAATGGAGTCAGTAGGCACAGAGAGATCATGAAGGCAGACAGCAGCTGGTGAGTCACCACTTGTGGCTGGACCTGACCCAGGCCCAGCGTGCAGCTGGCTTTTCCATAGCTCTTTGGCCATTCGAACTGTGAGTTTTTCACCTTACACTCTCAAATTCTCAAATGCAGTAAACTGAGCAATTCTCTCACACCGACTCTACAGAGGAAAACCACAAAGTCTGGTGAGGTCGTAAGGCCCTACAGGTCCTGGAGGAGAGACAGTCATTCAAATAGCCAAGTTCCTATAATCCCCAGCCCAAGGGTCTTTCCTCTAGGCCAGGAGGTCTTTCCTGGTTTATTGCCCAAAGGCTTCCCAGCATCCCTCCAGGGCTGTGAGTTGGAGCTACCAGCAACTTCCAGAGTGGCTCTGTCATCATTAAAACATGTGATTAACAGTTATGACTTGCTGATAATGGAGACAAAAGGCAATTTAAAGGCATGGGCTTGATTTCAGGAGCTAAGAAGGGGCCAGCTGGATGCCCTGTATTGGAATATTAACAAATGGAATGAAGTAACTCATGAATTCTTGGAAATATTCCCTCTGACACATGGAATTATTACACATTTTTAGGAAATCTTAGGTGGGAAAAGTTAGTGCTCCTCATTCAGTTAAAAGAATTTATTTGGAATCCTTGTTTTTATCTTTAATGTTACTTGTCTCCCAAAATTAAGATAGAAACTGAAATCATTTATCGTAAAGCCTTAGAATATCATTTATTTTAACAGGCTTCATGTATAATTTTCTTCTAAACTTTCTGGAAAAATCTTTTGTTCTCATAGTAATGTGTTGAGTATGGAACAGGTATCGTGGATGAAATAGTTTTTGACATTTTCATACAACTGCTAGTTTTTAGCAGGTTTATAATCTGTAATGCTGTATTCATAATTGGTTCCATTTGCTGAATTGACTGGTCCAGAACATATATTGAGCCACGTTATCCTGACTGTAAACGGTCTGCTTATAAACCAGACACTTTAGAGGGTACATTATCTCATTCAGATCATTAGTAAATTGCTGAAATCGCAATAAAATGATCCTTTATAAATGTGTAACTAGAGAACTGACAAAAATAGCTCACTGGGTTACCCAAATGTGGAATGAGACATGTAAAATATAGTGTTGGCAAATTTAGGGAAAATATAGCTGTTTGACTGAATGTTTATTCCCCAGGTGTGCTGCCTGTGTGTGTGTGTGTGTGTGTGTGTGTGTGTGTGTGTGTGTCTGTGGTGCAACTAATATTAGTATGCTGTTTTAGCTAAAACATTGATCTGGAAGGGAGAAAAATTGCTTTAAAAAAAATTCCCCCAAGATAAGTCTTTCATTATCTTACACTGTTTCTGCAGGGACCTCTACTTCCTGATAAAATGAATGCTTTACATCCTATCACAGGGCTGTTTTCTCTGACTAGGTTCCACCCAGGAAGTCTCTGTTCCCAAAATTCCTCTCTGGAGGAACTTTTCCTTTGCTTTCTCTTGTACCTTGTTTTCTCAAGTTGTTGAAAGTCATTTGAAGGAAATACTTATAGAAAAAATGTACAGGGATGGGTTAAAGTCAGAACTTGTTGCTGCGTTAAAGGAGGTTATGATTTGGGGAACATAGAATAAACGTGTGGCATAATTATTTAAGATATTTTTACCTGACTGTTTTGTCATCTACAAAATACCAAGATCATTTTAACTGTTTTGATCAAATAAACCACTTAATTCAGTTTTAAAAATCAGTCAAATGATTTTACTAATTAGTATTTCATGTCAACACACCCCAAGAGAATGTGTGATATTTAAAGAAACCTCTTAGATTTTTATGATGAAATCGCTGGAAAGACAATATTGAAAAAAACCACAACTATTCAGGTAAACTACACTTCACATAGATTAATTTGCATACCACACACATTTCATTTGGTTATGGTTTTGGTTTCTTAATTGTTTTATGTCTATTTGGAACCAATATTCATAGTTATATTCTAGAGGAGAATTGTTTTCTTTCTAGGATAGCTCAGCTTTAAGTATAAGGCTAAAAGCAGATGCAAACATCATTTTATCTAAATTCCTTATTTTGCTTGAGTTCAGAGGTTAAGTGATTTCCAAGACCACATAGCAAGTTAATGACCCAGACCCTAGACTAGAATCTTAGCATCCTTGCTGCCCCTTCTTTGTTGCTACTCAGTTTTAATACTGTGCAAACATGAATTTGGATCCTTCTTGAAGGTGACATCGTGAAGACCAGGTAAGCACATTTAAGTCCCAGCATATTCCTGCTTAGTTACTGATTGGTAAAGGATGTCTATCAAATTGAGCAGTCATTGCCAAAGCTTTACCTTTGGCCAATGACTGGACTCTGTCCTGACCAGAGTTTCTTGGTCTAAACAATACTGATGTTTTAGATTAGATAATTCTTTAATTTTTTTAATGTCTATTTATTTTTGACAGAGAGAGAGAGAGAGAGAGAGAGAGAGAGAGAGAGAGAGAGAGAACGAGCAGGGAGAGGCAGAATCCGAAGCAGGCTCCAGGCTTGGAGCACAGAGCCCGATGCAGGGCTTGAACTCATGAACGGTGAGATCATGACCTGAGCCAAAGTCGGATGCTTAACCAACTGAGTTGCCCATGCTCCCCTAGATTAGATAACTCTTTATTGTGGAGGCTATCTGTGCATTGTAAGATATCTAGCAGTACCTCTGGCCTCCACCCACTAGAAGTCAGTAACACACACACACACACACACACACCACACACACACACCTCAATTATGACAGCCAAAAATGTCTGTAGGTATTGTACAATGTCCTACTGGGGACAAAAATCCCCCTCCATTGAAAACCATTGGTATAGAAGATGCCCCAAGTCCTAATCAAGTCATTTTTTAAATAATAAGGTTAATCACCATTAATAAGGTTGATCACAAAGGAAAGGTAAACTGGTTGCTTGGCTGTTTTTTGTCACACTTCAATTGCTTATCATAGATAATCATTTGAATAGAACCGTAGTTCTTTTGTTTTCCAAAAATACAGATGCATCTGTTTACCTTATGCAGGAAAACAGCATCATAAACCTCCTGGTTTATTTATCTTAAGCTTCACTATTTTTAGCTTTTAAAAGTGAACTGTTTTTAGCTAAATAAATACAGATGTGATTTCAAAATACTGTAGCTTGGGTCTCAAAATGCACTGATAAGGATTGGATTATGAAAAGGAAACACAAGGATAAAATCACAAGTCATTGTTGACAAGATATAGGAAAAATAAGACTGAAATGAGCCCCTCCACACCTGGACATTATGTGTCACTGACCTTTGCCAACGTATTTTAATTTTTTTGCAGTATGTAAATCAAATGTGTGTGTGTGTGTGTGTGTGTGTGTGTGTGTGTGTGTGTGTTTTCACTTCCATGGTAATCAAGAGTAAGGAGCTGTGTTTGAAAAACTTGTCTATTGCTTATTAACTTATCTTTTCATGGGAAAAATACTATTAAGTTTCCAATTTTGTAACCTAAACAACAACACATTAAGAGCTATCAATTCCAACCAGTTTCATATCTGTGGACCAATAAGAAGGCAAGGTTGATGGTTTCACATCTGTTTTGGGTGAAAGGCTGTTCCTGTCTGTGGTATTTAAAATTTAAAGAACTTCTGTTATTATACAATTGGGAATCCTCAGGGAGTAAAATGTTAATGAAATCCATAACATGCACAGATTTTATGATAGCAGTTTTAAGAAATTCCTTTGGTGGGGTTTGTTGATTTCTGTCCCGGCGGTAATAATTGTACCTTTTACAGAGTGCATTAATGTTCGCATTTAGGAGCAATGGCTACGTTTATGCAGCGTGTAATGTAACACACGAACTCCTAAGCTTTAAATAACTTTCATATCGTAATTTGAAAGCCCTGGAGCAAAAAATGTGTGTTCTTCAGAATTGGCATAACCCACAGTTTAAAACTTACCTAGCACGTTCACAGCAACCTCCTCCAAAGATGGAAAAGGTACACCCTGCAAATTCTAAAGCCTGGATGCAGATGGACATTCCAGACCCTCTTATATTTCTCATTTAATGCACCATTTGAAAGCTCTGCATCAAAAAGGCAATTTTGATCAGCATCACAATAACAATTTGGGATGCTGACCTACAAGAGAGACAGATACTCATATTTATTTCCTTTCTCCACTTCCACTGCCCTCCCCGCAGCTTTCGAATTTCATTTAATTCTGTGTTCAGATAAAGAGAGGAAAGCAGATTAAATCAAAAATGCTCTATAAATCCCAATAGTAATAAAATGCATTATGCTTTCATATTTCCAGCTATTGAACAGAGTAAGCATGTGAAACTAATTGCACACATTATGACTCAGAATAATCACATATGTACTCATGCATGTGACATGCAGGGTTTTTTTTTTAAGCTCTCTTTTCCTTAAGGGGTTAAAACTGCATTTATGACACTCTTAGAATTGCCTTTCTTCAGAATAGCGAAGTCTTACTTTTACCAAAGTTTTGTTTTCTCACAATTCTAATGCTTTAAATTTCTGACTACATTTTCAGGATTTAGCAGAAAAATAAACCAGCTCCTTTATTCTTTGAGCAGGCCTGAGAAGGACTATCTATTGATAGAATTCTTCAGGGGATGGATGATTGGACCAGACAGCTTCTGAAGTCTTTTCAAGCATTTAAGATTCTGTGATCCTATTAGAAATAAATTTACTCTATCAGCTGGTGCCCTGGGCTTTGCCTAAATGAAAACATAAATATATGAAGCATAAGTGGAATTCATTTTAAATACTCCTGATTACCATGTGAGGCAGCACATAGCAAAAATGTATTCTCAATTCAAAACATTTTCTCTTCTTTGATCAAGTAATTGTTTAGGTTGGTTTCACCATGAAGTTTGCCTGAGGATTTCACATAGAAACTTCACTAGTGAGGCCTGTCTTCCTTGGTTCTTTTGTACTAGCTCACAGGGATGTGCAGCCCACCAGGGAAGATAAGATGAGGCCCAGAGAGTTCATCGTTCGTGTCTCTCCAATCTTTGAAGAAAATATCTGTAAGGCATAAGCTTACCTACCATTATGGACTGTTCACACCTTAAAGTCCTGCCAATACTCAGTCTTTTTTTCTTTCCTTAAGAAGACAAATACCACATTCAATTCTGAGGATGTTATAGGCCATAATACTATCCCAGAAAAGTGACAGGGAAAAAAAGCGGCCCCAGGGAACCTGGATGAAGCTGTATGAAGAAGGACATTACAGTTGTCTTATGCCTCCAAGACTTGATGTATTTACTTTGGGCTAGAGCTGATGCAGATAGATCCATCTCAGACGAGAGAAAGACCAAGACCCAGGGAGACACGCAGGCTAATAGCTACAGAAAGTGCAAGATATCTGACAGAGCTTTCAGTTTAAGAATCTGGAAATGAAATCTAAAATTTGCAGTGGGGAGTACCTGTGATAATAAAAAGAAACTAGCAAATTATGAAATATGAAATACTGAAGAAAATGTTCTTTTGTATTTTAGGAGGGACACCACGCTCACGGGAAGAAGAGATAATAGCTCTTTTTTATGTTCCTAGTCTTAAAAAATGAAGGTATAGCACGTAGGATTTTCATGGGCTAATTATTTAAACCTTATTTTAAAAATCCAGGCTAGTCATTGCTACTCTCAATCAGCAACATTCTATCACACACACATTATACTATTTCTGTAGTTTTAACTTATGTTTCCAAATATTGCAATAAGGAGGCTCTAATTTATTTAGAAAGCTCCAATGCCAAGACAGCAAGAATTCATTTATTTAACAATTCAATTTCCATGGAAAGAAAAACGAGTCAATACATTTGTACATTCAATATGGTATTTCCTCTCAATCAACCAATAGGAAATAAATGAATCTTCTTTATTGCGACAAACGTGGAAGGCATCTTACGTGATCTCCATCTGCACATTCCTGTGTTTTCTGGGCAGTAGGACAAAAAGGAAAAGGAGGCAGGAATAGGCAATTTGGGGTTCATCCTGTATATGCTGAAATTCAACTGTGATTATTAATTCCTGTAATACAATAATCCAGTCCCCTTAGCCTAAGAACTTTGCGGTTTCAAGAAGAATTTACGTTAACATCTGTTTATCTACTTATCTTTCTTTGAAGTGTCTAGACTTAGAATATTCATGTGTCTCATATAGAATTCATCTTAATTAAAATCTTTTTATCAAAAGTAATTCAAATGTTATGAAGCAGTTCATTTGATTTCTTTTTAAATACTGGCAGTTTTAGTAAAACCATGCAAAATGATGTGTTCTTATCCTTAACTTTGTGTCTAAAAGTATAGTAACAATGGGATAGGATTCTTACTGCTCCAAAAACTTGCAAGGGTATATGAAAGGGATGCTTTTTTTAGCATTTCCAAATATGCGCCTTAGCTCCATGTTTTTCTGTCAAGAAGTGCCCCTTCCACACACACACACACACACACACACACACACACACACACACACACACAGCAGTGTGGCCATGTTCCCCAAGAAAGCATTTCACCTCTTGTCACCTCCAAGTGTATGGTTGAAATAGATGTATCCAACCACGTGTTAAGAATGGTTCCAGTGGATAAATGCAAGTCATAGCTTCCATTATGTTAAGGACTTTAGGCAGTGCTAGGGGACGAATAACATGATATGCTTAGTGTAACATCTGTGCTCATTCTCCTGTGGTTTGAAAGTAGTCATGCACATGCATTTTTCCCATTGTGTGACCCAGGCTGAAATGCATGAAATTAATATAGATTTTTTTTTCAGCCTGCATTTGGATGGCAAAGCAGCATATCTTCAGAACACAGAATGATGTCATGCTTTTTCCCTTTCTTCTAAGGGGAGCCTGGAAATCACTAATCATTATATAACATTTCTCCTCTCCTTGTTTTCATTGCCCAGCTCCAACACGGAATCAGTCCAAAACTACAGAACGTTTTTTGTGAATTGTAAATGCAAATGATTTTCTTAGAGAGTAATTTTTGAAAATGCATTATTTCAAGGCTTTTCTTGTCCCCCTTTCTCAGTGATCTTCAAAAAGAATCAGTATACACTTCCTGGATGAACGATAAGCTTCCAACAGGGAAAACGCAGTTGACCAAATATTCAATCGTGACGTTCATTTCATCTGTTCTCAGGAATGATTGGCATCCCTTCAGAGACTAACTGTTGACACACACTTTCTGATGGCCAGCTGTACCTAGGCAGTCTGTTCTTTCTCTCCTTTCTCGTCTCTGGGGCAGCATTCCTTATAACCTTAGGTGGTGACTGACTTTAATCTCAATAATCCCATCAGCTCCTTGCTGGATTGTTCATGCCAAGTGGACGAGTTTTCTTGGACACCTGCACTTGCAGATTTGCCATCAGCACATGAAATTCTCATTAACGTGACAGGCCCACCTAGCTCCCTGAGAAATACATGGAAAGTCAGTATAAAAGGATGCTGTCAGAGTTTATAGGCCAAGAAGCTGATTTAGACCGTTGCCCTCATCTGCAAGTCTTTAGTTTCCAGAAATTCATCCTTGTGTTTGTTTTTGAAACCAAGCTTTTAGGAGGAGGGAGAAAAATTAAAGTCATGACTTACTGGAAAACTAATAATAAACAAGTCTTTTTGTTTGTGCTGGAATAGACAGATGCCTTTGGAGTACAAATGTGTGTTTATCTTGAGTCAGTTAGGGATCTCCCCACTAATGCAGATAAAACTTAACAGGAAGAGTGGAACAACAGCTTCTGAAACAAGTAAATACACTTTACCTGTACATGACATTTAATATGCTTTTTGGTCTTTTAGGTTTGAAAATCTCTTTAAACTCCTGATAGACCTGAAAGATGTATGTGTCATAACTGAGGTCACTGCATCTAGAAAGGGGTGATGTGATTTTTGCCTCGGTGCAGAGCTCTAGTTCTCCTGCCAGGAGGCTCACTTACGAGGCTGTTTCTCAGACACCATAGACAAAAAACCCACAAAATTCACCAAAGGCCTGAAATCTGCATGCATTTCCTAGCCACATACAGCTATAATTCCAACGTCTTATAAAGCCCACACGTTAATTTGGTAAAACGGTAGAGACCTATAGTTATGCAGTGAAATGTTGATGCTGTTCCTTTTTAGAAAATACAGGAAGGGTATGGGAAAAGTCTAACATACCAGATACATAAACAGCCAATACATAAACATCCTGTGGACATCATGCTTGCAATTAACTTAGCTCTAAAATAAAAGGTTTGCATGAGGTTGAGAGCATGATAGACATTGTGAAAAAAAATTTATGGAAGTCCTACTGTCCTTTGGGGTGACTTGTGGGAGGAAGGACACATACTAAGTTACTTGAGAGGTCATCTGAGAAATAAGTGAAAAGGAATACTTCACACAGCGTCAACCTAGCCCATGAAACTCATTGTTCAGTGGACTCCAGCCTCAAGTAGTGGGCTTTTCAAAGGACTGGAAATTTTATGAGTAGTTATACTAGTTGCAGTTATAAACGCCAAGATAAAAATAATCACATTCCTAGCTTACGTGCACAAGTTAGTTGGCCAAACACTAACTTTGCCTTTAATGACAGGCAATTGGCTTTTGTTTGGAAGAAAGGGGTTTCAGATCTTGCCAACAATGGTGGACAGGCACAGCACTGAATTTAAATCCAACAGATATATACTGAGTATCTGCTAAAGATTAGACACTGTATATGAGAGCCAGGTGAATTTAAAATGAAAGTTTCTGTCCCTCCTTCAGAAGAGTTAAAATCCAGGTACACTCACACACACACACACACACACACACACACACACACACACACACCAATTACCCAAGTGACTAAGAGAAAAAAATATTAGGGTCACATTCTTATGGTTAATGTGTGTACGAATGCTTCATTATGATCCTCATAATAACCATGGGTTGTAACTAAATAGAGTAAGCCTTAGTGTTTTTGCTGGCAAGACGAGAAGACTAAGGCTTGGGATGGCTAATTAACTTGCTTAACATTGTCCAGGTCACTTTTTAATGTCAAAGCTACAGAGGTACTTGTGGACCCTGTGCTATCTGCCACCACTTGCTGCCTGCATCACCCCAATTTTTTCCCTGAAGTCTAGAATTGATTGAGCATTTATAATGCAGTCTATCTACTCTGTACTGAGATTTATTGTTTACTTTACTTTTTCCCTCACTGACTAGAGGGCAGGAATCTGGGAACCTTCCCTCTCTTTCACCCAAGTATCTAAGACTTATTTGTGTTATAAATGAGTAATTGCCAGTCACCAACTTCCCTCCACCGAAACAAAAACGCTCACCATTATAAGCTCACGTTCTGAACTCGATGCCCTCTCCTTAAATGTTTGAGGAGCGAATGGTATGATTTCAACAGCAGTATGAATCCCTGAAGTAAACAAAAGGTTTTTATGCCACTTCACTGAAATGTTTTCTTTTAAATGTAGATATAAACTTAGGGTAAGACTGCAGAGTGTGCCATTAGAGCTCAAGAGAGAAGTCCCTGACTCATGCAGATTGAGGTTTAGGTATGTTCCCAGGAATGCTTGGATTCCCAGAGGCAGGGAGAGCCCGTATTTCAGCAGGATTATCTCAGCAACACAGTACATGCTCATGAGCTTAAAGCTTAATTACAAATAAGATGTCATTGTCTCTCTGTCATTAGCCACGCCATTCCTGGCCTGGACTTGTGGACCACTTGAAGGCCCATGCAAAGAGTGATACATGCTAGGGGGAGAGGGCAGGGAGGACACTTAACCTTGATCTCTAAAGCAACTTTGCCAGGAGATTTTAGATAGAAAGAAAATATTCATCATATCCGATATTTCAAAATACAGACAGTTGGGTGAGATATTTTTCCAGTTGATTCTGCCTTTAGCTCAACAATCTTGGCCCCTTCCCCGGCCAAAATCTTACCCCATCTTATGGGATCCAGTTTGATTCAAATGACCCTTTTACCATAAACCCTGTTCTTTCTCTTCCTGGAAGGAATCTTTCTTCTTTGGAATCCCATAATGCCTCATCTGTCAACATGGTGGTGTTTTTTACTTTCAGCCTTGTGTTATCATTATTTCCACATAGGCCTACCTGCTTCCAGAGCCTGGCAAACAGTACATGTGTGTTGAGTTTAATGGATTAGCTGTTTTTACCTGGACACCTGAGATCCTTCAATTTAATTTCACACTTTCAGCTTGAACACCTATGATGTGTAACGTGCCCTAATTGTGAGCATGCTCCCTCGCTCCATTTATTAGTTTATAGTTTGCTCCCAAATGTTTTTAAGAAGGAGAACAGTAATTAATGTTTATCTACGTAATACAGTGTGTCTTAATGTCCAGATTTTAGAGGTTTCTCAAGTAAGAGGGGAATTCAAATGGAATAACTGTCTGGTTTTTCTGAACACAATTATATCTGTTCAAGAAAATCTAGAAGGAAAAATACCCTCAGGTTTTGCAGAGAATATGTGAAGACTTTCTGCTCATACGTGTCTTTTTTTTTTTTTTAACGTTTTATTCATTTTTTGAGACAGAGAGAGAGACAGAGCATGAACGGGGGAGGGGCAGAGAGAGAGAGGTGACACAGAATTGGAAGCAGGCTCCAGGCTCTGAGCCATCAGCCCAGAGCCCGACGCGGGGCTCAAACTCACGGACCGCGAGATCGTGACCTGAGCCGAAGTCGGCCGCCCCAACCGACTGAGCCACCCAGGCGCCCCTCATACGTGTCTTAAAGATGTTTTTCATAAACTAAGCTGAGCATTTTCGGGTGGGTGTCACAGTCCCATGTGCTGCTGTCAATCCAAAGATCTTCAAAGCCTAATCTATCTTCAAAGCCTGTATCTATCACATGGAGGAAATGTAGACCAGTGGTGGTGCCTCCATTCTAGAACATTCCATCTTTATCGTTTCCATATTGGAGTGATTTGAGTAGCTGGATTCTGGAAATGACTCTAGTTGAAATGCTAAAGTATTAACCTGCTGCGCGGAGTCCCTTTTGTTTCTTTTTTTGCCTATGCCACTTGCCAATTTTAACAGCTACAGCAGATTTTACTATTTAAACAGAACCAGATGGAACTCCAGTTCAAAGAACATAGCAGAATTAAATATTACTTTTTTAATTAGTTGTTTCTGATTTATATCCAAAAAAATTAACATGAGATAGAAAGAATGTGCAATAAATTCAGACACAAAGGAACCCACTTAAGCATTATCTCTCTTTATTAGCCAAAAAAAGACAAAGTCTGCCCTTGTTTAGGGACATGGTTTTTCTTGCCCCTTTCCTTGTTCTTATGCTGGAAGTATAGTGGCAAGTCAGGGAAACCAGGCTTTCCATTGCGTTTCTGCTGTGACATCCTTATCTAATGTTATTTCAACTGGCTGGCTCACGTCTTCCGATAGAAGAATTCATCTGTTCATTCATGTAGGATTGTTGTACTATTGGAGTTTTGTTATAACCAGTAGTTTGTTTCCACCCAAGAAAAATGCTTTCCTTTAATTTAGCTATGGGGGAGAAAAGAGAGAGAGATTAATACAGGAAATTAAGACCAGAAAAGAAAATAGGTAAGGTTCTTCCTGCCTTGCACTTTTCTCATACTTGGATATTTTTACTCTTTACCAGAATTTTAAAAATATTTCCTCATTATCTTTTGCTTAAAACACTCCATCCCTACTATCTTATTTTTCAACAGCATAACTAAGTCACTTGCAAAGTTTTGCTTTCTGGTAGCCTGTGTAAATTTTAAACCCACAGTCAAGGTAATCATAAATGGTTTCATATTTTCTATGATTATACAAAAATGTAATTTTTAAAAAGAATGATCAGATTTCATTATTCTTGACAAAGCAATTCTTTCAATACTTATCAAGTTTTTGCAATACAGTTGGTGCAACAGCATGGGTGAGTATTTGTACATGGGCCACGGATCTCCTCTGGGTAAGTCCTGGCCCAGTCACTGGTGAGCTCTGTGACTCTGGGCAAGGTCCATCCACCAGTTAGTTCCTCAGTTGCTTTGCCCATAAAATCTTCCATGTGTGACTATTGAGAATTCAAAGAGATAATCTTGTAAATTTAGCCCTTAATAAATGCCTGATACATAGGGACTGCCTGTGGTTTTCCTGTTAATATAGTAACTTCAGCCATAAGTATATTTTTTATGTAATACAATAATAGTGAAAAAACACATAAAGAGATAGAGAATTATATCACTGGCTATAAAGTGGTTATATTCCAGTTGGTAACTATACAAAGTCCAAGATGCTAGGTTAAGGAATGCAATGATCAGATGCTTGAATTAAGCCCTCAGATCCCAGAACAGCATTGATGTTCAAATGACCAGGCTCTATCAGAAAATATGTGTGTTATCGAAGGAAATGAGACAATTACTTAAAAAATATTTTCTTTAGCTTGTGGTGTCTAGTGATGAATTAGACAGGTCTTTGAGTCATCAGAGATGCTCTAAAAAAAAAACCCAACACACTCCCCCCTGCTTCAAAGTATTTTTCCTGTTTTTAATCAGACTTCAGTTCTTTGTCCTTTATTTTTTCAGGCTCTTGTATTGACCTGCTATGGGAATGTTAGAAGCTGGTAAATGCTTCCTTACCAATGCTACCTCAATGGGCAGTATTTTATTGAGCAAGACAGATTTTCATTTTAGAAATGAGGCTTTCCACATTATGACATTACCAATGGCTGGTTATGTATTATTATAGAAAGCAATGATATTCATTTCATGGCTCGGAGGCTGCATGCTGGTGTTTAAATGGCAGTTTGCAAAGGTTTGCTACGTGATTTACTACACAATGCTAAGATGTGTGCTTTGTCCAAAAGTGATTCCCAGTAAAATGTGTGCCTCTCCTGGCTTCTCTTTATCTGGGGAATGTGTTTCCTGCCATTACTAAGACAATGCCATGGCCATAAAGTGCATGTGGATTATACCTGTAGACATCTTACAACAAACGTTGAGTCAGGATCATGGTCAGGATCTATGCTGTAGGGAGTCCTCACCCCACAGGTGCTGCTAGCTCTCTACCCCCTGCCCCCCCAGAAGTGGATGAGGACAGGATTTTACTATTGCACCTCTCCCCAAACCCAAAATGAAAATTGGGCTTTCCTCTTCTGTATCTGCTGTCTGACAATATTTTCTCTTTGAGGATAGAGCACAGTGAAAGTAAGATGTGGATAGACATTCTACTAGCAGTGTTAGAATTTATATTTATATTTATATTTATATTTATATTTATATTTATATTTATATTTATATTGGAAACAGGATATATTGGGTAAGCTACTGTAAGCTAACTCAGAGAGTGGCCGACAGAACTCAAAAGTAGCGTGCTAGACTTCTGCAAAATAGTCTACATACTACCAGATAAGTACCAGATGTTTATGTGCATCACACACACAGAGTGAAACATTCAACAATTTTAGCGAATGCGTTGATGCTCGGCTCCATGCATACCCGTCCCACCATCACACCCCCTTACCATCACCGTTAATGTCAAACAGAAGTGCATCAAACTCAGATGTAAAATCACATCCATCTTCCAATTAAAAATAAAGCAGCTGTGAAATAATGATATTCTTTCAAAATAAGAAGATAGTGATTGGAACAGAGCTGACTGGATTTAGGGAAAGCAGGTTACTTAATTATGGTTATTGTGTGAGTGAGTTTTTATGGAAAGAAAGGAATTATTGTTCAGGATGATGAACCCTCCAAAACACAGAGGGGTGGCATTATGTAAAACTATTCTGGGGTTATATCTTTGTCTTTCCAGCTGCCTGTCTTGGGTCACCAATCTTGTCTATTATGATGTGAGGTTGGTAAGAGCTCATCATAATTCAAAAAGCTAAACCAGCAAGAGGATGGCCAGGGGCTGATTTGGAAAGGTTTTCGTGAAAACTATTTCTTTTGGCTTGAAAATGACCGGAGCACAATACTCTTTAAAGAGCCATACACTTCTTAACAAATAATGTCTATAGTGGTGAGGGAGGCACAGTAAGTTGTTTAGGGTCCATTTATTTCATTCATTCATTTCCTCCTGCTTACCTCTGCACTTCCTGCTCCTCCTTCTCACCAGAACATTCCTTCCCTTTGTGCCCATTTGTCCACTTCTACTGGGTACCCTTCAATACCCATCTTAGACATCAAAGTCTGCAGTGAAATGTCTGCAGTGCCCCAACTTCCAATTCTCTGGGTAAAATTTTACTCCTTCCCCTGTGCTGGATCACATTTCACGTGTATTGATTGCCCCATTCTGTCATCATGTGTTTGTGTTTCCAACACTCTGACTGCTCTTTATATCCTCACCACTTGATACAGAACTTAACAGATGAGTGGTATTAAGTGTTCACTGAATGAATGTCAGTTAGGTTGAATAAAAATGTTCACAGGTTGAACAGATCATGCTACAACCATACTGTGGAACACCATGAAGCCATTGGAAATACTTTGGGCAAAAACTTCTATCCATAAAACTAAACAAAAAGCAGGTCATCAAACATAGACTTAATATGACCTCATTTTTTCTGATACTAATAAAACATACAACACAACATTCACATATAGTTTGCATAGGAAAGAATACTCTGGAAGGCTATTATTGGTGGCTTTCTCCTAATGTTGGTCTTATGGAGATTTTATTTTCTTCTTTAATCTTTTCTGCAGCTTATACATTTTCAATAGACATCTATTACTTTTCTATATAGAAAAGCAGATGTCCCTTGCAAGAAATCCTAAAAGTCTGTATGGAAGTAGAGCAAAGACGCAACCTGATGGGTTTGGTGGTGGAGACATGAGCTATCCCCCAAACATCCCGGGGGAAGAAGGTACTTCATTCTGTCTACCGGACTGAAAAGACGAAAGAGTCATTTGTTGTCAGAAAAGAGGAAAAGGTTATTTTAGGTCAAGAGAACTTCACGTGGCAAAACAGGGAAACAGAAAGGCTTATTTTGTGTTAGGAATAACAAATAATTTCACGTGGCTGGAAGGGATGGTTGGAGAGGGATAGATGCAGCAGGTAGGACTACAAAGGCCAATGGAAGCTAATGTCATGGTTAGCAGAGCTGGCTTCACCGGTGAGAATGGTGTAAACACCCAGGCTTTAGGCAGTGAGTCCTTCTGAGTCTCCTGACACAGACACAGGAAGTGTGCCCAGCAGGGCTTCTGAGGCTGACGGTTTTGCTTCTCTCCCAAACCCAGTGAGTCACTCCAGGGTTGTTGTTAGGGCATTCCTCAAAAATACCTAGGAAGAAGGACTTGAAAGAACACCCCTGGTGTTGCCCATGAGAATTCCCGCAGTGATAGGGAGGCTGTGTCTTGGTAGAGTTCTGGCTACCATCCGGTTTTAATTGCAAAGGTTCAGGCCCCAGCCCTGATCATTTTGTGAGGTTGTCATTCATCCTTACTAAACCCAGTGGCAGTAATGTGAGGAAGAAAAATGAAATGAAATTTCAAGTATCCCAGTGCGGTATAAACAAGAGAATCTGCAGAGTTTTAAAGCACAGCAGGAAATTTTATGCAATTACAAGAGGAGGTTGCTAATGCATTTCATTGCTGTTGAGAAAAGAAAATATTTTTTTCTTTTTTACAAGTGATTCGTGTACATGTTTAGGGCCTTTCTATCTGGGACCTTGGACGTTTCCCCTGTTGGATACCCAGTTAATTCCAGTCTGTTGCTCCTTCCTTTAAGTCAGTTGTTTCTAATGCCTAGGGTTCTTCCAGTTGACAACCAATTAAATTCTCTCCTACCTGGTAACCAAATTTTACCCTAAAAACAAAGTTTAAAAATTAGGAAAAGGACAGCCAGGGAATGAAGTACTAGAGTTATTTTAAATCAGCCTAAGCTGAATGTGCACTCTTGAGAATTTAATCATTTCCAAACTGAAGAGCCATTTGTAAGTTTGACAGGAAGAGTTTATTTAAATAGCTCTGCTTCATGCTCCCTTGGACGTCAAGACTTGAAGGGCCCTTCAGCTTGAAAGTGGATATGGCATTGGGCATGACTCAATGGATAGTCAGTAAAGCACTAAGTGTTCTGAGAGCATTTGAAAACAGTTGAAATTGTTGAGTGCAACCATGTCCAGAGTGCCCATTAACTTTCAGATTGCAGCGTTAGGAAATCAGAGAGTTTTTGCGGCAACTTAAAATCACCTGATTATTTGTCTGGAATAGAGTTAGATTTAGGGTTGCCAGAACATCCAGTTAAATCTGAATTTCAAGTAAACAATGGACCAGTTGTTCATATGTCCCAAATATTGCATGGGACGTACATGTACTAAAAACATTTGTTGTTTCTCTGAAATTCAAATTTAACCTAACAGTCTATATTTTTATTTGCTAAATCTGGCAAACGTGGATTTGCCTCCTTTTTTTGAGCTTTGTATACAAATTCATACAAAGTATTATAGTTCACTTGTGAAAAAAACTCAAATTTCAGAAAAAAATTCAAATAGCAAGTACAGGCACTTGATAAAAATGTGTTGGGTAAATATTTATTTGTTAAAATTAAAGCATCTACCATTATCCAAAAATATTAATTTCTATTAAAGTCTTGCTCATTTTTTCTCTTAAATCTGGTAATAGCAACCAGAGCGTAGACTTTACATCTTTAAAATCAGGTAAATGAGGGGCGCCTGGGTGGCTCAGTTGGTTGGGTGTCTGACTTCAGCTCAGGTCATGATCTCACAGTCTGTGGGTTCGAGCCCCACGTCAGGCTCTGTTCTAACAGCTCAGAGCCTAGAGCCTCTTTCGGATTGTGTGTCTCCCTCTCTCTCTGACCCTCCCCCGTTCATGTTCTGTCTCTCTCTGTCTCAAAAATAAATAAACGTTAAAAAAAAATTTAAATCAGGTAAATGAGATAAAGATGGTTTTACATTGAATGGTATCCTCTTCCTTTCTAGATGAAGTCTCCTATTATTGAACTGTGTGACTTCAACTTGGCTTTTATGAGCTAGTAATACAGCTGTTTTTCCTGGATTTAACTTTGTGTTCAGTTTTGAAGTGAATTGGCAACATGTTGATTTAACTACTCTAAGGGCCTTCAGGAAAAAGCAATTCATGAAAGACAATAGTCATTCTTCATAAGGCTGACTGTACATAAAATGGAGATTCTTTAGGTGTCCATGGCCTATAGGACTGGAGGGTTAATTGAAATTTTGTTTTCTGAAAATTGGGTTGTCATGTAGTAAGTGGAAAGCAGGATTCAGAAGTTTTGGTGGTAGGTAGAGGGTATACTGCAGGGGAGGGGGTTGTTTTCTTTTTCTTTTTCTTTTTCTTTTTTTTTCTTTTTTTTTTTTTTTTGGCTTTTGTTGCTATTTTCATTGGAAAATGGCATTCTCTTACCTAATAATGAATGTACTGTTGAAACATCTTGTTACTGTTAAGCAGTTGTGATGTGCAATTACTTTCTGTGTCCTTTAAAAAGTATTTGCCAGGGGTGCCTGGGTGGCTCAGTTGGTTGGGCATCCAACTCTTGACTTCAGCTCATGTTCTCATGGCTCATGGGTTCAAGCCCCACATCAGGCTCTGCACTGATGGTGTGGAGCCTGCTTGGGATTCTCTCTCTCCCTTTCTCTCTGCCCCTCCCCTGCTTGCACTCTATCTCTCTCTCTTCAGATAAATCAATAAACATTTTTTTTTTAAAACTTTCAAAAGTATTTGCCATATATTTGTATCATTTCTTTAAAGTATTTGCATTATACAGAAATACAATAGAGGGTATGACAAGTGGAGGAAAACAATTTTAAACAAATAATCAAATGTATCCCTAAAAGGAAACTGAAAACATTTCTAATCTATAGAAACAAGTAATGATTTTTGTTTTAAGATCATTCTTGGTTATTGGGGCACCTGGGTGGCTCAGTCAGTTAAGCGTCTGACTATCGGTTTTAGCATGTGAGGTCATGATCTCGCAGTTTGGTGAGTTCAAGCCCCACATCAGGCTATGCGCTGACAGTGTGGAGCCTGTTTGGGATTCTCTCTCTCTCTTCCTCTCTCTCTCTGCCCCTCTCCTACTCACACTGACTCTCTCTTAAAATAAATAAATGAATTAAATCTGTTTTTAAAGATTATTCTTGGTTATTAATGATGGAAATAAGGGAAGTAAAAGAAAAAAAAAAACCCTGTAGTTGACCCTTACACAACATGGGTTTGAACTATGGGGGTACACTAAAAAGTGTATTTTTTATAGTATTGTACTGGAGGTGTATTTCCTTATGATTTCCTTAACAACATTTTCTTTTCTGCGACTTACTTTATTGTAAGCATACAGTATATAACACATATAACATATAAACTATGTGTGTATCAATTATTTATATTATCTGTAAGGTTTCTGGTCAACAGTGGATTATTAGTAGTTAGGTTTTGGGGGAGTCAAAAGTTATACACTGATCTTCAACTATGGAGCAGGTCAGAGCCC
Source organism: Leopardus geoffroyi (assembly GCF_018350155.1). NCBI lineage: Eukaryota > Metazoa > Chordata > Mammalia > Carnivora > Felidae > Leopardus > Leopardus geoffroyi. Next base: position 30,109,182 of record NC_059341.1, on the reverse strand, counting down.
CTAACCCCCTTCATTGTTCAAGGGTCAACAGTATTTTACTTTACAGAGAACATGGAATCATAGGAAGTCAGAGTTGAAAGGGGCCTTCCAGGTTATCTAGCCCAACTCTTTTATTTAACAGATGAAGAACTGGAAATCTAAAGTCATTAAAGATGAAGTGATTTGTCCGAGGCCCAACAGCTAGCTAGTGGCAGAACCAATACTAGACATTTGAGGGCCCGATGCTTAGATCTTTGTCCCACCCACTCATATCACAGGGTCGCAGGAACAACCCAAGCCACTGCACACCTCTGCCAGGAAATTGTGGATCTTCAGGCTTTGGTCACCCTCTGTCATCACTGCTGTGATGCCTTCCAAGTAGCCCAACCTTCAGGGGTACGAGACAGGCTAGTGAGAGATGAAGACGAGGCTCCAATGTTGAGGAACTTCTCCACTGGAAACTTACAGTAGGAGCTTGTGAACTCTAGCCATTGTCACTTGGAGGCATCAGTCCTTCCCAGATGATGCCTTGGAATCCACTTGCCTCTTGAGCTGAACTGCAAGAGAGGCCATGGGAAGATATGGGGAAGGAAGAAATCTAAAGATGAAACAGATATCCTTACTTTGCCTTCCTGGTCTCGCCTCCATTCCAGATTATAAGTCTCTGGCCCATTCTCCAAACCACAGCACTCCTAGTGCTTTCAAAGTCCTCTTGTTTCTGTCTGGAAGGGGACAGATGCTGAAGAGTGATGAGAAATGGGAGCCCATTAGACCTGAGTTTTAGTCCAAGCCTCTCCAACATCCAATTTGCAAGTTTATCTTATCTTTTCTAATTTTATCTTATCTTTTCTAATTGTAAAATAACACATACCAATGCATTGTTTGGAAAGAATTTTTTTTTTTTAATTTTTTTTTTTCCAACGTTTATTTATTTTTGGGACAGAGAGAGAGCATGAACGGGGGAGGGGCAGAGAGAGAGGGAGACACAGAATCGGAAACAGGCTCCAGGCTCTGAGCCATCAGCCCAGAGCCTGACACGGGGCTCAAACTCACGGACTGCGAGATTGTGACCTGGCTGAAGTCGGACGCTTAACCGACTGCGCCACCCAGGCGCCCCTGGAAAGAATTTTTAATCTCTTAGAAAATATAGCAAAATGATATTGAAACCAGTGTTCACTTTTGTACCAAGATCAAGCAATTGTGGTTGCAGCAGTCTCTTCCTGGAACTGCCAAACTCGGACAATTGCTGTCTTAATCCTAGCCATGCCTTTGTTTAGAAGGAATGAAATGGAGAAGATAGGGGATGTTGATGCCAGGTGGAAGTAGGACCTATAACTCTCAGGTGGCTGAAAACTGCACTGTGGAACCCACGGGAAAAGATGTTTCAGGTTATGATGGTGCAGGGTGAATGATTGACTAAGCTTGTATTGTTTTGCAGGTAGACTTGGGCCTTCTGCGCTTTGTCACTGCTGTCGGGACACAGGGAGCCATTTCAAAGGAAACCAAGAAGAAATACTATGTCAAGACTTACAGAATAGACATTAGCTCCAATGGGGAAGACTGGATCACCATAAAGGAAGGAAATAAACCTGTCGTAAGTTTCGCTGTCAGCCCCTCAACCAATTCAGTCTTTGAAACGGATGATCAATTTTTACTTGTTTGTTTGGGAGCTTTCTGTCTGGCCTGGTTTAGTTTGGGATTGATTTAAAATGAAAAGTGCAATTTGAGGTTTATATCTGACCAAGGGGTGGGGGTGGAGGGTTCTCATGTTCCCAGATCCAGAAGCCAAGAGGAAATTATACAGATGCTTCCTAGAAAAGTCAATACCAGCCAAATTAAGTGTTAGACTCAAGAATCACTTTAACCCTCCCATGGGGACACTGAGCATGTATAGGATAAGCACTGTCTTTTTAGAACCTGAGGAGTTGTTCTGTTTTGCTTCCCCGTGTTTCTTCATTGTCTTTCATAGATTCCTTCTTTCTTCCTCTCAGTCATGGGCTGGTTTTAGAAAACTCCTTTTCATCTACCCTCTGTGGCTCACAAACTAATTTACAAGAGTGTTTGGCCGTTTATGTGAAAATGAATAGAAGAAAGGCAGTTCACAGTGTTCCCTCAGATCACACAAATGACATGATATTACCTCCTCACTGCTCTTAACAAAAGAACACACACCAACCATGCCCTGCCCTGGGTGCCCTACCCTAAATCATTTGGAGCTGAGTTGTTTTTCTCAGCCTGCGTGTTTATTTGAAGTTATGCTTGCTCTGATTTATTCATCAAAAGATTTCTGAGATCTCATATTCACTGTTTCCCCAAAACTAAAAGCTTGCCCTGAAGGCCAAATAAAATGCACAGAAATGATAAGGATAGTAGCAAAGATCCAGGTAACTTGAAATTCAGGATTTGGGAAGAGGCCAATTAACATGTCCTTGTCTCTGTTTTGAGCATGCATGGCCTGATTTTCTCCTTCTGGGTCTGGAGCTAAGAAGAGCCATAGTGTGAAGTGAGAGAACTGTTAATTCCTTTTGATTAGCTGCAAAGCCCCCACTCTTATTTAGGGCAGACAAAATGAAAGTAGATATATAGACAGTTGCCCTGTGGGAGGGAAGGTCTATGGACAGCAAGTTCAAGGCCACTGAGTAGCCCTGGAGGACATGGAACCAGTCTTCCATCTGGGGAAGAAAAATCCTCATAGCCAACATTTGTGAAGCTTTGGCAAGTAAAATTTGACCCTAAGTTTCATGACTTAATCTTGACATATTTTTGAAGACATGCTTTAATTACAAACAAACAAACAAACAAACAAACAAACAAGATACTAATGCCCAGGACACAGCAAGGAGAGTAAGGAGAACTGACCTCAGGCCTTCAGGCCATTTCTTTAAAACATGAGTGCTACTTCTCCACGGTGTCCTCGTCAGCCGCTGGCCATCAGTCATTGGCATGGCCCAGAAGGGGCTGTCCGATAGCACACACCAGGTTCTGAGGGGGTGTCTGACAATGCACAGAGCTCACTCTAGGTCCACTATCGGGAACATCCTGGCACATGGAAGGGCTTCCAGAGTGAGAGGCAGAAAGAATAAAGAAGGATTCGGCAAAGATATAGGTGCGACATCCATCTGAGCACTTTTATTGAACCTAAATGCAAGCCAGACGTCCACCTGGTGTCCAGTTATTGTTGTCCACCCTCCTTTCCCTTTACTTTGCGGCCTCTCAGACACTGACCCCTACCCTCTTCCCTGCTTTCTTAGCCAATGACAAGGCCAGCAGCCCTCTTTATGTTGAGTGGAATGTATGTACCTCCATGGTTTTCAGCAAATGTGAAGTCCCCTCAGTGAGAGCCAGAGTTCACCCCCAGCCTGTGCCGGGGCATGCAGTGCTCTTAACTGACTGTCAGGCTCTCCCTGAAGTGGACTTGTTGACCCTTCAAGCGTTATATGGCTTGGGACTCTGCTTCCTCTGGCAGCTGCCCATTCTTCTCTGTCACACAAAAATGCTCCCACACAGATTGTTTCCCAGAGAGATTTGCTGAAGTAGGACAGAAATCCAAAGGCCATCACAGGCGAGGATAAATTATGATATTAAACCATCTCTGGAGAGGGATCAGGCTAACGGCCAACTTTGTAAAGCATTTGACCACCTTCAGTCACACAGGCCACTTAAGCTAAATGAAGTAAAAACATCAGCTCGACCTTTAGAAGTCCTTTCTCCCAGGGGAAGAACAAGTCTTGGGAAATTGTGATTCTCCTCTGAGAACTTACCTGGAAATGTGGGGAGGAATCTCCAGGCCTCCAATGGGCTCAGTAATGCTCAAGTGACACAACATAATAGGAATATGGTGTGGCTGTGTAAGAAGCAGAGCACTAGCTGATTTACTTTGACATGGGATATCCCCAGTTCAGGGCCAAAGTGAAAGACAGGGAAGTAGAGGCTTTCAGTTCCTCCTGAGGTGGGTCTAGTGCCGGATGTTCCAGCATGGAACCTGCTGAAGAACACAGCAGTGGAGCCACGCCCAGGAAGAGTAGTCCCGACACATCCTTGTGGGAAACTCATTCATGACTGGCACTTACTACATTTGCAGTTACAAGCCTCATCTTTCTTAAAATAAAATGGCTCATTTTTAAAACTAGAAGCAGGAGCCCTGGAAAAGCTGATTTCCAGTTACATATCATTTATAACTCAGTGTTGATTTTGACCGCTAAAACATAATTTTACCAATATCCAAAAAAGATGAAATATCATTACTTAGTTGGCGTCAGGGATAAAGTTTCCCATCAAGAAATGGAGTTAAAAGAGGGGAAGCTACTTGACACAGTGCTGTAGCTGGGAATATAACCTAGAATTTTCAAAAAGCCAAAATCTATGGGGGCACCTGGGTAACTCGGTTGGTTAAGCATCTGACTTCAGCTCAGGTCATGATTTCACAGTTCGTGGGTTTGAGCCCCATGTTGGGCTTTGTGCGGACAGCTCAAAACTTGGAGCCTGCTTCAGGGTCTGTGTATGTCTCTCTCTCCCCACTTCCCCGCTTGTGCTCTGTCTCTCATGAATAAATGTTAAAAAAAAATTTTTTTTTTTTAAAGCCAGACCCTACACTGAACTCAAAAAGTACTCCTTCTAGGGGCGCCTGGGTGGCGCAGTCGGTTAAGCGTCCGACTTCAGCCAGGTCACGATCTCGCGACCCGTGAGTTCGAGCCCCGCGTCAGGCTCTGGGCTGATGGCTCAGAGCCTGGAGCCTGTTTCCAATTCTGTGTCTCCCTCTCTCTCTGCCCCTCCCCTGTTCATGCTCTGTCTCTCTCTGTCCCAAAAATAAATAAACGTTGAAAAAAAAAATTAAAAAAAAAAAAAAAAAAAAAGTACTCCTTCTGGGGGTTCCTGGGAAAGTAAAATAGAGTGAGTTCCCATGCACCATCTATAGTATTATGTAGGTCCTTATGATAAAGTTAATAATTTCCAACTTTTTTGGATAGCCTTTTTTAGGTAGCCTTTAACAAATGTTGTCTTCGTAATAGTGCTTTTGGAGTCTCTAGGATCTCAGAAAATTGAATGGATGATTAGGATAACATTCTACATTACACGTGATTTCTTCTGATTGCCATCATTTGAAAAAAATAACATGACAAATTACTAATGCCACCTCAACCTTTGATGGGCAATGCTGAAATTACAAATAATTTTTATAGGCATTTGTGGAAACATATTTTTGTATTTGTCTTAAATCTGAAGAGGCTGTCATTAAAGGACCCTTTCTTTTTCTATATAGATCTTTCAGGGAAACACCAACCCCACAGATGTTGTGTTTGGAGTTTTCCCTAAACCACTAATAACTCGATTTGTCCGAATCAAACCGGTGACTTGGGAAACTGGCATATCTATGAGGTTTGAAGTCTATGGCTGCAAGATAACAGGTGAGCTCCAGCTTGAAGATGGCCCAGTTTTGATTTATGTAAGCTTTGCAATATAGGGAGTTTTTATAATTTTAGGAATGGGAATTTTATAATTTTATATAAAGCTGGTCATTTTCTTTATATAAATCTGGTCATTTTCAGTTGGTGGTTAAAGGCATATGCTTTGAGTTTAGACATCTGTGTTCAAATCCTGTTGATACTCCTCACTAGCTTATTTTGTGAGGGGATTTATTGTCTTTCAAAGCCTTAGTGATCTCAACTAGAAAACAGTCATCATGCACCATGCAGGATTGTTGTGATAATGGAGTAGCTCATGGATATAAAGTGCTCAGCACAGCCTGGTGCTAAGTGACACCTTTCCACTTGACTCCAAGCTCCATGATGGTGAGCACTGTGCTTTTCATCTCTGTTTCCTGGGTGCAGGGCACACTGACAGGTGCTTAGTCGATTTGCAATGAAAAATTACTGCATGGCATGCTCTCCACCTTTTTCATTTTGATGCCAATGGGTGGCTCTGTCAGCCACCGTCAAGAAGGAGTTTAACTTATGAGAATTTCTCTCTTCACTCACTCTACCTGGACAACTTTTTGTCTCAATGTCTATCCCTCTTTTATTAAATTCATACACTAATATTAGAAATTGATCGGTCAATTTTCCTCTCTTTTTGTTTGTTTCTTCTGACATTCACAGGACTTAAAAAATCTCTGTTAAATTGATGTAAGTAGAGGGATTACACCCATTTGAGAGATGAAGGTGTACTCTGGAGGCACGAAAGGCTAAAAAAGTGGGCCAGCTCGGGACAGAGTTGGAAGTAAAAGAACTGTCGTCACTGTCACTCTAACTGCATTTCTCTGGCGATTCACTGATCTTCCTGTGCCACCATTGTGTATTCTGAAGTAAATACTAGTCAGGCCACAATTCCTCACCATTTAAGTAAATACATTGCAAAGGTTTCACACACACACACACACACACACACACACACAGCAGTACAATGTAACCTTCAGTGTAAGTTTAAAAGTTAAATGGAATCAGTAACTGATTCACCAAAAAGTAATTAAAAGTGAACCACTTTTAAAAGTCTCTGAACTATCTTTTAATATTATGTTAGTGTACATAGTTAGGACATTTAATCTCTTCTTCCATGAATGCTAGTATTATTGTTTTTATTTTTATCCTTTGTAGGATAATTATATCGAGACAAGGAAACTACTGAATTTAAAACAAAAACAAAAACAAAAACAAAAAAAAAAAACAAAAACAAAAGCCCCACCACCTGGGCAATTTTCAATGAAATTACAAGCCATTTGGACAAGAGCGCCACAAGAAAAAACTAAGGAGAAAAAAAACTATCCTTGTTTATAGGAGAGTCCATTTTGGCAAGTAATAACTGACACCTGATTTTACCAAAATCATATTTATTTCCATACCAGAGACAGGTTTGTTTATTGTTTCAGGATCTAAGACTAAGAAAGTTCAAGGCCTTGGAGGCAGGAATTGGGTGGAGAGAGGTTTGGAGGAAGAAGCGATGTTGAAAAGTTAGATATAACCTTGGCTTTATTTTTGATCAGCAGATACATGAGAAAAGTTCTAGGTCATTTTCAGAGAATTACAAATTTCAGAAGTTGCTCATAAATTTGTAGAAACAAGGCCATTTGAGGTCAGGGTGGAAATAATTTCTGGCTCATTTCTAATCTAATGTCACTGCACCAAAAAAAAAAAAAAAAAAAAAAAAAAGAAGAAGAAGAAGAAGTAACTTTGTAAAGACTCCAAATGTAGTAGTCTAAACTCTGATTTCTGAAGTTCTCCTTTTAGTTCAATAAAACACACTTAAATTTGAACCTCTCTTTCCATTTTCACAAGGATTTCCCTGAGAGTTCGTTCTAGGTGTGTGAGTCTTCACATGTGAAGAAGGCAAATACTTTATTGGATTTTTAAAACCAAAAATGTTACATGACTCAACATTAAAGGACTAATTAAATGTCTAGTTTATTTATTTAAACATAGATATCTAAAATAGCATACACTATTTTCACATATATTTTATTTTACTATTATTTTAAGGAGCTATTTTTTCCCAAAAAAGATACTGCTTTTAAGTTCATAGCGCTAATATTTTTATCATGACCCCTGATATATTTTAGATACTTCTCTCTAGTAAGGTAGCTACAATCTCCAAATAACTGACCAAGGCAGATTTTGGGGAAGGCAGCATGTTATAAGGATGGTCATGTGGACAGAAAGTGTGCAGACATCTATCCAGGCCTCGCTCTCGACTGTCCACTTGGTGAATGTGAGACCATGGGCAAGACATTTTGTCCCTCTGAACTCCATTTCCTGGTCAGTAAGATTAACCTTAATTCAGCTGTAATTAAGATTAAATTGAAAGTATTTATAATACACTTGGCCTAGAGTCAGTGTTAACTAAATGGTACCCAGTAAATTACACAGTGAATGGTACTCCATGAACTGAACCTAGGACAAGTCCCAGCAAGCAGAGTTTTCTTCTTGATGACCAGAAGCAGATAGTTTTCAGCTTTCAGAGGCCCTAGTCCCCTCAGAATAGAGACTAATGCAAGAGAACAAGGCTGCAGTGTCCCTGCTGGACTGTAAGATCCGTGAAAGCAGGGGCCATGTTTGCCTTACTTTCTATTGTATCCTGTATGCCTGGAACAAGTGCTCAATACATTTATTTTTTAATGAATGAATGGATGAATGAATTGCAGTTTTATCCACAAATGACTGAATTTCAAAATACCACCCTCTCCTCTTCAGTTGGCAATTCCTAACTCAAACTGGATTAAAACAAACAAAAACTATTGAATTAAGTTATCCTGTGAATACATCATTCGACTTCCAAAGTCTCCAGAGCCCTTAAGTTTTAACCTAATTTTTGTATTCAGAAATTATTTTTTAGAAATACAATAATTCTAGAGAAGCCAGAGTATACAGTGTGGTCACCATGTAGAGATATAAAGAAAACAAGATTGGAGCAAAAACCATTCTGTTTTAAAGGTGATTGCCAAAGGAGCATTTTCATTATTTTGACAAAGCAGGCTTCATCATTTCGGCAAATATGGATATGTGGGGAAGATAATCTTGGAGGATTACTGCTTGATGTATGAGAACATACCACAAACTCGTTTAACTTGTGTTTGTTAACCAGAAGTGTCTTAACTGGTGCTTCTGCTCACATCAGTGTGTTCCTATGTTAATCAAAGTTTGGAGGGATGATCTCAGGTGCCACAATATCCTGAGTCATCATGGGAAGATTAAATTATGCTCACTCAGTTTCACCCATCAAATGCAGTTATCATGATCCCTCTCATTCTCTAAAACAGAGTATTTGATTTACCAGTATATCTGTTTTCCTATTAAAACTGTATAATTTTACCATAATATATCAATGAAAAGAATCACCTTAATTCCTCACCACAGAACTCATCTCTCCCTTCCATCTAATATTGCTTTTTAAGTTTTCGAACAGGGTTGCCAGGTAAAATACAGAATGTCCAGTTAAATTTGATGCCGATAAATGACAAAGAATTTTTTAGTATAAGTATGTCCCATGCAATATTTGGGACATACTCATACTAAAACATTATTCATTATTTAAATTCTAATTTAGTCTAGCATCCTGTTTCCTGTTTTGTTGTTTTTCTTTGATTGTTTGCTAAATTTGGCAACACTATTTCCAAAGGATTTGACATGTAGCCAGGCTAAAGCACATCTGAGCAAGCCTGCTGTGGAAGAATAGAACTAGATCCTAGCATCTTATTCAAACCTTGAAATGTTAGTGTAACTTTTCTCCTAATCATTGCTAAAAGTGAGTTATTAAATTGTTGAATTAATAATTGTTATTTAACATTGTTAAAAGTGCTAATTTTTAGTTAAAGGCAAATCAATGTGCCTCTTCACTGTTCTTTTTTGGATGAGGCAGACTTACAGAAGGAACCAGGGTCTAACTGTACTGTGGATATGTTAGCGGAATGGGGGCTGGGCATCACTAGGTTTGTTGATATGTAAACTCTGCTTTAGCCAAGTCTGCATTAGAGAAAGGACGTTAATCTGGTAAAGGTTGTGCTCGCATTACAATATTCAAGTTAATTGTGTTTTTGTCCAGATGGTAACATCTGGTACTTATTACTAGCTAAACATTTTCTTTCTAAAAGCTGATTTTGAATCAGACAGGTGTGACCACAGTGACCAAAAATGTGACTTCTATTTTTAGCACTACAATTTCATAGACCCTCAGTAAAATACTTTTTATAATTTTTTTTAATCCTCATTGAATTTATTGTATCCAGGTCCCAGCCAAGAGCAGCTACTGTGACTGAATTACAGGAAAGGGTGCTTGAGAAAAATGGCAGTTGCCTTTATTGTGTTAATAAGTTGATTCATTTATCAAATATTTGTTAAGTAAATACCATAGAAAGCCCGGATCAAGGAGTCATAGAAAAAAATTTAAATATGACTTGGCTCATGTCCTCAAAGACAAAATCTGGTGAGGCCAGTAGCAGCAATCCAAGGAGCTGCATAGGGTCATCAATATAGAGAAATGCACATAAAGTGCTAAAGAAGAGTCTCATAGAAAGAAAACCATGCCTAGTGGGAAATATTGGGAAAATTGTAGCATTCAAAAATGGCTCAAGATTTGTAGTGGTTTAGGTAGTGGGAAGGGCAAGATAATGAGGACTTCCTAGTGGAGGGAACAGAATGAAAGAAAGCCTCCCTCCATCCCACCCCCATAAGAAAGTTTTTTATTCCATTATTTATGCCTGTCACAAATGGGGTAAAATGAGGAGAGGCTTTCAAGGCTGCAGTATGGAAGACAGGACATGCATAATTCCGAGCCGGGACTGAATGCTTGGATAAAGAAATGGCATGACCTGAAATGTACAACTCATTGGAAAGTATCTGAGCAATTAACTCTTAAGGACCAGCTGATAACATGGACACAGTTTAATCTCATTAAATGCATGCCTCTCATTTAGGATGGCTATATTTTTTAAGCTAAATTTTAGTTATATTATGCAGAATTGAGTTGTTTCAAAGAAAAATAGGTTATCATTCTTATGCATGTCCTTGATTGAGATGTACAGTTTTGAAAGGAGAATAATTGAATGATTTGTTATTAAGTGGCCAATTAATTAATCAATGATCGATACTCTGCTTATGCTCAGAAGCTACTTGGACTGCTGCAGAAGATGTAAAAAGATCTGATGCTCTTCGTTGCTTTTTTTTTTTAATGTTTATTTATTTTTGAGACAGAGAGTGAACAGGGGAGGGTCAGAGAGAGAGGGAGACACAGAATCTAAAGCAGGCTCCTTCCAGGCTCTGAGCTGTCAGCACAGAGCCCGACGCAGGACTCGAACCCATGAACTCTGAGATCATGACCTGAGCCGAAGTCGAATGCTTAACTGACTGAGCCACCCAGGTGCCCCTGATGCTGTTTGTTGCTTTTGAGAAATTTATAATCTAGCTGTGGATGCAAGATAACCAATCTTAAAGCATGGAGAGAACAATTTAATGCTAAACCGTGTGCTACTTTCTGCACATGCAATCATATTTCTGACAAGGGAGAGTTTGGAATAAAGGCTAGAATAGTTTCAGAAGTTTTCATGAAGAGTTTAAGATGGGTTTTAAAATTTCAGCAGAACTTACCTCTGTCAACAGGAGGATAAGGGGCTGCAGGAACATTTTGAGCAAAGATAATGGTGAGGGTTGTATCTAGGGTATACAAAAAGACGGATTCACTGAAATATGCTGTCAGTAAGAGGAAACAAAATTAGATAAACAGAATGAAACCAAAATGAAGATTTCAAAGGCTGGATAGACTTTTTATATAGTCCTATAAATAATGGGGGGCCATGGAAATTTTTTAAAGCTCTCTTTCTTTTATTATTGTGGTAAATACACATCACATAAAATTTATAATTTTGGCCATTTTAAGTGTACAATTAAGTTGTGTGAAGTACAATCACATTATTGTGCAGCCATCACCACACTCCATCTTCAGAGCTTTTCATGATCACAAACTGAAACTCTGTACCCATTAAATACTACCTCTCCATTCCTGCCTCCCACCAGTTCCTGTGGCCACCATTCTACTTCCTCTCTTTGTGTATTTGAATCCTCTCCATACCCCACATCAATGGAATCATACAATATTTGTCCTTTTGTGTCTGGCTTATTTTACTTAGCAATGGAAGATTTTTGAGCTTAAGAATGACATTGCAAAAAAAAAAATTTTTTATGGAAAGTGAATTGGCAGTTATGGATGGTATAGACTCATAACTGGGGTCTGACAAGCCAACCAGACCAGTTAGCACCCTGGCCAGGAGGGTGCAGACCAGAGTAATGCCAAAAGGAAATGAGGACCACAAGGCAGGACCAACCAACATACTTTTTTTTTTTTTTTTTTTTTAATGAAAATATGACAGGATTTAGTAGCAGAACAGGAATGGAATATATAAAATAAAGAAAGACTAGATGACTAGGCAGAAACTAGCTGGTTGGTAGTTCCACTGGTTAAAACACAGAGTTTGATAAAGAGATTTAGTATCAAGGGGAAAAGGACCGTTTGGGTTTGGACATGGTACATTTGTGACGACAATGGGATTTTCGTGTGGAAAGCTCCTAAAGCAGTTAGAAAAGGGGTGGGCAGGACAGCCTCCGGCTGTTGGAATTACTGATTTCCTATCTCCAGCCTATCATAAACTGAACCTCTGTTGGGCAGGGCCTGTACTGGATCTAGGGCTAAATTCTAGATACCAAAGGGACTGGAACATCAGTACTTTGACATTAAGCTTGGAAGAACTCAAAAATGGGGAAATGTCTATCTTCACGGAAGAGTTTCCTTCTTGGAATGTGAGTGTGGGAGGGAGTGCTATAAGTCTAGGAGAAAGGTTTGAGGGAGGGAGAGCTTTGGTTTAATGTCAAATGATCCAGAGACTTAAAAATGTATATGAATGGGTACAATGTTCCTATTCAGTCTGTGGTATTCTCTTTCTAAGCATGGAGAGTTATAGAAAATCATTTTACATCATCTATTTCATTCCACCCTCTAGATTATCCTTGCTCTGGCATGTTGGGTATGGTGTCTGGACTTATCTCTGACTCCCAGATAACAGCATCAAACCAAGGGGACAGAAACTGGATGCCTGAAAATATTCGCCTGGTAACCAGTCGCTCCGGCTGGGCACTGCCACCTGCTCCTCACCCATACATAAACGAGTGGCTCCAAGTGGACCTGGGGGAAGAGAAGATTGTGAGGGGCATCATCATTCAGGGGGGGAAGCACAGGGAAAACAAGGTGTTCATGAGGAAATTCAAGATCGGGTACAGCAACAATGGCTCAGACTGGAAAATGATCATGGATGACACCAAGCGCAAGGCTAAGGTGAGATCCAGGGATGGGAGCAGCTGCTGGGGAGGAAGTCCTTTCTCATGTCATTGACTTAAATCCAGGACCTCCAGCATTTTCCTGAGGAAGTACGACTTTGTATTTCTTTTAAGCCATGACATCAGTGGAAGTGTGGATGGTGTCCGTAAGACCCCCATTCTAGGGAAGACAGGAATGAGATGCTAAAAGTGGTATCTGAGATCAACGCAGAAAAGAATTACATTGCTGGCTGCCTTTCCTTCCTTAGGGAACAGGGGAAAGCTTGACACTCAGGAGACAGGGCGGCCCAGAGCCTGGGAGCCTGGGGACTGACAGGGCAACCCAGCAGAAACTCAGAATCTCTCAACAGATTTTAATCTGTTAGCCACTGCCCCACCCCCATCCCTTTTCCCTTCTCTCACCCATCCCTCATTTAAGTGGCTTTTGGGGGGGTTTTGTTGCTGGTTTTTTGGTTTTTTTTTTTTTACATTTTAATTGTGGTGACATACACATAACCTAAAATTTACCATCTTAACCTTTTCAGATGTAAAGTTCAGTGGTGTTAGGTACATTCCTACTGTTGTGCAACCGATCTCCAGAACTTCCTCATCTTGCAAAACTGAGAATCTGTACCCACCCCGCAATGACTCCCATTTCCTGATGCCCCAGCTCCTGGCGACCACCATTCCACTTTCTGTCTCTGTGAATTTGACTTCTTCAGGAGCCTCCCATAAGTGGAATTATACAATATTTGTTTCTTTGTGACTGGCTTACTTTACTTAGCACAGTGTCCTCAAGTTGGAGCAACAGGATTCCATTTCTTTTTAAAGCTGAATGATACTCTACTGTATGCACATACCACATTTTGCGTATCCATTCATCCACCTATTGCCACTTTCATTGTTTCTGCCTTTTGGCTTTTGTGAATAATGCTTGAGTATGTTTTTTTATGCCTTGGAACCTTTTAAAATACACTTGGCTCTTGATCCAATGATAAGGGAGATCTTCCAACATTCATCACAACACGTGGTATCGTTTTTTTTTTTTAACCAAACAGATTCTTTAGGGATTATGTTTTACTTAGGCTGGTGGTCAAACTAATTTGCATTTTCTTTTTTTTAGTATATGTGCTGCCGAAGTGAGCACTGATTTGCATTTTCTGAGCACACAACACCAGCTAGGCCTGATGATGGCTGGTTTGAGTGTGAATAAGTAACAACCCATAGACCATCAGTTCTGTGTGCACTGAGGGAAGCATTCAGCTGATGGCACTTCTCACACCCAACACAACTGGCTTTCCATCCCAGCTTTTGCATCTCTGCTTTGCTCAGGACCTACTCCTTTTGTGAAAAGATTTTAGCCCATTGGAGGGAACGTTATCCTTGCTCCCACTCTAAAGGACTGTGGTGATGTGCCTTGAATATAGTGACTCAGGCCAAGGGCTTTGCAGGCAGGAAACAAAAGCCCAATGGCACAGCCAGATCCCCCTCTGTCCAGAAGCTGGACTCTGCAGAGACCACCTGTCCCCACTGGCTACCTGTCCACCAAGGCCGTGGTCAGCACCAGTGTGGCAGGCCACTGACAGTGATGTTGCTGTCGGAAATGTAAGAATCTCTCTCCCATCTCGCCCCTACTTAACTTGTGGTTTCTAAACCATTTCCAGTGTTTTTTTTTTTTTTTTAAATCTACATTACAGCTACTTTCCTTCTTGTGTTCATTTCATTCCCCACCCCCTTTATGCCTGCCCCTCTTGTTTTGATAAAAGAAAACGTAAAATAAACACCAGAAACCGGAGTTCCCCTTAAGAGCCCATCTTTTCAGAGGAGTTGTGAGCCTTCTGACTTTGTCACAAAGTGTGAATATGCCACACATCAGCAGCATCCTGGTGCTGTTGTGACAACAGCAGGTGTTGTGACACCTTCAACATGAGGGTTCTAGGAGAGAAAGAAAACAAATTACCATATGCTTTGGATAAGGTGCCTCATTGAGTCTGCAATTAAGTCTAAAGCTATCACTCTACTGTAGTACATTGTGCATAGAATTCCACCAGGAGCCAGCACACAGGTTTCAATCTTAACAAAAAACTCCACTCATGAGTATGTGAGATTTTTCTCCTCAAATATGATCTTATCCATCATTATCATCCCCCTATGATATTTAAAACCACAAAAGCCTCTAAATTATTTACATAGAGCCTAATCTGTCATTCCTGACATGTCCTTCTCCTTAAATAAAATCTTTAAGATGCAAAAGGACATGGGTAAAGCCTTCAGTTTAGGTGCAGTGCATATTACTAAATTGTATAATGATACTTAAAACATACTCTATTTAAACTTACAAATGAAGGTCACCTGCTTAGGATGCCAAGTATCTTTTGTGTAATAGTAGAATGAGTACTGGGTTTTATGAATAAAACAGTACTTTGATGGCTATAAAATCCCCTATATCCTGCTCCTCACTTCCTACCCTCAAGTAGTACATGATGGACAAGGTATATCAGAGTCTTTGAATTAAGCAGAGAGGAGATCTAAATGCTCAAATCCCTCTTCTTCTAAACCACGGTGAGTAACAGGACACAAAGATATTTCATAAACGATCTTATGTTAGCAGTGTTAGCTCATTTCCATATAGATCCTTGCTGCTAATATTCTTTCCAGCTCATCACGGACAGCTTTTATAATTTTCTACATTGTCCTAATTCTTTACTCAAGTTAAAATTAGAAGAAGAGCTTGGAGTCTATAGCTATAAGTGCTTTTCTCCTGTGATTGTTGGAGCTATATTAACATAGAACAGGCATGCATAGTAATGTTGTTTTCATTATAATTATATCTCACTGACGACACTTAATTGGGCCTAACAATAATATATGTCAGATTCCCAATTACTGGAAGCAACTGTGTTCCATCAAGAGTGCAGAACCCCAATAATGATTTTACTCTTCAAAATAAGAGAAGGCAGCTTTAGGGGAAGAAGCGAGTCTGTGTTAACCATGTTCTTTAGATTTCTGGAGACTTTTCTGGATTGGATAGGACCAATTAATTTATTTCTGGAACTCAGAGAACCTCTGGCCAGATCACAGTCAACCCAATCCGTCTGTTTTCACTTACATGTGTGTCCCTTTTAGCCCTGATATTTCTACCACTGAATGATCACATCTTTTGCTGGCTTATGACATCTTGATCCAGGAATCGGGTATGGTCCCTGCTCCTGACTGACATGGCCTGGTGGCTGGCCATCCACTCAATCTAATCTACCAGTCAGTAACCCAAACTGCAATACATTTAAAGAAAAATTAAGGAAACTAAGTATGTGGCCTTGGTTACAGACCTCAGTTACCTGAATGTAATGAGATTAGACATGATTATTTCTAAGGGCAGAGGCATCATAGCAGTGTGGTGAAGGGCCCCAGTTAAGACTGCCTAGGTTTGAATCCTGGCTCTGACACTTACTGTATGTATGGCCTTGGGCAAATTACTTGACCTCTCTGTGCCTCACCTGTCAACTGAGGACAATGATAGAATGTACCTCAAGGAGTTGTCTTGAGGATTAAATGAATTCATATACTTTAAGCACTTAGAACAACGCCTTGCACCAGGAAACATGATGCGATGTTTCATGTGTAACAAGACACTCACAATGATAAGGCAAGATGATTTTCCTAATCTCCCTCCCCACCTACCTTTAGGGGTAGGATTAAAGAATAATGTTGGGAGAAGAGGATAGAAGAAGGCTTATCTATTTCTTGAAAAAATTATTGTTCCATTTTCTTATGATTCCACTCAAGGATTTTGACCTTCCTGTCAATGTAAAAAGGGAAATAAAATAATCAAGTAGCAGCACGGGCAATGAGTGGCCTGGCCCCCGAAGAATGTCACAGTGACTTCAAGTCAGGAATGTATTTCAAAAAAAGGAGCCCATTCACACGGCAGTTCAGCCAGGCATCAGAGCCTCACTTGATAGCCAGGACCCTTGTTACTTTCCTGAGAGGCTCTTTTATCTACAAATGCCTCCAACTGGTGGTTCTGCTTAAGTAAATAGCAATTTCAGTGAGTTGGAATAACCCCAGTTCCTAACTAAATAGCACTTGTACTACATTAAATTTAATATCTCCTTCTTCAGGAATTTAATCACTCCCTCTTCTACAGGTTTTAGCAAACTAGGACCCGCTTCTTTAAGAGAATGTAACAGGAGTCGTCACTGAAAATGTGGTGTCTAACATAGCTCTGAAAAATGGCAGCTTCTCTTCCTGACTTCTCTTCCTCCACCTCAAGGAGGTGGTAGAAGTGTCACTTCTTGAAGGCACATCAGCATAGCATTGAAAACGTGTCTCATTAAATCCTCAGCTTCTGGTATAGCTTCAGTGTGTACTTCAAAGTTTCTGAGAAATGACATCTGTCACTTCTTAGAGAAGCTTTAGTTGTTTTCTTCCCCCCTCCTTTCTCATTTATGAAAGACATGTCAGCCATTTACGAGGTGGTGGGATGGGGTCTGTTTCTCTGCCCTATTAAGAGTCCTGAAGGAGGGATTCCTCTACCGAAAGGGAGGTTTTATTGATAATGGTGTTTCTCCTACTTCAGTCTTTTGAAGGAAACAACAACTATGATACACCAGAGCTACGGACTTTTCCACCTCTTTCCACACGATTCATCAGGATCTACCCTGAGAGAGCCACTCATGGAGGACTGGGGCTGAGGATGGAGCTGCTGGGCTGTGAAGTGGAAGGTAATTACAACGTCCCGAGTCCCTTCTAGTTTCCCACTTTTTAATCTCTTTCTTCATGCATTTATGCCCCTGATGGCGCGGCTGCAAATTGCCAGCTTTTTCCCCTGGGTGATCCTACCTTGTGCCTGTCAGTCTGTGAGGCTCGACGTTCTAGCACATTCCACCAAACAGTGCCTTCAGAATCCCACTTTTGTATTGGTTGTTTGTGGAACTCTCCTCAGATTCTTTGGGTTGCCTTCTTTGACTTTTTTAAGTTTCCTGAGGTGAAATTTGCATAACATAAAATTCACCATTTTTAAGTAAACAATTCAGTGGCATTTAGTACATTCACAGTTATTTTTGCGACCACCACTTTTATCTAGTTCCAAAGCAAAACCCCCACCCATCAAGCAATTTCCCCTAGACCCCTGGCAATCACTAATTCCTTTGACTTTTTAGTGTTGTTTAGCCATCTGTGTCCCATTCAACTTTCTGTCTGCAGTGTTGACTGCCATCTCATACTAGTGGGAAACAGCATTTGACAGACAGAACCACCACCATTATCTTGAATGAACTGCTTAGGCTACTGCAGAGAAACAAAACTTTACATGAGATAATATGTATGAATGTATGGTGAGGTGTGTTTTAGGATATTACTGCATACACTTATCATATGAAAGTCATCTCAAGGACAAATTCAGCTCACACACTGACCTCAGAACTGCACTTACCTCTGCATTTTTAAATCACATAATAAATAAAAGGAATGTTTGAAAAATGATATGATAGTTGTTTATTGTACCATCTAATGCTTTTGTGCATTAGAATTCCCATCTGCCTTAGATTTGGGCATAAAGAGTAACCAACTTTTCCATCCCCATAAAGGTCTTTCTCTAGGTTAGCTCAAAGAATGGCTATTGTTGGTACCCAGATGTTAATCAATTGAGCATATGCTCATGGTTGTTTCAAAGAATGCTTTTTAATATCACCTTCTTGTGGTTTCAAAATTATTTGTGTTTTGAGCTACCCAAATATAATTACATTCTTGAGCACATTAAACATCATAAAACTTTTCTTATGCACTAAAGAATCTGAAGCTATAAATCACCATACTAGTGAATAATTCATAGCTACTTTTGTATGTATTTATTTTAAAGCAGGCCATTATCTCCCATTCTTTATTGTGTAGTTGTTTCCTTATCTGTAGTCATATCTCAGACCTCTGAATTATCCAGTCACTATCAGCACAGGCTAAGAATGACTATGTGCCAGGACTTTGGCAAAGATACCAAGAAACAAAAAGGGATGGGCAGATTGAACCCACTGCAGACAATGTTTGTTCCATTTACTGGGAAACGTGTTCATCTGGAAAAGGGAGTCGGTTGCCATGATGCAGGTCATTAGCCTGGATTCTAGAAAGCAACACTGATTTAAGAGGTGGAATGAATGGATGGCTGAAAAGACTGAGCCTGGTGGCAGTTTGCCAGTGTCAACTCTGTAGTGAGAGGTACAAATCGTTGGTGAAGAGATTTGCCACAGATGTTTCCAAGCACTCACAAAAGTGAGGAAGTTGCCCTTAGCCATAAGAGAAACCAACATCCGGGGAAAGTAATGTCAAAACTTTTTGACACAATCTGTGAAAGGGAGTGGTTTTTTTTTTTTCTTCCTTAAAATGATTAACAGGCCCTATTAAAATATCTGCTTCATGACTGTGCCATGGGACATACCTAGAGGAATACGGGAAGACGGTGAGATATAGCCGAGCCTTCTACAAGTGTCTGTCCTGTTTGGGGCTAGCATTTACAAGACACAATTAGAGAATCACAGAAGATAAAATATATCTAAGTAGTAAAATTGGGAAATAAAAATTATTCACTTTCTATTTTTTAAATTTTTTTTTTATTTTTATTCTTTTTAATTTTTTTTTTTCAACGTTTATTTATTTTTGGGACAGAGAGAGACAGAGCATGAACGGGGGAGGGGCAGAGAGAGAGGGAGACACAGAATCGGAAACAGGCTCCAGGCTCTGAGCCATCAGCCCAGAGCCCGACGCGGGGCTCGAACTCACGGACCGCGAGATCGTGACCTGGCTGAAGTCGGACGCTTAACCGACTGCGCCACCCAGGCGCCCCTCTATTTTTTAAATTTAAACCAGGTACTACCCTGGGCCACTTCCAGTGAGGAATTCCCCCTTTATAAATCCCATAAGGAATGCAGATGAATAGAGAGTTTAAAATACTTAAAAGTGGCAGGTAACTCAGTGAATACAAGTATCTGGATTAGCAGGGAGGATTCCACTGATTCACTGATAGCAGTACGTGGAGCCCAAAATGTGTGTGTATGCATTTCACAAAGTCTAGATGGTGTGCCTAAACACTGTGCACATTCTCTGTACACATTCCTAGTGTGTGCTCTGGGCAGTTGAGGAAGTTGAAGCTAGCTAAATTTCTTTCTTTTTTTTTTTTTTTTTTTTTTTTTTAATACTTATTTATTTATTTTGAGAGGGGGGTGGGTCAGAGAAAGAATCCCAAGCAGGGTTTGTGCCATCAGCTCAGAGCTGGACACAGTGCTCCATCTCATGAGATCATGACCTGAGCCGAAATCAAGAGTCTGACACTTAACCGACTGAGCCACCCAGGTGCTCCTAGCTACATTTCTATATTTGTCATAACTCTGCTCAGTAATTAAGCACAATAACAAAGACTATCAATTTTTTTATTGAGAAAGAAGCAGTTACCAACACATTCCCAGACACATGGCCAGAAGCTATTAGAGAACAGGCCCCCACTCCCAGTATCTTGTCTGGTTCTCAGACATTGAGAGCTGTACATTATCTCAAGCCTTGCAAAGTGAAAGGTAATGCCAAAAACTGTAAAATATTAAACAGATTGCAAGAATGAGTAACAGGCTGAAAAATAATAGACCAAACTAAGTTTAAAGAACTTCAAAAGCAGTCTTTGATTAATGTTGGCTACCTTTCAACTATACACTCAAAGATACAGGAATACCTGTCCACAGTGGAATGCAGTCTTCCGGGAGTTAAGGGAAAATGACCCCAGGACATCTAAGACAGCTCCTTTCAAACACCTGCTCTGGAGAGGGGGATCACAAGTTGAGAAGCTTACTTAAAGGGAAATGGAGTCATTCACAATTTTCTTTCTTTTTTTTTTTTTTTTAAAGAACAATATTGTACTAAAAGTGAATCTTGAGACTCCCTTTTGGAGAAAAATTCTAATACAAACCTAGCAAGCTTAGCTAATACTAAGAAAGTAAAAGAACTCATGACAGGCGAATTCTCTAGCCCATTGAGAATGTAAGGAAAAACAGTTGAAGCAGAATCTCTGTCATCAAAGTTCTCAATTCCAGGGTCATGAATAAATAACCAGTGAGAATGCAAGCACTTTTCACAAAAAGGATGTTTATGTAGATAGCAATGTATAAAATGCTAGGGCAGCCAGCTCTACTGAACAGATATGGATCAAATACCAAAACAAAGCAGTCCCCAACGAATTCTGCCAAATCCAAGTAGATTTAGCTCCTGAAAGGGAGGCGAATCATGCTCCTGGCCTTCTTACCACGGATTAGAGTTTTCTGCAAAGGTGTTAGCAGACTCAATAGCCAGAGCCTTGCAAATACATTTCAGAGGTGTGAGGTAGTAATCCTTGGATCTTGTTTCAGCACCTACAGCTGGACCGACCACTCCCAACGGGAACCTGGTGGACGAGTGTGATGATGACCAGGCCAACTGCCACAGCGGAACAGGTGATGACTTCCAGCTCACAGGTGCAGAAACCATCTTCATCCCATTGCTGTGCCATTTCAGTCATGTCGTAGTAGAGACCTGCTAGTGCATGTCTGTTCATGTTTGTGTAGCTCCTCACGGTGGCGGCCATCATCAACTGGGGTCACTGCTTCCTTTCCTCATGCCGTCTGCCGCCGCCGTTCGACACAATTATTTTAGCCATTTTCAGAGCCAGAGGCTAGGATTTTCTTAATTCCATAAGAATTTCTCTATGGCTCCATGTGCTAAACTCATCCTCACCTTCAAACCCCCACCCCCACAACACGTGCACCACCTCTACACAACCACACACTTTAGAATGTTTATTTGCATTTTTGAACAAGGGGAAAATGCTTTGAGTGGAACCTTTACCCAACTAATTGATGAAATTAGGCTTATATTTGAAATGCAGCCTTTAAGTTAGGGTTTTGTAAATCATTTTACATTGAAATTTACAAAGGCAGAATTACTTCTTATTTCACATCAGCAACGACTAGCAAATGTATCAGGGACAGTGTGTGCCAAATACCTCACTAATTAATTTAGAGTATTACTCCATAACATTCTAAAACCCTAAGAGCTACAAAGTGACCTTCTCTTCTACTTGGAATGGCAGAGGAAATATTAGACAAGTGGGGAAATGGGATTGTACCACTTGGAAATTGGCCAAGGCAGTAGGATTTTCACCCTATTGTTGCCAAAGGCACTGTGGGACCTTTATCGCCACTTGGGTCAAATGCAGTTTCATATAGCATCTGACTCTCATTTTAGATTAAACATGAGCCCTTGGATACAGGTCTGTATTTTTAGCCAGAGGGGACTCAGAGAGCCCACATAATTAATTTCCATGGGCGAAACTGAAGGCGTTACCATGTAACTTCATAATAGTGCCATGTTGTTGGCTAATGCATTAATGTAAAAATCTGGAAGGAAATGTCCCACAGTACATTTCCAATTACTTCAAAAGCTCTCCTCTGAAGGAGCAAGAGAGCTCGGCACTCAGATAGAATAAGAGGTGAAATGTAGCTCAGAGACATAGTACCGTGAACTTGGTTTACATTTAAATCCCAGCTCCTAAGGCTGTCTCCCTCCAAATTCCCAGGCTAATCACTTACAGTCATAGGGCCAATAAATGTTACTATGGGCTTTTGAAAACAAATCTTGTGTGTAAGCAGCCAAAAGCCACAAAAATTAATTAATGTAGAGTCATTTTCTTTGTGAGATGTCAAGTTCAAGCTGAAAACCCTACAGCTGATGTTAAGAACAGAGTACCATTCTATGAACCAGGTCCTGTGGAACCTTCCCAGGATTGCTTGTAAACACCCTGACACAGACCTCAGGCTCTTTGTGGACCCTGTCACACATCTGTAGTGAAATTCCTCATAAAAAGGAATGACTGTAGTCATCACAGTATACCCTTTCAATTGCCCTCTTGTGGAGAAGGTTCTTTTCTTTATAAACCCTAAAGTGGTCAGTTAATATTGATTAGAAACAAAGCCTCAGATTTACTTCTCATATCAGAACAACCAACCTTCTCATTTTTGGATCAGTTCATGACTGAATCAATTGAAACTGAACCCTTTGAATGAAATAGGGCAAGTATGTTAGCCTGGAGCAAATTATGTATGCCAAACGAGTAACAAACCACAGAAAATGGGTCATTTATAGTAGAAACACTGACAGTCTTTTAAATGTACAAGGTTATAGTTTATCTACAGCATTTAACATCATTTATTGGTGAGATAGAAAAAAGTTCTAGTTTTTTTTTTTTTTTTTACATATTACAATGGCAAAAAAAAGTTATTTTCTCGAGCCAGCCCGTTTGTCTCAACATTTCTATGAATCAGACATATATTAAGAACTTCCAGAGGTATTGATAATACCTGCTCTACGCCCCCATCAAGAAGAGGTGATTTCAGAAGGCATCTCATGTTTCAAATTCATTTATTGCATTGCGGCCAGTTTTGGGTTTTCTTCTTGTTGCTGTTTTTACTTGTTTTGCTTTATGAAGTTACTTGTTCTCCTTTTCTGAGAAAGGGTGTGCTCCTATGTAAGCTTTTCTGCAAGGAGCAAAATCCTCCCTGACCCAGGTATCACCTTGCATGGAAACAGCTCACATCCGAGGCTCACACACACTCCTTGCTCCTTCAGTCACAGGCTTTGCTGACAGAGCCTCAAACTTGGCACGTTGAGTGTAATGGAGCCAAAGTGAAAGCATCCTCACCTTATCCTGATAGGAGGGGGTGTGGAAATTAGGATGAATGCTCTCTTTCATGGTGTTTGGTTCCTTAATGCAGATGGTGTCCCTTTAATTTCTCCTCTTGGGTTGGCTGCTTTGAATATAGTGGCAAATAAGTATTTTAGCAAAATGCTCATTACTTACAAACAACACTGAATTCCAGGTGAACTCTACCAAAATGCATGGAAATGAGGAGAGATTTTGCTCTCCCACACTGCTTGCCAAGGTGAAAATTCATCCCTGAAGTTACTCATTTGCAAATACCGTTGAAGTCGTTAGATAATACAATTAGCTTCAAAGGCACCAGGAGGCCAAATTTCTCATTGGGTCTGTGCGTACCCAACATCAGAGTTTGGCTCCCAACGTATAACAAAACTGATAATGCATATCAGTTTTAAAAAGTGAATTTTCACCTTGAGTCTTTCTCCCTTGAGACCACTGGGAACAGAATGCTAATGTATTCTGGCCTCCCTCCAATTCTGCCATTATAGATTCACCTCCTTAACCCATAATATATATAATTCTTTCTTCCTAGTGCTTGCCTCATTGAGGCCACGCACACGTGTGACCGCTCATCCAGCGTATTTGCTGGAAAAGCAAGGGTAACATGACTTGGTGCTGTAGTCGATTAGCTCCAAAATCTTCAAACCATCCCAAGAGCATGATTTTACGGCTCTCTGATTCATGATCTGGATGATTTCTGCTCTGTGGAAGCTGCAGGGTGAAACTAGGACCTGGCCAGAATAGAGATGATCACACATCTTTATTGAATGATCCTACTGGAAGCTGTACAATGGCACCTTATAACCACCTCCCAAACTTTCCCTGATACTCATGAGCCCACCCCATGTCCTTCCCCTGAGTCTGCCCTGGGCTTTCCCTCTTGGGGTAACAAATAGATTATCTCTGATCATAATCTGCAAAACAGATACACACAAGGAGAAATGGCTCCAACACCTTATGTAATAAACAGCAAACCGGTGTTTCCCCTGCACTTAGTGGGTTATAAGCCTCACCTGAGAAGCTTTTGCAGAGTCAGATTTCAAGGCCTGAACTTTGGACATTCTGGTTCAAGGAGTTCCAAGGAGGACAGGCGGATTGGCAGCTGCAGTTTCAACCAGCGTTCAGGTGATTCTTGTGTTTGGCAAGTTCAAGAACACGACTTTAAAACAGAAGTGTAGGGGCACCTGGTGGCTCAGCTGGTTAAACTCAGGTCCTGATCTTGCAGTTCATGGGTTTGAGCCCCGCATCTAGCTCTGTGCTGACAGCTCAGAGCCTGGAGCCTGCTTCAGATTCTGTATCTTCAGCTCTCTCTGCCCCTCCCTCTCTCTCTCAAAAATAAATAAACATTAAAAAAACTAAACCAGAACCAGAAGTGTAATAATGAGGAGGAGCAGAAAATGGAAGCGCCAGGGTGCAGAAGAAAAGAGGGTGGAGCTAAATCAGCACCTGGTTCCCTCACCTGGAATTCCAAAGTTGCCCCACTGATTGAGAGCTCACAACATTCAGGATATTCTTTGTGCAAACTTCCAGTTCTCTGGGCCTGTGAACTTTTTCTGCAGCTTCTCCAAATCACACACTGGGCAGAATATTTGTCCTTGGGAAAAATAAACAACTACAGCAGCAAAAGAAAGGAGGAACTGCTGTCGCCCTCTTAAACCTACAGTTTTCAAAATAGATTGTGGGGAGCAGCCCTACACCGCCCCTGAAGGCACGCATCTGAAACCTTGGGAAACTATTTGAAGCTTAAGAGGCCCAGGTCAAGTTTAATTCCCAAGTCACTGGGGACTTGTGGAGGCTTTTGCCCTTCACTGTCACAATGGTGTAGCACGCTTAGCCTGGGAACCAGGGAATGCCCTTGGAACAAAGTCTCAAACTGTCCATACCGCCTAGATGCTTTGTGAGCAAATGTGTTGAGTAAAAAATAGTGGTTTATTTGAACTTGATATCGTGGTGGACAAAATCTAAGTAAAACAAATTACTACAGGCAGAATTAAAGGAAGGATTTTCTGTGGAAAATGTTCGCCTCTAACAGATGTATGCACACATGCAGCATTTCTTTAATGCTTATTATCCCCAATGCTTACTTTTTCTCATTTTCGTCTGTCACTATTTTTGTTTTTCAGGTGGGACCACCGTGCTGACCACAGAAAAACCAACCATAATAGACAGCACAATACAATCAGGTATCCAACAAAACAAAATGGCGTAGATTCCACGTGTGCTTCTCCCCCCCCCCCAAAATAGTGCATGGCTGCCCCCCTCCATGCCCTGAAATAGTGCCCTGCGCAGCTTCTTGGTTTCGGTTTCCCCCAAAGTCCTAGAAGAGGGACGCCACACAGCATCTGGTCTCTAAGCATGAGCCATAAATATTGCTTTCCTTTCATCCACATGTATATGCAGCCGGGAGTGAGGTTTCCTTCTCCATCAGTAATTGCCAAATGGTGACAATCCCAGCTCCCGACTGAAGGAACTGAGTAACATACTTTGTTTAACGCAGCACATCTAGGACATGGACTGTGTTTGCAAACTACAGGAGAAGGAAATCTCACAGGCAGCAGCCTGACTATTTATTTTCATCACAATTCTGCAAAACCGAGACAGGCAAAGTTTGTCAGTTTTGCCTGCCACGAAGTTGGCAGTTTGACAACAGCGTTTCCAGTGGGCGTGCCACGAAGTGGGGTGCAGGAAACCAGGGCTCTGATTGTGCGGGGGGAGAGCGGCGCCCTCGGGAGCGCCTCCGCATCCTTTTATTCATAGAAAAGCGTAATGACTTTTCAAACCCTTGGCTTGCTGTTTATCAGCGGCCAGCGGCAGTGAAATGGCAGCCTCCCCCCTTCTCTCTTTTGTATGTTGTTAGTATTCTGTAAAATTCTTCCCCCCAGACACACACGAAGGGAAATAGTCAGTATAAGCAATCAGAGGTTTTAAATACTTTAAAGTTAATCATTAGAGTAAGGTGACCAGGTCAGTTTTCCAGCTTCTCCCATTTCCTTTATTGAAGCTCACTCAGCCTTGGCCTCCACAGTCATTTATTAATGGGGCGTGTGGTGTATATCAATGTTTCCTCAACAGTATGACACTACCCAGCTAGGCAGAAAGTAGAAAGGACTGCTCTAATTAGTATGCTTCCTTAAAGGACACTGTCACCGTTGACCTGATTAAACTGCAAAACAAACTTCTCTTCACTTGAACTTAACCCCAAGTTTCCCTGTGGTGTGCTCAGGTTGACAGAGTTCTTGCTACCCCATGGCTCAGACACCCCCAACTACGGAAAGGTGAAACAGAAGAGTATCTGTTCACCTAAATTCAGAAAAAACTATAGTCCAAAGTACATCTTTACCAGTTGTAAAGTATGGCCTCCAGGGGTTGTGCAACCACGCTGGATGGCTGCAGTTGGTCATGAGTGAAGCCCGGCCTGTCGCTTGTTTCCTGACTTTTCTGGGGGCCCTTGGCCCTCTTGGGTGGTTTTCTGTGGAGTAACTGCCGGCTGGCTTTCTGTGACCTTCTGTCATAGGGAAGAGGGCTGAGGTGAAAACATGAAGTTCTAATGATGTAACAAACATATTAACTGCTCTGTTAGTTTTTTCTCTTGCCAGTGAGTTAATTAAAACCACTCTAAGGGGCGTCCGGGTGGCTCAGTCGGTTAAGCGTCTGACTTTGGCTAGGTCATGATCTCAGAGTTCGTGGTTTTGAGCCCTGCGGCAGGCTCTGTGCTGACAGTTCAGAGCCTGGAGCCTGCTTTGGATTCTGTGTCTCCTCTCTCTGCCCCTCCTCTGCTTGCGTGCTCTCTGTCTCTCAAAAATAATAAACATTAAATTTTTTTTAATAAATATTTTTAAAAATTAAAAAATAAAGCCACTCTGAAGTTGCCAATGAACTTGTTTCAACTCCTCTCTCCTCTTGCCTATCAAAAGAGCTAGGGATCATTTAAAAACTAAAAGTGAGCAACAGTTTTAGAGAAAATGGAAAGGTATACACCAGATTCCAAAATGGGATAATTCTCCCTGGAGGTGGAAGGTTAGGCATGACTTTGTGAATGCATTCGGTCTGTGCATGAGTTCAAGGGCCAGCCATCTCAGAGGGTGTACTGTGGTCAGAGCACAGATGTACAGATCGAGAACCAGTAAGACCCATAGCGACCACAATCTAAACCAGTTTATGTCAAACCAGAGCTTACTGATAAAGGCGGTCTGCTCTGGTTTTGAGTTCCACAAATGACCTTGGTTTCCTGTTTTTCCATTGCTTGAGTCCTGAATCTGTCTCCCAATCTTTGTGGATAATGGACAGTCTGACCTTCTTTGAGGAGCTCTGTTCATTGTCACCTTCTGGCTAAACCAATGCTCAGAACAGTTCAGTAGGCCCAGAGTGTACATAAAGTCAGAGGCCAAGTCTGATTTTGAGGTGTTCACCCAGTGGTGGGACCCACCTATCTGATAATTTGATCTACACTGTTCTGCAGTTTTCAGATTCTTTGGACATCTTTATAAGCAGCAAACTGAACCCCTGAACTTTCATCTAATCTCATTTTGCTGAAACCATTAGATACTCAAGCAGTGTCTTAAAATTTCATTTTTGTGGATTCTTATCAATATAATAAATTCAGTGGATATATAATATTCATATACTGCCTGGGTTGTAATCAGATGCATAAAAACCTATTAATGCTTTGCCAGGAAATGATGAGAAACCCTGCATTTTAAATCTAACTCCCCCTGCTGAAACATCTCACCCTCTGAGGATCTTCAAACACTCCTATAGCAGCTCAGAGTATATTCCTAACCTCTGATTACATGGGCCTGAGCACCTCCACTTATTTGGACTGAAAGACCAGTCTGTGAGTAAGCTAGTTAACATCCTCAAAAGAAGTTTTGAAAAGCAGATTCTAAAATTAAATCCTTGTGCATATATGGTGCTAATGATTCGACTGTGGGCAAGATAGTTCAACAATTGCAGCTGGTGCGTGCTCACAGCGGCTGTAAATTTGTTTTAAGTTCAGAATATTGTTTCCTGCTATTTTTAAGAGTCAAGAAGGGATTTAGCCAGATTATTCCCAATGAATTTAATGAGAATCATGCAGCCACAGGGCCTGGATAATATTTTAAAGACGGAAAGGTCAATAGTCCTATATACTTAACTTCATTCATCAATTTGCTTTTTTCTCTTTCTCTTTCCTCTTTTCTGCTTCTGTCCTTCTTTTTTCCTCCCTCAATCTCTTTTTTCTTTCCCTTCCCTATAAATGTTTGTGTATATTTTATGTGTTTAATAGCCTTTCTGGCCAGGCTTGAATTTTCAACATTTTCTCACCCCACACCCCTTGCCACCATATGCATTGATTAAAAAAAAAAAAAAAAAAGTATTTCCTTTAAATTAGCAAGATTGCCAGAGATTATATGATTGGGACAAGAAGATGAAAGAGTAGTAAAATACATAATGTTAGAGCAGATTGCCTTGTTAAATTCCTAGGACTGGGAAAAACATGAGAAGATAAACCCAGACCACTGAGCAGTACAGCTGCAGAAATGCTTGAGTCCTCCTTTCAAGCAAGGCTGTCCTATGTCCTGGTCATTACCAAAACATTCAAGTTCATATATTTTATTGTTATCACCAGAAAATTAACAGCCAAAATAATGCATGGTGTGGTTTTCTATACTATACAATAATAATTTGATGTATTAACCAGAAATACAACCAGAAATGTGTGTGCTGTAATGGCTTGCTGCCTTCCTACATGTGCATGTCTTCTAAACTACATTTAAGGAGGAAACCCAAAACCACACACATATTAACATTTTCCAATATTAACATTTTCTAACATGAGGTTATGCGGCAGTACATTCCAGGTTTGTGGGTGTTGACATCCAAGGTTGCTCAACCATTCAGTCACTGTGCAATGGACTGTAGTTCATCTGCATAATTCAATCTTGCTGCTCAAAAGTGTGGTAAATTTTGGAGAGGGTTTCTCATGCTTTAAGAAGCCCTATTTCATGGTTAGGATAGACTAGACATGAAATATTTCACTCCAGTGACACCACAGCTGTGAAATACAGCCCTTTTGCACTAACACAAAGTCCGCACGTTATATGCATCACGTGGCTCACACTAGAGTTACTTTCCCAAACTGGCCCTAGGCACCCTTCCACCCCTCACCCCTCAGGAGGTCTCCTTGTCCCTGGATGGGAGAATCCATCCAGTTTCCTTTTGACAATGCATATGGTGCATTCCTTCCAAAATTCTACATTAGCATTTGAAAAGGGTTCCTTGGAAACTAAAAATGCAAAGTAAATCATCCTTATCTATTCACTAAATCTTTCCATTAAAATCCCTCCCGCCATTGTTAAAGTGGGGGAGGGGCAATGGAGCCCAGGCTCCGAGAAGAAAGCAGGCTACGTCGTGTTAAACACGGACAAAGTTAAAGATCAAAGCAAGCTAGGATCTCAGCCTGACCCTAATACAACATACGATACTATACCTCCCTTATTGTACATAGGAATTGTTTGAGGAATGTTCAAGATCCAATTGGCGAGACGCCCTGGGCACCTTTCTCTCCGTTTCAATGCTGCCATCTTGTGGACTACTCAAGAAGCGGTGACCTTCCTTCATTAGAGAAAACAGCCGCGCTTTGTGTGTTTAATTTTATGTAATGGGGGGAGGAGTGGGACTGGCAGAAGCAGGAGAATTTTATCTTTAGGATTATTTTTATTATTCGCTTCAGTTTACCAAAAACAAAATCCAAGCCATTATGACTTCATTTTTTCCATACTTAAAAAGAGAAGCTACTTCTAAGAAAAAAAGGAGTTGAGTAAAAAAAGAAAAGCTGTGGGGGTTAAAAAAAAAAACACCACAGTCAAATAGCACCTTGTAGAACACACAAAATAAATAATCCCTCTGAGAATCCATTCATACTTTCTTTTTAGATTCCAAAGGAAACACTCTGAACATGAAAAAAAAATTTTTTTTTAATGCGCAGCTATTTAAAAATGCTTTGGCTTTACGTGAACTTGCCTGGGTTTTAAGTGGGGTGAACAATTTACATACACATTTTAAAATTCACTAAAAAAGCAGAAACTTACATTTAAAATTGATTGACCTGATGCAAAGCACAGAAGAAAAAATAATCTTAAGAAATGCTTCAGAGATCTGACCTAAAGACCTGAGGCATTAGCCAGAATGGTGAGAATACAGATAGCCTCCAGAATGAGACATCCAGCCCAGTCACATTTCTAGACTTTTAAGGTTCACAGGTCAATCTGTACTTAAGATTCTTTTCATTGGTGGATATCAATTTATATAATACTCAAGAATAGAGTATCTTTCATATTAAATATTGTGGACCAAGGGAGAATGCTACAGATGTAATATATATGCCTTGGAAAGTAACCTTTCTGGAAATTTTATGTAAAACCAATTTGGCAGGCAGTCCATAATCTTTTTAAAGCTGGATTAAAAAAAAAAAAATCCTAAACGTGATTTTGCAAACATTTTGACATCTCCATGCGTCTTTTGAGTTTCCTGGTAATCCTGGATTTTGTGGCTTTCCCCGAATTTTCAAACATACGTTAAGTTATATAAATTGTGCCTTCTGTGAGCAAATTAAAGGCCTTTCTGACCTAAATGATTAAATTTGTCTTTCTCTGCTTTTCTCTATTTTTCCTTTCCACCCACTGAAGAGTTTCCAACATACGGTTTTAACTGCGAATTTGGCTGGGGCTCTCACAAGACATTCTGTCACTGGGAACATGACAATCACGTGCAGCTCAAGTGGAGCGTGTTGACCAGCAAAACCGGACCGATTCAGGATCACACAGGTAACGGAGAGTTCACTTCAGCCTCATTTCTTTGAATTAGCAAAGGTGTGGCTATGGAGGGTTTCTGTGGCCTGTGGGACCAGCGGTGATTGAAAAGACTACCATGTGTTCACTCATGTCTTCCTTTCCTGGAATTACCAAGCTCTCCTTTCCTAGAAGGGATGCTTGTCCGCCAAGTAGTAGAGAAAGCTGATTAAATTTGGCAACTGACTGCCTCTCTGGTAAATAGCAAACTGGGTAAAGATGTGTGAATAATTACCTGTTTCATACTTTTCCTGAGCTGTTTATGGCAATTTCAAGTATACTCAAATAGAAAAGGCTTAGTGAAATGAACCCTATATGTATATAACCCAACTTCAACAGGCACTAAATCACAGGACTCTTATTTTATCCCTATCACCCCTGACTCTGGATTATTTTGAAGCAAGTCCAGACATATGTCATCTCATTTATTTTGCAGCTAAAGAAACAATAAGTGAGACTATTGCTTGCTCTCTCTTGACCCTTGACGTGGAAGTGGAAGAAGGTGGGGTGGGATTCTTATTCTTTAGAGGAAGGTTGTAAATCTAGCCCATTTTTTCTGAGCAGGTGGAAACCTCACCCCACACCACCTCCTGTCTTGCTTTCCTGCTAAGATTAATGAGGGGCAGAGGGATGGGCTGGGGGTTACAGGGGGCTGACAGCCACTCCAAGAACTTTTTATCCACCGCCATCCTGTTTTCCTCTTAGTCATCTTGTCACCCAGTGTAAAGATCCCGTGGCGTCCTACAAAGACCACATATACACACACTCCCATACACAACAGATACAACCCACCGACTTCTACCCTACTCAGGGAGACTTACAGGACTGTTCACTGAAGAGGTGGCTTCTCAAATGATACCTTTGAGGGGCATTTTCTGAGGCTGAGAAATCTCATTAAGCAAAATTGCCCCATATTAGGGCTTTGGGCCAGTGGGTCAGTGGGCCAATGGATGGGCAGAGGGCACTTCATGCCTCTCCCATTTTATTGTTCACTTTTCTTTCCCCAGTGAATATAACCATTAAGTAGGTTGAATTGGCCGCCTTCCACCACAGCTACCTCTTTTCCTAATGAGAATGACAAGGAAATTGGATAAAATTGGACTCCTTCAATTCTGAGACACTTTCAATTGAATCTTAAGACAAGCAGTTTTAGAAAACTTAAAATACTTTGACTGTAAATGGCACTGTACATATAAATGGCATCAAATTAACCAAATGCAATTAGCTGAAATGAAGGCAGTAATGGTGGAAAAATTGATGCAAAGTGAAGCAAAATGGCTCAGTAGGATCTGACATTCAAAGGAGGTTAAAAGCTATGTTAGCCAGAGACAAAAGCTAAAAGGCTTGCAGAAGTAAAGTGCTAATTGAGAAAATGAAGACAGAGTTCCTGACCCAGAACTGTGATAAAACCCCTGAAAGGGAAAAATATCAACGCTTTATGTGTTGGAGTATCAGAAAAGGAGGGCTTGTCTTAGATTAACAGCTGAGAAGTGTGATTCCTTCAGAAGGATTTGTCTCTTTTGTTCTCCCAGACACCCAGATTTACCAGGTCTGCCCTGAAGAGAAAAAGCCTCCTGTAGCACTAGGAAGGCAATCATTTGCTGAGAGAGAGGGGCGAGCCCGATATCTGAAAGGCAGGAACTTGTTAACATAAAAATCCTAGATGAAAAGAGCCTACACCCAGCACACATGCACACGGACCGACATTACACAGTATTCCGCACTTTGCAAATCAGACCTGGAGATTTCTTTAAATTAGCAATATCTAGATAAAATATCCTGCTGTTCAATTTTGAATTTTTTCAAAGAAACCCACGTGGTTTTCTGCAGTTGACTTCTAAGAGGGAAGCTATGTACCTCCTTAAGGAGGATTCCTGAAGCCTGTCATCTTCCCTGGTTAGTTGAACAAGGGTTTTTTGAGGAGCTCTATTACTTTAGATTAGATGCCGAACTGGACACTGGAGATTCGGGAATAAAGGAGGGTAGCCCTGCCCTGAGGAGCTCACAGTCTGGTTGCAGGTGAGAAATGATTACTGTGCAGGCGTGAGGGTGCCCCAAGGTGGGGATGAGCAGCGACAAGAAAGGTAACACGGGGGATCAGAGAAAGCAGTTCTGTCCCGGAGATTGTCTGAGCTAGGATGGCGTGTGCAGACGTGGAAGAGGGATGGCAGGTGGTGTGGTTGGGCAGGTTCCTCTGTGAAGCAGTTAGATATGTGGCAGGGGGGGTGTGTGGCCTCGGGTGTCACGTGAAGAAGTGAAGAGGCTAACGGTAGTGAGGAGCCACTGACAAGCTTTGAGCAGAGGAGTGACAGGAGCATGTTTTTAGAAGACCACAGTGCATCGGGGCAGAGGTCATGACAGATTTCTCAGGCAGCCACCTTTCCTCTATCCAAGTCCAGTTTTCTCCTTCTTTCTTCCACCTCTTCACTGACTAGCCAAAATAAACCTCTTGGACTCCATTAGTGTGCTTCCTCTCTGCAGCATCTCTAACTTCAGTATTTTCCCCTAAGATGGGCATGTTGGGCACAGAGGCACGATGGGTGTGTTTTCTACCTGTCCCTGCTGGTAGACTGATACCCTACTCACCTCAGGGAAATGGCAGTGTCACACAGATAGGGTAAAGTAGTGGGAGAAAACAAACCCCAAGAGTGACTGAGTCCCCTTGGTCATGGGAGCGCGCCACAAAAACAGTATCAAACATGCTGCTGGAATTTCCACCCTCTTCGTATTTCACCCGTTGGTTTCATTAAGAGTGTTTTGGTGCAATCTCATCTAAGCAGCCAGGTGATGGAAGCAAGTTGCCCACTGACGCATCCACTTCCACCTGGACACCGTTGATGCAGGCGAGCAGATACAAGGACGTGCCCACATGTGCACAGTGAAAAAGTATCTCACAAACACACAAACCCCTTGGGCAGCAAACAAAACATCCTGTTGCCCACTGAGGCCCAAGCGTCAGATTCGCACTTACATCAGGTGAAGCGTTAGAGTAGGTATTTCTATTTGCAGAGCAAACAGTGAAACATGAGTTGTGTGCATAGACCAGGTGGTGGCAGGAGGAAATGTTCCCACTGGGGGTAATTAAAAGCAAAGCCAAGAGTAAGTCCTTGCAGCCCGGCAAGTGTCTACGCTGCCAAAATGGCAAGTTCTAATAAGCCTCAAATATGCAACCTTGCCTCTCCTTGAACCAGAAGCCCACATCAAACAAGAGTGGGACTTGAGCTGAGATTCAAGCTTTCAGGTGTATTTAAGGAATTTATAAGCCATTAAAATAAATGAGGGAAAAATCATCTGAATTTGTGGGAAAAAGAAGATGACTAGATTATTTGGAAAAACTGCAACTTTATTATTATCAAGAAGCTATAGTGACCTAAGTATCCTCACCCAGCTCAGATGATAAATAAGAAAACATCAAAATATGTTCCATTTAATGTCTGTGTTCACATCAGTGCTGCTGAAACTATTTTAAAGTTGCATGGAAATAGGTCTGCCCTCTGCTTTCAGTGTGCTTGCAACGATGCAAAGGCCAACTGGAGTCACAGCCCAGATCCATGTGACAGTGCATTCCAAATATGTAGTATCCAAATTAATGCTGCTTCACAGCCTTCTCCCAATTAAGCATCCATTCACAGAGGCTTGGAGTGCAGACCCAGTTGCCAAAGAGGTTCCCCAACAACAGCACACCGCTCCCTTTCCACTGCATATTTGGGTTCTTGGTGCTTAGCCTAGGAGAGAAGGTTTGAGTCACAGAACTGGAAAGAAGAGGTAAAGGATTCATACATTCAGCCACTCTCCCTAACCTGGGTTTTTGTCACAGCAGGAGATGGCAACTTCATCTATTCCCAAGCCGATGAAAACCAGAAGGGCAAAGTGGCTCGTCTGGTGAGCCCCGTGGTTTATTCCCAGAACTCCGCCCATTGCATGACCTTCTGGTATCACATGTCCGGTTCACACGTGGGCACGCTGAGGGTCAAACTGCACTATCAGAAGCCAGAAGAGTATGACCAGTTAGTCTGGATGGCCATCGGACACCAGGGAGACCACTGGAAGGAAGGGCGTGTCCTGCTCCACAAG
Organism: Leopardus geoffroyi; assembly: GCF_018350155.1. NCBI lineage: Eukaryota > Metazoa > Chordata > Mammalia > Carnivora > Felidae > Leopardus > Leopardus geoffroyi. The sequence continues at coordinate 30,073,786 of NC_059341.1, read as the reverse complement.
TCTCTGAAGCTTTATCAGGTATGCCCCCTTCCCTTCCCCAGGTGGGAGGGCAACTCCTTCAGAGACACTGAGATAATGTTGAAAATCATGGAGAAGAGATGTGGGAATTATTCCAAGGATGATTTCGGGCATTTCCCGAACCTGGGATTTTGCTGCAATCGCAGTAGCATATTTCGCAGTCTCCAACATTATAGGAATAGAACCAATTTGCTGAGAAAGAGGAGAATGCTACTTTATAATCTATTTCTGGCTGCCACAATGAACATTCCTTTTATTTGGTGCTTTCCCCAGTTTAACGTTTTGAGTTATAAAAAGAGAGTGTTAGAAGTTTGATGCCATCACCAGGCAGTTAACATAGATTGATGATCGAAGCGCACGCTTACGTGAAATCTCATGAATTTAATTTATGTGCCATAGATTGAACTGAACAAGCATTTGTAAACACTGCTATTCAGGACCGAACATTTCAATACTGCGAAAATGATTTCATTTTGTTAGGTGATTTTTGAAGGTGAAATCGGAAAAGGAAACCTTGGCGGGATTGCAGTGGATGACATTAGTATTAATAACCACATTTCACAAGAGGACTGCACAAGTAAGTATGAAGTGCTGTCGAAACCAGACACACTTTCCCAGGGCACAGTTATTTTCACGTGATGGTGTTTGTCTTGTTCATTTAGACCTAGAGTTGCAATGCAGGCTATAGGCACATCCTGTGAAGTGCAAATTTTGATGCAACAGGGCATAAAATCGGGTCAGTTTATCTTTAGCTACGTCCTTTCCTAACCCAGTTCATTTAGTATCTGATTGTACCTGCAGAACCACATAAATAATGTGGAATCCAAAAACCATAGCTCAGAAGAAAGACTCACAGTTTACAGGCTATATATACCATGCCAAAACATTTTGATGAAAAGTGGAAAACTCAGACATCTGGATAATTCCAAATATCTGAGTCTATAAACAAAACAGCAGGCCGTTGAAAATTTTGAACACAGTGAACTTAATTAAGGTTACATTTTTAATGAATCATAGAAGCTATAATTCTTTGCTTTATTACAAATAAGTAGATGTTTCTGACTCTGAAAATAGTGGCAATGACTCAAGAGAATAAATGAAATTTTGAGACTTTGCCTAGTATTAGAGTTTATGGTTTTTATTGGTCTGGATGTATAGATGAAAGTTGACATAGAAAACCAATTCATATTCCCTGGTTCTTGATATGTAATTATAAATAGAATCACTAATGGCAATGTAATAGCACAGTAATTAGTCTTAAGCTCCATTTGCTACACTTAAACTTTTGCTATATATCATATAATAGAATGTTAATTATAACAAAATGGAGTAAGCCTATTGGGCAAATTTAAGACAAAAGGGGCCTGTTGGCTGTAATGGGTTTTTGGTCATTTCAGCAATTTACAAAGCTTTTATTATACAATATATTGAATATATGTAATCCTAAAGTGGCAATAATTTGATATGGTCGATTAAAGAAATTAGGGGAAAAAGAGCAGTGAATAAAGATCTGCTTCTTCGTACTATGTAAGGAAATCTATTTAATGCCACACTACTTAGCAGGTCTTCACAAGAAATGATAAGACTTAATATTTCAGTTGCAATTACTCTACAGATTGGCCACATCCAAGTCTACACTGTTGTTAAAATATGTATTTCAGGGGTGCCTGGGTGGCTCAGTCGGTTAAGCATCCAACTTCAGCTCAGGTTGTGATCTCACGGTTTGTGAGTTCAAGCCCTGTGTTGAGCTCTGTGCTGCCAGCTCAGAGCCTGGAGCCTGGTTCCGATTATTTGTCTCCCTCTCTCTCTCAAAAATAAACATTTAAAAAAATACGCATTTCATGCAGTTACACAGGCTTTCCTATTCCAAGATGAGAATTATATTTTTAGAATGTAAGAGTAAACTCCCTAAACTAAGGAAAAGAAATCAAATTTAATTCCATTCAGCAAGTTTTAATGGACTGCATATTGTATGCAAAGCAGCATCCAAGTGCTCCGGAGAATATATAGAGGGATTGAGACAATTCTGTGAGCATTTTTCTTTTCATGTGACTGGTCCACATGGCTATAGTTGTTATGAAGCAATGTACTCAGAAAGTCACAACTAATGCATTGCCAAAATACTCTATGTTGCTGTCACAATAAAAAGATGTCTAAGATAACTGTATAATTATTCATCAAATATATATCCTTGAATATTTAGCTATGGATGCTATGAGACTATCAACTATTTATTACTTATCCACACATGTATGCAACAAATATTTATTGAGGCACCTTTTATGTTCTGGACACTGTTGTAAATGTTGGCAATGTAGCAGTGAATAAAGTACTCAAACTCCCCACCTCCTACTCAAAACCATATGAGCTACTGGAACTCTTTTCCAGAGGGTTTTTTTGTTTGTTTGTTTGTTTGTTTGTTTTTTTGTTAAGACACAGGGCACAGTCTCTTGCCTCAAAGAGCTAGGAAGCAGTTATCTACAAAAGCACAGGATGGTAGCCATATGCACAACCCCACTACTGTTTCCTATTTTCATCAGATTTCTCCCCACACTCCAGATGCCAAAACCATCACCCTCCACTCTTCTCTTCAAAACACGGATAGCTGTGCTACCTGGATTTTGATGTGACACAGATATCCTAGTCATCTGACATTGCCCCTCTATTGATCTATAGTTATGTGGTAGGGTGGGATTGCACTAAAAACTCTCAAAGAGATCTAGCAGAACCATTAGTGTGAGGAAGGAGTGTGTGTGTGTGTGTGTGTGTGTGTGTGTGTGAAGGTTTATGTGGTTGTGTGTATCGAATTTTGTTGGCAGTTCAAATATCGCTTTCAATTTTGTTTAACTTGTCAGAACCGGCAGACCTGGATAAAAGGAACCCAGAAAATAAAATTGATGAAACAGGTAAATTTTTCTTGCTGACCAATTTTTTTTTTTTTTTTTTTAATTTACTATGGCTTTCATGGTAAATTTTATGAAGCAACTATCTGGAACGTTAGTGCCCTGGTATATCAAAGCAGTTCAAATAAAATAAACATCTCTGCCCATGGAGCTGCGAATTGTCACAGAGTGAGTGCTCTCTTCTAAGCTGTCTGGAGGTCTAGGGAAGCCAATGAGGCAAGTCCAGCTTGGGGGAGTGGCTGAGCCCTGGGGGAGCGTGCTCGCCCTGTCCTCCCCTGTCTGAGCTGGAGGAGCCCCTAGAGCATAACTGTGTGAAATACTCTCACTTTACAACTGTAGAAGTAGGAAACCAGTAAAGACCATGACTTACCCAGAGATCAGTGCTAATTTTCATACAGTAATTTGAAGCCAACCTAAATTCTTGTCTGGTTGATATCCAGACATGATCTTTGAGGACTGGAACCCAATTTTTGTGATAAGCTGTTGTGTTCAATCTGTTTCCCTCCTCCTCTTCATGGGACCCCTAACTTTGTGCTAATGAAGACAGTGATGAGGATGAGGATGATGATGATGATGATGGCAAGGATTTATTGAGGACCTAGTATGTTCCACACACTTTATATATGTATCTTCTATGCTCTCTAAAGCTTATTTATCCCCATTTTGTACACGAGGAGGCTGAAAAACTCAGATCAGTGACTTGCCTTTAAGTAGCACGGTTAATTGGGTGGTAGCCTCGGATCTTACACGGATTAATCTGAAAATGTATGTTTTTCTTGACTACTTTGTGATCAAATACAAGACATTTGATCAGAGTTGGGCCTTGCCTAATGCTATTTTATTTCTAGAAGCTTCTGTACCTCCCAGCCAGCAGTTGTGGATTGATGGACACTTGCCCCGGAATCACTCACAGCTGCTGCCAGCAGTTCTGTGTCCTACACATTGGCATAGGCACCTGTTGCCCATAGAAATGTGGACTGGCTATAGTCAGACTTGGACTTGATAGACACAGATAAATATGGCACTATACTATGACATTAGTAACATTAACACCCAGCTCATTCAGCTTAGTTACACAGCCCACCGCTGAGATGTAAACTTTATTAGAGGTTGTTTCAAAACAATGTTTCAAGGGAGTGAATATTAATATGCCCCAAGGCTTGTTTTCCCCTGTTTAGGGACTTGCATCTCATATTTTTAGTTTTCTTTGATTGGAATCTTTGTTGATCAGAACACCATTAAGTAAACACTGAATGTTGTGCATTAACATTTTAGTCTCATTTCTAGTACCACATAATTAGGCTCAGAGCTCCCATGTTAATAATTTTTCATGTTCCACTCTAAAGAAAACATTTCCCCAGTGACTGAACTGCAGAGCAGTGTGACTGTCTCCAGTGAAACCACCAAGGCTGCAAAGATGCTGATTATTAACTGTGTTCTATTCAGCACAACACAGACACAGTCTCTAGCTCTGAGCCATAACCCATTTGAAATGTCAGCAGCAAGCATCCCCTTTGTCCTGAAAGCTCTCTCCTTCTTGAGTGGAACCCACGGTGGACTTGGGGGGAATCTGTTTGACTTGAGGATCTTACATGTGGAGGAACAAACACGTGTGTAAACTGTGCCCAGACTCGCTGGAAATGGTGCCACGTGAAAGGGCAGCTTGGAAGATTTCCTTGTGCCTGGTCTGGGGGTCAGGCAAACACACAGGTCATGGTCAAATCCCCTTACTAGCCAAATGTGTGACTAAGCATTTTGCAGAGCTTGATGACCACATGTTTGGCCAGGGACTGTAAACACAGATTGTGATCTAGTACAGATGGTGGGCTGTGCAAAATCTGAATTCGATTAGAACATAACCCTCCCTGTATGTCCAGAATCAGTTGTTTCCATGTGCTGAGCTATCTGTCAGAGTCACAGCACTGACTCCCCAGAACTCTCCCCTCCCATACCTCAGTTCTAAATCTTGGTGTTTCCCGCACATGGGGGAGCCAAACCCCACTTCAGAGATTGCCCGCGGGCCCTTGAGAGAGGACAGACGAAACTGGAGTGTAGGATTTGCTTTTTTCTCTCCTTTTTGTCTATTCTTCTGTCCACTTTCATCTGGTATGTTGGCATTGCTCATGGGGCCAATTGTTCTTTTTCCCTAGGGAGCACCCCAGGCTATGAAGGCACAGGAGAAAGCAATGAGAACATCTCCAGGAAGCCGGGCAATGTGTTGAAGACCTTGGATCCCATCCTCATCACCATCATAGCCATGAGTGCCCTGGGCGTCCTCCTGGGTGCCGTGTGTGGGGTCGTGCTGTACTGTGCCTGTTGGCACAATGGGATGTCCGAAAGAAACTTATCTGCCCTGGAGAACTATAACTTTGAACTCGTGGATGGCGTGAAGTTGAAAAAGGACAAACTGAATACACAGAGTACTTATTCGGAGGCATGAAGGCAGACAGATGAAAAGACGAGTCAGAGAATTGAAGGGGAAGGACGTAACTTGAACGTGCTGGGGAACTGTTTGTTGATCTCTCTCACTGTACAGGCTGGGAAGTGCGTTGATGACGCTGAGCCAGGCTTTTCTCAGGAGCATCCATGAGTACGGCCGACAGACATGAACAAGTTAGCTGTGTTCGCAATCGGAATCATGTACAGTCAGCTTTTTTCTGTTGGTTTCATTTGAATAATCCAATGCTGGTGTTGAGACCAAGTATGAATGACTTAATGATTCATTTCGACTCTCCCTCCCCATTCTCTCCCTCTTCCTTTTATGGATTCTTTTCAGAAACTGTGCAAAATCCAAGATGCTGGCACCAAGTGTATTCAGCGGGGCCCTTTTGATGGACATGCTACCTGTAGCCCAGTGCCCAGAATCTATTAGAATAACTGCACTTCAGTGGACTCCTGAAGCTGTACTTGTGTATAATTGCCCGCGTCGTGCATAGGCAAAGAAGGGTTAGGATGTTTTATGTTAAAGTGCTGTAGCCTCAGTACCAGTATAGTGTGTCAGCTCTGTTTACAAAGCAATACCGTCAAATTTTCTTGATGTTTTCCAGTGTTGTACTAAACCTCGTGCTTGTGAACTCCATACAGGAAACCGTGCCATCACCAAACACTGCTGGCAACTGGGTGTGCTGCCGACAACCGCAATGAAAAATCCTTGGCACTGGCTAGTCTATGTCCTCTCAAGTGCCTTTTTGTTTGTACTGGTTCTCATTGTGTTACATTAACAACCCGCTCTGTTTCTCGCTGGTGAAAGCCCTACTCTTTAATCAAATCCTGGTGGCCCACTGACTAAGAAGAAAGTATATTTTAGTGTGAGATGTCAGCCCCTGGGAAGGCAAGGGCTCCGAAGATTTGGCAATGTGGCTTAATTGTTCTGCTTTTTCCGTAGTTCAATTTCATGTCTCTTGACCCTTTTGTATAAAGCTGCAATATTCTCTCTTATTGGTCTTTCATATGGAATGTATTTTCAAATGTAAACTCTTTCTCTCCTCTCTCTTTCTCTCTCTTTGTCTCTCTGTCTCTCTGTCTCTCTCTCTCTCTCTTTTCTCTCTTAGAATTTAAGCATTTGCCATTGTCCAGAAAAGAAACTTGCAGCTTTAACCTGCTGGTAATGGCAAGCAATTTTGCTAGACTTTATGTTTAAAAATAAATAAATAAGGGAAATTCCTAACTTTGCCCTCCAAAGTCTAACTTTGGTTTTCTTGTTAACTGGTTAAAGTGACAGTATCTTTTTTCCTTAAGCCATTTGTCTGTCTGCTCCAATCAAAATGATCTGAGATAGAAATGTTTGCATTTAATAGAGTGAGAAGCTGAGGGAGAAGGAATACTAATTGGCTTTTAAGTGAGACCCAAAGGAAGGACTGAATACAATTCTCCAAGTATCCAAAAATATGAGATTTTTACATCCAAATATGCAAAATGACCCTTGAGAACCCTCTTGTTTTGCTATTGAATCAGACAAGGGAACTGGAAGAAAGAACAGTTAATTTAAGAAAGTGACTATAAATCCTGGTGCCTGGGGGGAAGTATTTTAAGATAATACGGGGAAAGAAAACAAGTAAAGTCAAAACAAATCTTTAAAAACATCCATTGAGCAGCAACGCTGAAAAAACAGAGACTTGAATGAATGCACCTAGAAACTTCCAATGGCTCACAAAGAAAAAGCCTGCCTTGGGACTGGTAAGAAGGAAGCCTAGAACAACAGCACAGAGCCGTAAATATCTTATCAGGCAGCATGCGAATTAATCCAAAGAAGCTGTGGTTGTTTCCCGTGTATTTGTATCAGGCCATGGTGTATAGAACTTTTAGATTGTCCTTCCTACATTGCCCTGGGTCCCTTTCAGATGCATTTGTGGGAGTCACATTTGCATCATGAATGGGTCAGTCCATTCATCTTGGTTTAATTGGATTATGAATGCCTTTTGTTTCCAGGAAAGTATTGATCACTAGGAAAAAAGAATAGATTTTTATCCCCAGAGGCATTCATTCAGTTGTTACAATCATACCAGGATGAAAGCACCAAGATGTGTTTTTGTTTTTTTGCTTTTTTTTTTTTTTTAAGGCAACAGACTTAGAGTTGTCCTTAGTCAAGGAAAAATGATACTGCAACTTTAAATTTTAAAGTATCTTGCACTGATAAATATATTTAAAAATTATATGTTTATAAAGTTATTAATTTGTAAAGGCAGTGTTACAAAATGTTCAGTTTATATTGTTTTAGATTGTTTCGTAATTTTTAAAGGTGTAAAATAACCTATTTTTTCTTTATTGAAATCTATAAGACTTTCTGTAGTAAAATGTTTTCATTTTACTGGTATATGATTGCTTCATGTTTTGTACCATCATAAAATTTTGTGCAAATTTTTTTTACAGAAATTTTTATTTTCTATGACAATATGACGCTTGTAAATTGTTGTTTCAAAATGAACAGCGAAGCCTTAACTTTCAATGACATTTGTATTCTCAGACACTGAGTAGCATAAAAACCACATAGAACTGAACTGTAACTTAGATTCCAAACTATGACTACTACATTCCAAAGAAACAGTTGAATTAAACATTTTCATAAAACACCCACACCTGATGGCTTTTATTATATTAGCTTTGTTCTTGTTAAAGAAATTGGTATTGTGCCAACATTGAATCACTTCCAAGATTTTTTAAAGTTCTTTTTCTTTTCAAAATTTTCTTTTTCAAAATTTATTTTACAAAGAGAGAGAGTGAGCTGGAAAGAACGGCAGAGGGAGAGAGAGAAAGAATTCCAAGCAGGCTTCACGCTCAGTGCAGAGCCCGACATGGGGCTCCATCCCACGACCCTGGGATCATGACCTGAACCGAAATCAACAGTCACTCAACTGACTGAGCCACCTAGGTGCCCCTAAAGTTCTTTTTTTAATTTTTAAAGTATCCTAATTAGGAGAGAAAGTTAAGAAGACATATCCCAAAGTAGAATACTGACCCAAATTAGACACTGTCAGGATATAGGAATATAGAATTTAGCCTTATACACAGAAATTTTTCAACCCCAAATCTTATGTCAAATGCTCTTTATTCCATTTGGTAAATCTTTTTTTTTTTTTTTTTTTAATGAAATTCACAAACATCTGTTGGTAAGTTTTGTTTTTATAGAAAGTAGGTACTAAACTGACAGGGTTTACGCATGTGCCTATGTAGGTGTAAGGCAGTGTTAAGCATGGCATTACAACTGGCCATTTGCTAATTCTTAGGAAAGTTTCTATTCCATCTGGGACTAAAATAATAGTAATAGTAATAATGGTAATGACAGCAACACGAAAGCAAGAGAAATGTTAAGCCAAAGCATGCTGAGTATGACTCTTTACAAAACTCCTTCCAGCAACCCTACTGTCCACAGACCAACAATTCTTTGTTTATCTATAATCCTTTGATTATAGGGAAATTTGAAAGCATAGGAACTTCTTGAGAAGTGGGCTGTTCTGTATAGCTCTTTGCAAGGAACCAATATTCCTGCTTCTCTGGACATTTTTGCCTTTTGCATCTTCCAAGATTTATCTAAGAATAAGACATTTTCCCTATTAAGGGAATTTTCAAGTCTCTCTGCTTAGAAGAGAGAGACAGAGCTGGGTAATCACTTCACCGAAGTTAAATTCTACCTACTTTCAGGGATGTTTCCAGAAAACATGATGACTGGCAAGGGTCTATCAGAATTCATCTAGAGATGCTTTCTGAAAAATGCTAAGGGCCCTCAATTAATATTGTCTCTGTCTCATGTTTGAGAAGGACTTAAACATAGATGTTTTCACCCTGTGTCATCCCTGGTTAGCTGCTAGGCTACGTCCTTCTTACTGGGTGTAATGAGCTACATCACTCTATAATACTTCCCAAAGTCAGGAATTAAATGTATCATGAGGGTTGAAACACTTAAAAGCATGAAAATTATTTATTGTTCCATCTCCTGTCTTCCCTAATAACTTATTAATTGCCACTCGGGCTGAATTACACTAGTTCTTTTTGCAAATCAAATGGATTTTGTAACATTCCATAATATTTCTGCTTCCCAATGGTAATTATAGCTGTTGTGTTGCATTAAAAAGTAGTTCTGTTAAGCATTAGTTCTATTTCCCTAACCTATATCCACTAAGGGATCTTTACCAGCTTTTCAACTTGGGGGTTGAGAAAGGGAGTAAAGGGAGCCCCAAAGTAAGTAGAACTGAGCACCAAAAGTAGGTAAGACTAGATTAATAACCTTTTTAAAAACCTGTCCAATGAAACATTGCAAGATGATTCAAATGAGAGCATCACATTATCACATTGCATGCAACGTGTTAGCAATAAATGTCCTTTGAACCAATCATATCATTTTAGGAGGAAAAGAGTAAACTTCACTGCACCAGAATTTTCTATGGTGATGTCGTACTGGTTTTTAATGAAAGCATTAGCTATTTTCACAGCAGCTCTTTGAGGTAAGGTTTGCAATATTATTTCACCTTATAAATGAGGAATCCAAAGTTTAGAGAGGATGAATGATGAGTTCAGTGTATCTCTAATCTCATCTCCTCTTCCAATTCTCCTACCATCTCACAGCCCTGCATTTTCTTGCAAGGTGCTTGCATAGGGCCTTACTACTCAAAGTGTGGCCCAAGAATCAGCATCAATAGTGGCATCACCTGGACACCTATTAGAGCTACAGAATCTTAGGCCATACCCCAGACACACAGAGTCATCTTAATAATATCCCCAGATAACCTGTATTCCCATCCATTTAGGTTTGAGAAGTGCCAAAATAGTCTTCAGTTAATGCTGAGCCAGGTGTGTGAAAGTTTGCCTCACTTCCAATAGTGATTTTGAGACACTCAGAGATGGGGAAAATACACATGCCTGCAGGTTTCACAAAGCACTTTCCAGAGGAGTCGGAAAACAGACTGGATGCAACCTGGAAAACAGAAAGTAAAATTAGCAAATGGGCAATCCCACTCAGAAGCACGATTGCTCTGGAGGGACCTACACATACATGGGCTTTTCTGAGACTGCAGAAATAGTGCTGATGAAGTATTTTGCTGGGCAAAAACTTTAAAGTGCTACAGAGCATAGCAAATACTCTACTCATCAGAGTATAATCGGGGGTGGGGTGGGGAAAGGAGGACCCATTTGTAAAGAGCCAAATCCTCCTACCCAAAAGAAGTTGCCTTATTTATTCAACACACACAGTTTACTACTTTACAAAGATGTTAAAATCCTGAATGGTAAAACTAAACTGAATCCTACTTGATCTTCCTTTGATGATTTCTAATCTTATTCCTTAGGGTCATCTGTACAGCTGAATGGAATGGTACCTATTATGATATAAGAGCTTAAGAAATGTGTAACACTTATAGCCAGTACCTACAGGTATCATTGCCCTGTTAGTGGTGTTAGGAAGCTGCTTGCTCTGGTAGAGTGTGATGCTGGGATTGGACATGCTGTCCTGTGAGGAGCTGTTGAGTCTCACCCTTGTGCTACTCAAATGAAATGTCTTGCCCAGATGGAAAGCAGGTCCTGGTCCATCATGACGCTCCTTTCAGGGATTCAGACATCCCCCCTACTCCATCATTTCTGACATGCACTAATGCCACACCCTTCTTCAAGGCCCGATCATCACCCTGACAGGATACAGTGCTGGCAATGCTAACAATGCTAACAATCTTGATGTAATCCAGTCGGGAGACTGTACCATTGTTAACTTGAGCTATCCTTTCTCTAATTTTGTCCAATTTCTGAAAATCATTGATTTTGATTAAATTGCTTCTTGACTTTGAATATGTGATATCTTTAAAGCAGATTCAAATCCTCAGGTTTTTGTTTTGTTTTGGTTTTGGGGTTTGTTTTTTTTTTTGTTTTTTGGGTTTGTGTGTGTGTGTGTGTGTGTGATTCTTCTGCTGTGATTCAAGCCCTCCATCTAAAAGGATCTTCTTTTTGGAGTCAAACATAGTTTTTTTACATCAGCTTCTAATTCTCTATGTATTTAAGTTGCTGTTAGTTATAAGGAGAAATACTCTTTCTGGCATCCAGATAACAAATCATCCCTTTGATTTAATTTCATCTATTGATTAGGAGGTTTGGGTGGGTGGAGAGGCCCAGGAAGTGGCACGCATTCCATATTTTCCCTGTTCCTTAAGCACACGGGACTAGGACATCAGCTATGTGTACTTCAGCTAATGAATGAGCACATGGTGGCATCTACTTCGTATAAATTTCTTAACTCCTTATCATCATAACCACTACAATTTCCTGAATGTTTACTGTGTACCAAACTTCACTCTATGCTTCAGTTAATCTTTAAAACAACCTTATTATGATTTAAAGTTACAAAACAAGTCCAGCAAGGCTGAGAAATATAATTGATATCACACAATTAGTTAGTAAGTAGCATTTCCAAGATTCAAACCCAGCTCTGTCTATATTCCAAATGCTACTCTAAGCTACCTCCACAGGTGAAGGAAAGGTCTTGTTACCAATGTCATTTGTTACAGGAATGTTCTGGAATGAATGGAACTGTGATCTCACTTTACTGTTGGTCCAGGTGTTAGCTTAGGCTAACTATGGCTTGGCTATGCAGTAGTAAGAAATAAACTTCCAAGTATTACTGAGTCAACACATAAAAGGATATATTTCACTCATATAAGGCTATGGTGAATCAGGTAGCTCTGCAGGACACTTCTGTTCCAAGCAGTGACTCAAGGATCTGGGCTGTTTGCCTCTGGCTGCAATACCAACCAGAACACGGAGCTTCTAGTCTCAGTATAAAAAAAAGACTAGAACTTTGTTCACTGTCTCTTAAGTGCTGCAGCCTGGGATTGGCACATGGCCCTAATTTTAAGGGTTTTGAGAAAAGCGGGGGAATACATGTATACTAAAGAAGTAGGAGGTGTCTCTACCACAACTTGCAAAGGCAAAGCCAAACTCTTACTGTACAAGGTAACTGAGATTATTCACTATGCCTGCCTCATAGGGAAGTGAGGTCTTTCAGACTGGAAACCAATCATAATCTAGGGAGAGAAATAACCAAGGATGAGCAGTAACATGAGATGAGATGGCTTATGTCAAAGATGAGACTCCTGGGGCACCTGAGTGGCTCAGTCGGATGAGGATCCAACTCTGGATTTTGGCTCAGGTCATGGTCCCAGGGTTGTGGGACTGAGTCCTGCATTGGGCTCTGAGTTGAGCATGGAGCCTGCTTAAGATTCTCTCTCTCTCTCTCTCTCTCTCTCTCTCTCTCTCACTCTCTCCCTCTGTGCCTACCCTCTGCTCTCATGCTCAGGCACTCTCTCTCTAAAATATACAAAATAAAATAGGAGGGGACAAGATGGTGGAACAGCATGGAAGCTTTTTTTTGCATCTCTCACCCCTGAAATACAGCCAGATCAACACTAAACCATCCTGCACACCTACAAAACTGATTTGAGGATTAACACAACAATCTGCACAACCTGAACCAGAGAACTCAGCAGGTACACAGCACGGAGAGGTGAACTGAGGGAGAGAGAAGCTGTGGAGGTCAGGGAGATGTTTTGCTTGCAGAGAGAGGACGGACACAGGAGAGAGTAAGAAAGAAGCTGGAGAGAAAAGAAAGAGTATGCAAGGGACTGAACCAAAAAGGGAGAAAGGAGAAAGGAGAGGATTTAAATTCCATTAAGACTCTATAAACAAGGGGAGTACAGAGTCTGAAACTCCACAGCTCACTAGCTGGTGGAACTCTGGTGCGAAGAGCGAATCCCCAGGAGCAGACAGTGAGGTCCTCAGGGTCCTTGGGCTGCATGGGGTGAGGCAGTTCCCCTGCTGGGAGGACATTTGGTAGAGGCTGTGAGGTCACCCCACAACCAAAGATCCCAACGGACCCTGGAGAACAACCACATTCACAGGTGTTGGAACAAGGACGTTAAGGGGGAAGCCTGGTGTCAGATGTGTGTTGTGATTTTTCATAATCCCTGAAACGCTGTTGCTACATGATTGTGTGAACTTTTTCTGGGGTGGGCTGGCACCCGGCTGTAGTCTCTGGGCATCAGCAGCAGCACGGTCCTGCAAACGTTCTTGGTTGAGGACCATTGCTCAGTGAGACCATCTCCTGGAAGGTCTGAGTGGGTCAAAGCCGCAGTCTCTCAGAAGTGTGGGATTGGGAAACACAGCTGCATCTGAGAAAAACTCAGGAGGGAAGTGCCTGATGGCTTGGTCCTGGACAGTGTAAAAGCAGGGTGTGGACAGAGGGATGTGTGATTGCTGGTTGGGGAGAGCACAGAGTTCTGATACTAGAAACTAGGTTGTTGGGTAATACCATTTTCACCCCTCCTGCTCATGCACATACACACTTACATGCGCCACTACAATCCAGCCCATTAAGCTAAGCAGCACCATCTAGTGGATAACAGAGCCATTACACTAGCCCCACCCAACTGGGCCAACCTCGTTCTTCAGGACACCACAAGTCTCTCTGCCTGCTTAGTTTACGGACTGTAAAGTGCTTCATAGTTTGACTTCTAGGGGACACCAATGTAATTTCAATCGTATTTCAGTCTGTTTGCTGGTCCATCTATTCAATTTTTTTTATTTTCTTATTCTTGAACACAGAAAGAGAAATTTCTTTTTATTTTCCATTTTTATTAAAATAATTTCTTTCATTTTTTCTATTATATATTTTTTACTTTTTTGTAAATTTTTTAAATTCTATTTTACTTCCATCATTTCATTTTATTCTATTTAATTGTACTCATTTTTTAAAATTTTCAACCTTTTTTTTCTTTTCTTATCTTTCCCTTTTTTCTATCTCTAGCTCCATTCAACAACCAGACCAAAACACACCTAGGATTTAGCATCCTTTATTTGATTTTTTTGTGTTGTCTTTAATTTTTTAATTTTAATTTCTTTACCTTATTAATTCCTTTTCTTCCTTCAAAATGATGAAATGGAGAAATTCACCCTAAAAGAAAGAACAGAAAGAAATGACAGCCAGGGACTTAATCAACACAGATACAAGCAAGACGTCTGGACCAAAATTTAGAATCACAATAATAAGAATAGTACCTAGGGTTGAAAACAGATTAGAATCCCTTTCTGCAGAGATAAAAGTTAGTCAGGATGAAATAAAAAATGCTATAACTGAGCTGTAATCTCGAAAGGATGCCACAGCGACAAGGATGCATGAAGCAGAGCAGCAAATCAGTGATATAGAGGACAACCTTCTGGAGAATAATGAAGCAGAAAAAAAGAAGGAGACTAAGGCAAAAGAACACAATTTAAGAATTAGAGACATCAGTGACTCATTGAAAAGGAACAACATCAGAATCATAGGGGTCTCAGAAGATAAGAGAGAGAAAAAGTGGTAGAAGGGTTATGTGAGCAAATCATAGCAGAAAACTTTCCTAACCTGGGGAAAGACACAGACATCAAAATCCAGGAACCACAGAGGACTCCCATCAGATTCAACAAAAACCGACCATCAATAAGGCATATCATAGCCAAATTCACACAGTACTCAGGCAAGAAAAGAATCATGAAAGCAGCAAGGGAAAAAAAATGTCCTTAACCTACAAGGGAAGACAGATCAGGTTTGCAGCAGACCTATCCACAGAGACTTGGCAGGTCAGGAAGGAGTGGCAGGATATATTCAATGTGCTGAATCAGAAAAATATGCAGCCAAAATTCTTTATCCAACAAGGCTGTCATTCAAAATAGAAGGAGGGATAAAAACTTTCTCAGACAAACAAAAATTAAAAGAGCTTATGACCACTAAATCAGCCCTGCAAGAAATTTTAAGGGGGACTTTCTGAGGGGAGAAAAGATGAAAAACAAAACAAAACAAAGATCAAAAGCAAAAACACTAGAAAGGACCAGAAAACACCACTAGCAACTGCAACTCTACAGGCAACATAATGGCGATAAATTCATCTTTCAGTACTCACTTTAAATGTCAATGGACTAAATGCTCCAATCAAAAGACATAGGGTAACAGAATTGATAGAAAACAAGATCCATCTATATGCTATTTACAAGAGACCCACTTTAGACCTAAAGACACCTTCAGATGGAAAGTAAGGGGATGAAGAACCATCTATCATGCTAATGGTCACTAAAAGAAAGCCAGAGTAGCCATACTTATATCAGACAATCTAGACTTTGAAATAAAGACTCACAAGAGATGAAGAAGGGCATTATGTCATAATTAAGGGGTCTATCCACAAAGAAGACCTTACAATTGTAAGCATTTATGCTCCAAATGTGAAACAACCCAAATATATAAATCAATTAATCACAAACATAAAGAAACTCATTGACAATAATACTGTAATAGTTGGGGACTTCAACACCACACTTACAACAATGGACAGATTATCTAAACAGAAAATCAACAAGGAAACAATGGCTTTAAATGACACACTGGACTGGACTGGATAGACTTAACATATATTCAGAACATTTCATCCTACACACATTCTTGTCCAGTGCACATGGAACGTTCTCCAGAATAGCTCACCTACTGGGACATAAATCAGCCCTCAACAAATACAAAAAGATTGAGGTCATACTGTCCATATTTTCAGACCACAATGCTATGAAACTCAAAATCAGCCACAAGAAAAAATATGGAAAGATAACAAATACTTGGAAACTAAAGACCATTCTACTAAAGAATGAATGGGATAACCAAGAAGTTAAAGAGGAAATTAAAAAGTACATAGAAGCCAATGAAAATGATAACACCATAGCCCAAAACCTCTGGGACACAGAAAAAACAGTCATAAGAGAGAAGTAAATAGTAATCCAGGACTTCCTAAAGAAACAAGAAAGGTCTCAGATATACAACCTAACCTTACAACTTAAAGAGCTGGAAAAATAACAGCAAATAAAGCCCCAAACCAGTAGAAAATAGGAAATAATAAAGATTAGGGCAGAAACTAATGCTATCGAAACCAAAAATAACAAACAAACAAAAAAACAGTAGAACAGATCAATGAAACCAGAAGCTGGTTCTTTGAAAGAATTAACAAAATTGATAAACCACTAGCCAGTTTTATCAAAAAGAAACAGGAAAGGACCCAAATAAATAAAATGAAAGAGGAGAAATCACAACCAACATAGCAGAAATATAAACAATAATAAGAGAATATTACAAGCAATTATACGCCAATAAAATGGGCAATCTGGAAGAAATGGTCAAATTCCCAGAAACATATACACTACCAAAACTGAAACAGGAAGAAAAAGAAAATTTGAACAGACCCATAACCAGTAAAGAAATCAAATTAGAAATCAAAAACAAGAATCCAGAGCCAGATGGCTTTCCAAGGGAATTCTACCAAATATTTAAAGAAGAGTTAACACCTATTCTCTTGAAGGTGTTCCAAAAAATAGAAATGGAAGGAAAACTTCCAAACTTCTTTCTATTGAAGCCAGCATTAACTTGATTCCAAAACCAGACAAAGACCCCACTAAAAAGGAAAATTACAGACCAATTTCCCTGATGAACATGGATGCAAAAATCCTCAACAAGATACTAGCCAACTGGATCCAACAATACATTTAAAAAATTATTCACCACGATCAAGTGGGATTTATACCTGAGATGCAGGGCTGGTTCAATATCCAAAAAACAGTCTATGTGATACATCACATCAATAAAATAAAGGATAAGAACCACATGATCCTCTCAATAGATGCAGAGAAAGCATTTGACAAAATACAGCATCCTTTCTTGATAAAAACCCTTAAGAAAGTAGGGATAGAAGGATCATACCTCAAGATCATAAAAGCCACATATGAAAGATCCACCACTAATATCATCCTCAATGGAGAAAAACTTAGAACTTTCCTGCTAAGGTCAGGAACAAGACAGGGATATCCACTCTTGCCAGTGTTATTCAACATAGCATTGGAAACCATAGCCTCAGCAATCAGACAATGCAAAGAAATAAAAGGCATCCAAATTGGCCAGGAGGAGGTCAAACTTTCACTCTTTGCAGATGACATGATACTATATATGGAAAACCCAAAAGATTCCACAAAAAAACTGCTAGAACTGATCCATGAATTCAGCAAAGTCACAGGATATAAAATCAGTGCACAGAAGTCAGTTGCATTCCTATACACCAATAATGAAGCAACAGAAAGAGTAATCAAGGAATAAATCTTGTTTATAATTGCACTAAAAACCATAAAATACCTAGGAGTAAATCTAAGCAAAGAGGTGAAAAATCTATACACTGAAAAGTATAGAAAGCTTATGAAAGAAATTGAAGAAGACACAAAAAATGGAAAAAGATTTCATGCTCCTGGATAGGAAGAACAAATGTTGTTAAAACGTCGATACTACCCAAAACAATCTACATATACAATGCAATCCCTATCAAAACAACACCAGCATTCTTCACAGAGCTAGAATAAACAATCCTCAATTGTACTACTAGGTATTTATCCAAGGGATACAGGTATGCTGTTTCAAAGGCATGCATGCACCCCTATGATTATAGCAGCACTATCAACAATAGCCAAAGTATGGAAAAAGCTCAAATGTCCATCGACACATGAATGGATAAAGAAGATGTGGTATATATATACAATGGAGTATTACTCAGCAATCAAAAAGAATGAAATCTTGTCATCTGACAACTACATGGATGGAACTAGAGGGTATTATGCTAAGGGAAATCAGTCAGTCAGAGAAAGACAATTATTGCATGAGTTCACTCATATGAGGACTTTAAGGTACAAAATAGATGAACATAAGAGAAGGGAAGCAAAAATCATATAAAAACAGGGAGGAGGATAAAACATAAGAGACTCTTATATATAGAGAACAAACAGAGGGTTGCTAGAGAGATTGTGGGAGGGGGGATGGGTTAAATGGGTAAGGGGCATTAAGGAATTTACTCCTGAAATCATTGTTGCACCATATGCTAACTTGGATGTAAATTTAAAAAATAAATAAATTATTAAAAAGTAAAACAAAATAAGATAAATAAAATAAAATAAAATAAAATAAAATAAAATAAAATAAATGAGACTCCTGAATATTGGATTAGGAGGGGGCATCCGCCACATGGAGGCAGGTCAAGAGACAGGAAGTGAGGAAACTGAGCTAAGGGCCTCTGAAATTATTTCAAACCATCGGGTCCAGAGAATAAGGACCTTGAGGGCAGTATGTGGGAGTTCTCTGTGAGTTTGGGGGAAAACTTTTGTATTTCTCATACATTTTGTGTATTTCTATTTGATTTTCCTGTTATATTTAGTCATTTAGTTTTTAGTCATTTGGTACTAGTTAGTAATTTTTAAGTCCCTATGGATCTCAACTGTCCAAATAGGAGACAGGGAAAGGTTTTTGTTCATATGTGGCCAAAACATAAGCAAGGAAGGCAAACAATACCCAGAGCTCCTCCTTTCCTTCTCTACTGCAGTTCCTATCTCCACTCCCTATTCTATTTCTTTCCATAGAATTTATCACCTTTCATTCATGCTATTATTCATCCACACTAAACATGCAAATTTCATGAGGGCAGTGGTAAATATTTGTTGAATAAAGGAAGCATGGTGAGCAGCTGGGAGAAGATAATTTTGAAGGAAATAGGAAAGGAAGACACAAAGTTAGGGTCAGGCTTAACCTCCCAGATGTTCTTCTAGAGCAAGAACTTGGAGCGTTGGCACACCACAATTTTTTCTTAAAAGAGATTTCTTTCACAGCCTGCTTGTTATGGAAATTCTCAATAACAGAATGGCATCTCCTCTAATATTTATGTCTTGCATAGAGACAAGCAATCCCCCTACCTAAGTTTCTCTTTTTCTTATTCCTACCCAAAGGCAACATTATTATCATATAAGATTTATAAAATGAGAAAGCACCCACAGTGTCTCATAGCAGCCCAACTAACAACACTGAGAGGATGAACTTTCTAGAAACCCTGTTGAAGATGTCATGTCAGTTTAGCTCTGTGGGATGCCAACTTTAGAGATGAATTTGGGGAACACAACTGGGCCACCCACAGGATCAGTTAGGAAAGCAGACATCTTCCTTGAGTGATACTGCTTGAGGATTATTGAAAGATTTCCAAAAACCTAGCTTTGACCCTGCTTCTCATACCAAAATATAGATGAAGCAAAGCTACTATTTTCTCTTCTCCCAAGATTTCATTTTCCATGTAAAAATGATACTTTTAAAATAATAAGACTGTGGTAGAGCTAGAAAAACAAGCACACTCAGAATGGAAAAGTTGAAGAAATTTAGGAAGATGGAAAACAAGCAAGACAGACGCTGGACTTTCTGAGTGAAAATAGTGAATAATTTTAACTGCCTCACATAAGTGAAGGGGAGAAAATTAAGCAAAGAGGGAGACAGAGAATGCTGGGAGGGGGTTATAAATAGTCAAAGAGAAAAGAGAGAGGAATTGTAATTAAAAAACCCTGTATCGTGAACTTTCCCTCTCCTGATAACTATGAAAATGAGATTAAAGTTAGCAAAAATCAGCAAATATAATCATTAAAAGCAACTAAAAATGGTAATAAAACCTATTTAAGGAACTTCAAAACCTGAAACCAAACAATTAGAAAACTCTAGAGCAGCAGGGGGTGTAACATAGCCTAGCTTATCACCTGATTCGACCCCCAGAGGGACATATCCAGGTAAGTCGAAGACATGTGAAGGATTCTCACTAACAGTGCCAAATATTGAGCTACACAAACTGAAAGGATGTTCTCATCTTTTTTTTTTCCTTTTTCAACTGAGAAATGGAAACTGTTTTGGAAACTATTTCCCGAAATAAAGGGAAAACTGGTGGAATGAGGAGAGGAGAGGACCACGAAGCTCTCTGAATTGGGGAAGCTGTCTGAAGTCCAAGAATACACCCTGGGAATGAGCTACAGTCCACTGTTAGGTGAAGGGAAACTTGGTGAGGCAGAACCGGCTGTTTCTTCAATTTCTTCCTTTAATAATAGAATTCCCAACTTTCCTCTGCACACATGACTGTCCAGAAGAAAGACTGCATTTCCTAGCCTCCCTTGCAGCTAAGTGTGGCCATGTGACTATATCCTATCCAATCATATGGAAGAAGTAATGCTTGAAACCTCAGGTTAATGGCTTTAAAAAGAGAGAGAGATGGCCCTTTCTTCCCTCCTCTCCCCTTGCACTGGCTGGACATGAGTGTGCTATAAGAGCTCGTATGCACTGTAATGCATAGAAAACTTGTCAGACAACTAGATACAAAAATTTAGGATCCCTGATACTACAGAGCTTCTGCTGCCTCTGTACTGTCAACCTGGACTGCTTACATTCAAGTCATTAAGTAAGAGAAATATAAATATCTACGTTATGTAAATCACGACTGTTTTGGCCTTTGTAGCTGTATCAGTATTATATCTAACACTTGATTAGATATGTAATTTAGAATGTTTAACAAAAGCTTAGAGGAGAGAACTGGGCCCAGATATTGATGAAGACTGCACCAAGATGTGTCTTGCTTCCTTTCTCATTTTCTCACCCTATAGGTCAGATGGAGTGGGAAGAGAGTGAAGACTTACTCATGCTAGGGGCACATGGATGGCTCAGTCGGTTGAGTGTACAACTCATGATTTTTGCCTGGGTCATGATCCCAGGGTCCTGGGATATAGATGCATGTCAGGCTCCACGTTGAGCGTGGAGCCTGTTTGGGCTTCTCTCTCTCTCTCTCTCTCTCTCTCTCTCTCTCTCTCTCTCTCTTTCCCCTGGCCCTCTCTCTCCCCAGATCATGTGGTCTCTCTCTCTAAAATTAAAAACAGAGTAACACACTCTATATCACAACAAAGAGAACGTCCAGTCCATGTGTTCTAAACATAACAAGATAAAGAAGAAGCTGGCACCAGGCAAACAAATAACAGAAAACACGAAAACATCATGAAAAAAAAAAAAACAAAAAAAACAGATATTGTAATCTAGTAGAAAACAGAAATCAAAAAACAAGAGATTTACTCACAATGACTTGGTCTTATGTAGAGAACATGATCATAATAAACAAAAATATAGAATGACAGAAATGGGGCTTTTAGGCTCAAGACAAATTGAGGATCAAAATAGCATTATTACAGGTTTAATAAACAATTTAAGAAAAAGCAAAAATACTATTGAACATAGAATTACTGACATAGAAAGGCAAGATTTGAGGTTATTATGATAACTGCAGACGAAAAAGAAAAATCAAAGCATTTGATGAACACTACTATAAACAGAATAAAAGGCAATCCAGCATCAAGATACTTTATATCCCTGTGTGAGAGATTCCACCTAAGGAAAAGAGGATGTGTTGAGAGATAATACAAGAAAATGACCTTGAAATAAAGAGGATACTGAATATGCTTATTGAAAAGAATACCGTGTTTCAGGAAAAAGTGATACAGAATGTTGACGCCGAGTTACATCCTAGTTAGGCTGTTGGAGTATAAGAATACTAATTAATGTTTCAGATATCCATGCAGTAAAGGCAAACAACTAAGAAATAAGGGGAAAAGCCAGTTTGGCCCTTCCTCAGAGTAACATACAAGTATCCATTTAAAACAATGGAGTAAAGCCTACAAAATGCTGAGGGAAAGAAAATGTAACACCAAGAAAACTCTGCCAATCTGGAATGTTATTCAAATACAGAACAGACATTCTTAACAATAAACACAAAATTCATGGAGCACAGTACCCCGAGCTGCTCTTGAAAGAACTACCAGGGGTGCCCGGGTGGCTCAGTTGTTGAAGCCTTGGACTCTTGATTTCCGCTCAGGTCACGATCCCATGGTCATGGGATCAAGCCCCACAATGAGTTCCACTCTGCGTGGAGCTTGTTTAAGATTTTCTGTCTCTGTCTTTCTCTCTCTCTCTTCCCCTCTCCCCCACTCATGCACACGCACACTCTGTCTCCCCCCTCTAAAATGAAGAAAAGATAATAAAAAAAAAAAAGAGAAAGAACTACCAAACAATTAAATTCATACAATTCAGAGATAGAATGAAAATAAGAAAAGCAGGAATAGAGAAAGTGGTGAAAGGTAAAAGCTATGTGGGAATTAAAGTCATCCTACAGAATGTGAATGTTATAAATTTAAATAATGTAAAACAAATGATATGGCTAGAATACCTATATCAGGATGTAAGGATAGTGAGTTGAGAGAGAGGGGGAGATTGCTGATGCCCTCTTGTTTCAGAGCTAGGATTCAGAACACACTGCTTTAGATTACAACACCTGCTTGCTCTTTGTCACAATTCTGACTCCTTAAAAAATTTTTCCCAAACTCTTCTGCTGAACATAAAATGATCTTTTAGACACTAATATTGCTGGTAGTAAAGAATCATTTTTTGACATTCTACATTTCCTTCATTTTCCTTTAATTTTTCCTATTGAGTAAAAATGAATTCAATAATTTTCGTTAAAATTGAATCTACAATACAATCAATCACATTTATATAAAATAATTTTCTCAATCCATTTATCAATCTGCATTATATCTTTACTGTTCTAAAAGTAGGGCTATTAACGAGTGTTACTTTTTGACCTGTATTTTTCTGTACTTACAAAAATTACAATAAGAAAAGAAAGAAACAGGTATCTGATTGATGCAAACACTTGATGTGCCATGGCAATTTATTGTTTTACTATCTATTTTCTTTTTCCCCTTATTTCAAACAGGCAACTGTGTAACTCCTCGTGTCCGGCATTTTTGCTAGATGACAAGCAGCTGATGTCAACTTTGCAAAAACATTAATCCATTAAAAATTAACATTAAGAATCTTACAGTGAACGAGAAGAGGGAAAAGATTTTGGGGGCAAGGAGTGATGGCATTGAGATTTGCTCAGGCTGGAAATGGAAGAAAAGTTTCTGGATTCTGTGCACCCCACAATGGCTCCTAGGAAGGGAAGGGAGATCCTACTAGCCTATAATTTCTTATGACCTGAGGATGGGAACAATGAAGAAATTGTAAAACAAAATGGAAATTAATATTTATTATGTTCTAAATAATAAATAAAGTGTATTTTAAAAATAGCTTAAAAGTATCACTTTAAGTTTAAAGTCCACATGTCAGCTCTTAAGGCTATATTACTAAGATAATATATTAGTCGAAAACTTGGTAAGAATTGGTTTATCTCATCATGTTAGTTTACCCACTATCACTGAAGGAAAGTGTGGCTCTTATTTTTTTTTTTTCATTTTTATAATGTTTATTTATTTTTGAGAGACAGAGAGAGAGAGAGGCAGGGAGAGAGGGAGACAGAGGATCCAAAGAGGGCTCTGTGCTGATAGCAGGTGTGGGGCTCAAACTCATGAACTGTGAGATCATGACCTGAGCTAAAGTTGAATGCTCAACTGACTGAGTCACCCAGGTGCCCCAAAAGTCTCATAGAAGATGAAACATTGGGTCAAGAAGACCTTCTGGGGAGGAAGGAAACCAGGAGCACTGGGAGAGGAAACAGCTCTGGAGGCAACCTGGATACCTGGAGAAAGTATCAACAAGGGAAAGAAGATGGGAAGATGGGAAGAAAGAAGGGAAGGAAGTATGGGAACAAAAAACAAATGGCCTGTATTCTCATTTTTCAAACAGTTCCCAGCAGGAAAATGAGGTTTTTGTTGTGTTTGTTTTTCTTCCCCAAACCAGTGGGTTGTCAATCCACACTGGGATCATATAGTAAGTCAGAGTATTGGAACAGCCAACCTGGCACAAAGTAGGAGCTCAGTGAGTTAAGACGTAAGTGATAAACTTTATCAATAAGTTAATAAATGATTGAAAAATTCCATAATCCATAGAGTATAAGGTCCAATGGAGTGGGGTCTAGAAGGTTATATTTGGCTGGCCAATGACTTGACCTGTGTAAATCATAAGAAACAAACAACTGTTTATAAAGCATTTAAATGTTACAGGCCTCAAGGACATCTTTGTTTTAGAAACCACCCTGGGAGTAACTTATTCTAGAAAGGAGATGCTTGTGACAGCAGGTCAGAGTTAAATGGCCTGGCTCAGGCCTGTCTTTGGCTACCCGATGGCCCAGACCCCTGGCACCCAGTCTTCACCAGCGTGCATTTGTGAACCTATGGCTGACAGACATTCTAGGCTCTCTTACAAAAGAGAGTAACACACCCCTCAATCTCACCCCATTGCCACACCTTCATCATCAAATCCCTGGCAACATTTGAGGATTTGAAGGTCATCTTGAAAGCAGTATTATTTGTTCCGTCACCTGACAATGTTACCCCACAAAGTCATTCTAGTTTATAATTCCTTGATGTAAGTTCCTGCATTCACACTCTTTTTACCTCACACGAGAATATAGCAGGCAAAGCACTTTGCAGGTAAGCACCTTAGTAAAGGTGTTTTTCCAAAGGAAATGTTATTATTAGGTCACATTTTCCCATCATGCTCAGAATTCCTTTTGAATTCAGTGAAACCTCTCTGCGGAGTAGCCCAAGTACAGAGTTCTGCCATTGTGTAATGTGCCTGCTTGCCTTGGGGGCCTCAGTCCTGGGGGAGATGGGGCAGGGAGATGGAGTGAATGTTTATAAAATACAGATCCACAGATAGACACTTGCAAGTGGAAAGTATTCTTATTATGGAATCCCAAGGTAAAGAGCACCTTCTAATGCAGAATGGCCAGTGCGTCATGCTGTGTTGCAGTGACTTTCGACTGCTACCCTGAGCTCCGGAGAGCGTGTTCTGCAAAGCACATGTCAAACGCTACCATTAAGCTCTTCTAACCTCTTGTTAGTAAGCTGGGCAGAAACTGTAAGTGAAAAAAGTCACAAACACAATGATCTATTATTTAAAAAAACTAGACTGCTATAGATCTTAAAGAAATTCCAAATGATTCCATTTCACTTCTGAAATACATAAAAGATTGTTAGATGAAGTAAAAGCAAGCAAAATGTTTATGTTTGTATAGTGACACTTCAGTCATTTCTCACACTTGGTTGGCAATAGGTATCTTGAACGATCTGCATTATACAAATCTTACTTCTAAGTTCACATACTTTCGTTTAAGCAGTGGAGAGAAATTTCTTTGTTAAACATTGCATTCTCTTCATAACTCATGCTAACTTGCAAACCAACACGTGCTACTTTAAATCAATACCATCACATGAAAGAAGGATGGAAACCAGAAATACATCAAGATAGAAAATGGAAACCATAAATGTATCAGGGTAATTCAATGTAGGCTTATACCTTGGATTTGTTCTGATCATTAATAGTCAAGATAGCATTTTGTATAGTGGAGAGGACAATGGCTTTGACTTCAAGAGACCTAAGTATTTATCTAATTCCTCTTTTACTTCCTTTCCTCCCTCCCTCCCTCCCTCCCTCCCTCCATTCTTCCTTTCTTGCCTCCATCCTTCCTTCCCTCCTTCCTTTTTCCCTCTTTTCCCTCCCTTCCTTTCTTCATAAATATTTACTAAACACCTATCTGCACAAGGTGTTATGTGACATAAAAAGATATGTAAGATCCAATTTATGCCCTCAAGTGATCTATAGATTTGTATGGGAAATAGGAATGACAGGATGATAAAGCTATAACATGGGTTGAAATTTACCAGTCCTAGATGAAAATGCAAATTCAACTGTGGACTGACTTCGTAACTTCATTCACATTACTTAACTTTGCTAAATCTGTTTACACATCAAAATGGAGTTTACTTATAAAAATGAAGATACTTCTATCTGACTCAGAGACTGCCTGTAGAGAGAAAATTGTCAAGGTGTCTAAAATACACAGAAAACTGTCCAGTGAGTTCTTTGCTTAAAAAAAATCCCAGACTCGAAGTCAGAAGAGGTGTGTACAAATTCTAACTCTGTGGCAGGAATGACGAGGTCCTGTAACCTCTCTAGATCCCATAATCTCCCTCAGTGCAAGAAGAGAATTGAGTTCACTGATGCTCAACACCTCCTCCACTTCTAAAAGTTACTTTTATCTCAGCCAGTGGAGAGACCCCTGGGATTTTTGGCAGAAAAATTACTTAGGTTGATTAGAAAAGTTTAATTTGGTAGCAGTAGATTGAGCAGGGAGTGTGCATAGAGTTAGCAGAAAAAGACAAGGACATCTGTTAAGAAAAATCTCTTTTCTCCACACCACAAAACAGCCACCTAAATAAGCAGCACCTACCTAATAAAAGAACATAGAACCTTTTGTTGTTTTTTGATTCCCCCATAGAACCACGCACACAAGCTATCACTTATAGCAGAGTGTTATTTAAAGTTTGGGAGTGAAGAGTGTGTGTCTTGGGGACGGGGTAATAGGAAGTGGGCATGAGAGCCACACCATAGCAATGATTTAAAACAGAACCGTACATGGTACATCCCTTAAAAGTCCTGAAGAAGCTATTCCCAACACTGGGAACTTCGCAATGGGCTTCTCTTCTAGAAAGCCCCCGGCCTCACACACCACCCCATGCTGTTTCTTTGCTGCTAAGATACACAGGTACAGTTTCTCTCTTCTTGGCCTTGCTCATGCTCTGCTCCTCCCCAGTCCAACTATAATGACAGCTGATATTTATTTAGTGTTGATAATATTCCCGATATTTAAGAACTTACTGTGTGCCCAGAGCTATTTTAAGCATGTGTTATTTAATCCATACAATTCTGTGAGTTGAGTATCATTGTGATAATCACCATTTTCACTTACAAAGTATGAGATTTAGGCACAAGGAGGTGAAGGTGACCCCAGTGAGAACGTGGAGGCAGAACTCAGGGATAAGCAAGCTTGATTTCAAGGTATGTGGCATGCTTCCCTCACCAGCTTTGTCTCTCCTTACCACAAACCCTTAGTCCTTCTTTTTCTTATCTTCCAGGTCCCAAGCTAAAAATCCCTTCCTTTTTTGGTGCTCAGAAATTTCAGCTTTCTTGTCTTGTTTTACCCAATCCCATGGCCTTGTCTAAAGCAAGGCAGCATCTCTGGGTCTCTGACCAATGTCCTTCATTGGCTGTCCCCTGTTGCTCTTCCTGGGACAAACCTGTTTTCACCTGATTCTTGTTCTCCCTGGGCAGGATGGGCTCTCTCCCAAGACTCCCTGGATTCTCTCCAAAGCCAGAGTCAGCAAACAAGGCACAAGGAAAGAATGCAGGTGCCTTAGTGTCCCCTCACTTATAACTCCCATCAGACTGCCACTCATCTCAATCTGAATATAAATAACTTGATTAAAGGTGACTTACAGCCAAGTCATCCATTAATTTCCATCTGAAAATGTGCCCTCCCCTAGAGTTTATTATGAAAGGATTGTACCTGTACCACTGTCTTCAACATCAAGAAAGGAATCAATGTACTAACCTTGAAATAAGAAAAAAAGTTGAAGACCCTATTACTGTCTGCGGCAGTCACCTTCCAACTCTTTTACAGACTTACACTTTTGTGGCTTGTGTTTACTTTTCAAACTCATTTCCCAACAATCTCCTCTTGGTTGCTAAAAATCCTTTTTGACAGAGAAAGCACAAAGGTAGTAACCACCTGAGCTAGTGATTCTGGGTCCATAGTGGCCAAGGTAGTAATGAAACACAGCTCCTTCCAGAGAAACTTGACCTCTGAAATCCACTACCATGGGTCGTAACCTCCTTTTGCACTAAAGCCTGTCTCAGGACTCATCATGCCTATTTCAGCACAGCTCCTGGAGGAACTGTTAGTGAGGCACAGAATGGAGTGAAGAACAATATTTCAGAGGGAACAGGAGGAAAAATTGAGGATCTTGTCATTTTAAATCATGGAGAGGTGATCATATAAATTCCTGGGATCTTAGAGATTCATATTTCATTAGCTCTTAGAGGAATAGTATCAGAATATGGCACAGTTCCAATAGGATTGAAATTTGTCAATTCCTCTGTTGAGAACACTGATTTTTCTTTAACATCTACTTATTTATATTGAGAGAGAGCATGGGAGAAGGGCAGAGAGAGAAAGAGGGAGAGAGAATCCCAAGCAGGCCCTGCACTGTCAGCTCAGAGCTCACTAACTGTGAGATCATTCCCTGAGCTGAAATCAAGAGTCTGATGCTTGACGAACTGTGCCCCGAGAACACTGATTTTTATCTATTAGGTGCCAAGGTGTCAGCATGCTGTTCTAACACGAAAGATAAGGGAAACTGGTGGAATTACTGCTATAAAGAAGACATGGGGCAACATGGTCACCCCGCACATGGGAGGGTGGGATCTCTAGATGACGCTTCAGGACATTTTCACTTTCCTGGTACAAAGATTCTATCAAAATCGGCTAGTGGCTGTCTTGCTCCAAATGTGAGAAAAAGGTGGACAAAACACAGTGACTGTGTTATAGAGGGAACAAACTGAAACTAGTGAGCTGGCTGGAAAAGACAAACAGAAGAGAAAAGCTCTTCACCAAAAGTCTCCAAAGAAACCTTGGTTCTTTGAGATATTTCTATAAAAAGGACCCTGTGGACTGATGTTTTTGAGAGACATTACATGGAACTACATCCTCTGGAAGAATCAATCACAGCTGCTTTGATGTGCTAATATACACTTTAATCTTTGATTCAGAATTTTCCATACTTATTTACCCATGGAAGAATTGTGTGTGTGCAATACTCTGAAAATATCCCCATTCTGAGAAATGGTTAGATAATAATAGACTAAAAATTAGATTTAGTTGCAGGAACGAAAGACAGGAACATCATGGCATGTTACTGCTGGAAACGTTGCCTCAAAATGAAGTGGTCCTTAAGATCCTTTGTTCTGGTTGAGCAGATAAAAAGACCAAAAAAACCTAAGACAATTATTGATGAGGGGGCACAGATGTTTAGGAATCTTAGGCAAGAACTCTTGACCAGAATTTACAACTTGTTCCCTATTCCGTTCTTTCAACAGATTCTTTATGCTAATGAGCCTGGCATTATCGCTCATCATCATCTCCTTGCTTAATCACCCTTGATTGCCTCTGTTGTGCATTCATAACCTCAGGTTAAACAATGCAGACAACACTTTCCTCTTCCCTGACTGTGACAATGTATCATAATTGAGCCATTTCTGCCTCTCTGGTCACCCTCCTATTCTCCCAAGTGCATCCTCTGTACATTAATCTGCTAGTTAAATATTGATAGCAAGCGGCTCCCTTAATATTTACTTTCTTGCTCCATTATTGCTACATACAGGGTGATTATTTGTTTCTGTCTTCCCAGCCTGTTTAATCAGAACTGAGTCAACTTTTCTATGTTTAACCTTCTTGTCCAATCAGAGTTGGAGAGTGTTTGGAGTGTGTTCTGACATCAGCTCTGAAATAATTCTCTAGGTTTGGTGCATGTGCCATCGTAGCCAGCAGGGGTCAGAAGGGCATTTCTCTCTGGGGTCAAGAGCGTTGGTAGTGAGAAAGGAAAACCCTAGAGGCACCATCTGGAGTTGAACAACTCTCTTTGAGCATTGTCTTCTAAGTGTAGCCTAAGAGAATTGAGTGACCTGCCAGCTTTTGTATTTTTTATGGAATGTTGGTGCTGGAACTCCTACAGTGGGTAAACTGGTTGCAAGACTGGGCATCCCAACAAAGACTGTATGGAATTGGGGAAAGTGTCCCTACCAAAAATAAAGAAACCTGGATGCAACCCCTGATCTGGATGAGATTCCACTGGAGGATTTTGGGCAGGTAACTGAACTCTCTCCATTTGCCCCACAGGGTCATGTGGGAGCATCAAGTGCTAAGTTGACAGAAAGCATCTTTAAAAACATACCATTCTCTGCTGCTAAGGCATAGAAATGTAAATATACTGCTCAAAGGCAAGCAAACAAATCATTTTGCTTTAATCAGAATGGTGTGTGTGGTAGTCTTCAACTCTTGTTTTTCAAACTGGAAGCTTCAATACCTGCCCCCAACAGAAAGATCACAGTTGCCTTGCATAGGTGTGTATTTAGGGGGACAGCACGATGATTAAATTTGGGACACACTGGTGTTACTATCAAAAAAAAAAAAAAAAAGATGAAACAGGTGTGCTCTGGGCTGTTTCTAAATCCCGGGTCTGGTTAGTTTATCAGTGACTTAGGAACTGTCTCCCTGCCTCTCCACCCTACAGAGGAATACAGGCAAGCAAGAAGTGAATCCTCCAGAAGGTCACTATCTGATTTTCAACAAGAGTGCCTGGCAGTTGAGAGATTTTAAGTAACATAAGAATCACATGCAAGCACGTGGTTTAAAGTTTCCCCAGTGGTTGCTGATAAGGCGAATATTACTCTGCATTGATAGAGTGAGTGGAAGGACACAGTGCTAACTTTTCCAGGTGATTCGACCCGTCCTCCGAGTCCTGGGAAATGCAAGGTATCTGTGGCACTAGTGACATCCACAGTCATGGAAACTGGAAACTAAAGAGCTATCTTCCAAGTAGTCCCCTTGTTTTGTGCCTGGCCTATTCTTCAATGGTTTTGATTATTTGACATTCCTCTAAACTCCGTATCCTATCACACTGCCATACATTTTGCAAATGATTAGAATCTCTCTCCTCTCCTGCTTCCTCTTCCTCAATTGATTGTCTTGGAACTTCCTACACATTCTCAGAGATGCAATTCAAATTTCTCATTTGGTATAAGCCTTCCTAGTCCCCACGGTGAGAGAGAGTTACCTTCTAGGCCTCTGTAGCACCTTGCACAAACTCTGTTTATGGGAACATCACATTAACTTTATAACTATGTGTTTACTTCCTTTACTGGTAAGCCTGCAGACAATAAAATAAAGCTCATTCCAGGTGGTTCAATAGGAGGAATTCAATCAATACACTAGTTACAAAGGTGTTGAAAGAGTTGATAAACCACAGAGGGAACAATGAGACAAGGCAGATTTTGGTGACACTGGAAGGTGCCAATGACTGCCTGGCCTGGAGGAACAGAGGCAAAAAGAGCTGTTGTCAGAGCCCAGAAGCCAGGGCTGGATCTGATCCATGAGAGCTGGGCCCACTGGGACACCACCCAAAAGCAGAGAGATATGGGGACAGATGTGCCTGCATCTCCCTAACACCCATCCTCCAGTCTCCTGCTGATAATCCCACTACCCTAACTGTGGCCCCAAGTGAGTTGCTAAGGGAATCTGGAGAATGCAGCTTTCAGGAAAAAGTCTGAGGTTAGATCTGAGAGCAAAGAAGCAAATGACTGGCTCAGTTTCCTCCCTCAGAAGACCATGAGCTTCATTTTTGTATCCTAGGCACTAGAAAGACACTACATGAATCTGTTGAGTAAGGTACTGAAAAAGTGAGATGTATTTTTTTTGTATTCTTGTCAAAGGGGCTTAAACCTTTTTAGAAAAATAGTATCCACTTTTTTGGCCTACCTTAAACCACTTTCTTTTTTTTCATCAAATTGAAAAGTACTCTTTTTTTTTCCTTTAATGATGGGATTTCCATCTTTGTCTGTTGGCTTTTCACAGTTTCTACATGCCCAGAGTTCCAAGAGGATGATGATAAGAGGCAGCTGGTAATCTTGTTTGAAATTTGCATTGAGTTCAGTCATCCGTTCCCTAGGGCCCTTACTCTGTAGGCCAGTCAGGCTAAGAAAGGAGCTTCTTTGCTATCAGATACTTTTTAAGTCTTTTCATTACCAATTCACCAGGACAACACGTAATGAGGTCTTGCAGTAGCAGATAGGGAATTCATTTCTCAGCCAAGCAGCTGAACTTGTAGCTGCCACATTGTGGACCATTATCTATAATTACTTCATGGGTATTCCACAAAGATAATTTTCCTTGTGGGATATAAAAGGCAGGTCTCACTGAAGGTTTTGTAGATTAAGCCCAGGCCAAAGCAAGATGAGCTGGTGTTGATATCTAAGTGGGGGTGTTTCTTTTTTCCAGGAACCATTTGGCTTCTGCCTTAACCATGAAGCCACCTTCGGTGAAACAAGTGACAGTGACAACTGAATGGATGCATCATTACTAGTCTCTAAAACTTGGGGTTCCTGGCTCTTTACCAATCTTTATATGCAAATGCTCTATGCACAAGTTTCTATTTCAGTCATGCCATTCCTCAAAACTTGCTTATAAATCAGCTGGGTGCCAGATGCCTCACACAAAATCAGGAAAAGAAAAGACCATAGGGGGTATCTGGGTAGCTTGGTCTGTTAGGCATCTGACTTCGACTCATGTCACGATCTCACGGTTTGTGAGTTTGAGCCCCACATCAGGACTCATGCTGTCAGCGTGGAGCCTCTTGAGATCCTCTGTCTCCCACTCTTTCTGCCCCTCCCCGACTCACCCTCCCTCAAAACTAAACATAAAAAGGAAAGAAAGAAAGAAAGAAAGAAAGAAAGAAAGAAAGAAAGAAAGAAAGAAAGAAAGAAAGAAAGAAAGAAAGAAAGAAAGAAAGAAAGAAAGAAAGAAAGAAAGAAAGAAAGAAAGAAAAGAGCATAGGCTCCTCCATGGAGAAACAAATTCTGGAAAACTCAATGAAGGGAAAAATAAGTTCTTATCTGAGGAAGGTGGGTGAGGAAACAGCAGGGGTGTGGCAGCACCGTATCATCTGCCTGAAAGCTGACCGTGCATGTCTCCTCCCAACTCCATGTTCGGTGACGTCACGGTGGTAGCTGGAATTGGATAAGAGTGGGAATAGTTATACTATGCACACTGGCAAACTCTACAAAGTAGGGCTTCTTCATTTTCCTTCCTTTTCAGGGATCTAGTTGTAACACATTTACCAGTGTGGCACCAGGGGCTGAAGAATCCTTTTATTTGTTTGTTTGTTTGTTTGTTTGTTTGTTTATTATTTTTCAGAGAGACAGAAAGAGAGAGAGAGAGATAGTGTGAGTGGGGGAAGGGCAGAGAGAGCAGGAGACACAGAATCTGAAGCAGGATCCAGGCTCCCAGCTTTCAGCACAGAGCCCCGTTCAGGGCTTGAACTCACAGACAGTGAGATCATGACTTGAGCCGAAGTCAGACCCTTAATCCACTGAGCCACCCAGGCACCTCTGAAGAATACCATTTTTGCCAATGCCTGCCTTTGATAGAGGCCATCAAATAAAGACCAGCAGGAACTCACCAGCAGCCAAACAAATCCAGGTTGATTAACTTGCTGTACCCAGGGTGATGGGACACCACAGAGACTGTGGAATGTCTCATGATGGTTAAAAGGGACTGGGAGGCACCTGGGTGGCTCAGTCAGTTAAGCGTCAGACTTCAGCTCAGGTCATAATCTCCGGGTTCATGAGTTTGAGCCCTGCATCCAGTTCTGCACTGACAGCCTGGAGCCTGCTTGGGATCCTCTCTCTCTCTGTGTGTCTCTCTCTGCCCCTGTGCTTCACTCTCTCTTCCCTCTCTCTCTCTCTCTCTCAAAATAAATAAATAAACTTAAAAGAAAAGATGGACTGGGGAAGGGGGAACAACACTACACTGGAGGCTGCCATGAAGCAGCAGGCTAGAAATTGGCTTTGCGGGTGTCCTCCATTATTCAGGAGGCAGGAGAATGAAGCAGGGCTGAGGAAGACCCTGGGAAAGGAGCTGTCCTCAGGTAAGAGAATAGTGACCCTTCAAAAGGAGAGAAGTTAGCCATCATTTAGCAGCAGTGGTATTGCCATGGAGACACCTGTCTGTTCAGCCTTGACCATGTTCCATCAGAAACTTTTTTTTTTTAAAGGTTCTATTAGGAACATCACAGTCTGATTAGCAGCAGTGCTAAGAAGTGAAGTTGAGGTCCTGTTTTCTTGGAAACTGCCAAGTTTAGATAACTGTAGAATGCTGTGTCCAAGCCCCTTGTTGCCTGCTTTGAATCCAAGGCCGTCTTCCCTGTGTCAAAGTGACCCACAGGCTCAGAGCCTCCAGGCAAGAGTGGGGTGTTCGTTCCCAACAAAGTGAATCAAAAGCAACACTTCTAAAAGTGTAGGATGTGAAAAAACACAGTTTCTCAGCATAATTTCACTCCTTTCAATGAACAAAAGCTGTTTTCCCAGGTTCATACCTTCTACCAACCCTCTTCCTGCTCACCATCACATGCTTCAGACTCACCAGTCTGGCCACTGGATTCATGGAGAACATGGTGGCATTTTTACTCAAAGGAGGTAGAGACACAGTGAAAGCTTTTAAGACCTCTATGTCTTAAACGCCTTTTGTCTCCAGTGCCTGGCACCAAGTAAACACCTAATAAAGCCTGATGGAATGAAATCCTCCATGATGGGGGTCCTGGGGACAGAAATGGGTCTTTGGACACTTCTCAGACAACCCTGTTTGGGCAGTCTTATGCTCTGTGCATTTACAGGTTGTTTGTTACCATCCCTGCCAAGTTCCTTTTTCTGTAGAGAGGGCCACTTGGGTACCACACAGATAGGAAGGAAAGTGTGGTATTTGCAGCTGTGCCCTCTAGGTGTGGCCCTTGATGCAAGAAAACATATAGCGTGATTGTTTTCTATACTTCAAATCCGTAAGGCCACAGATTATCGGAACCTTTCATCAGGGTTTCTCTTATGCGACCCACCAACCACCTGCACCAGGATCACCTGAGATGCTTGTTTATAAAGTGCACATTCCCGTCTCTAGCCACGTCGACTGAATTGGAACCTGTAGCATTGGAAACCAGGGTCTGCGGTTTTCACAACCTCCCCTGCATGTTGTTTGTGTGCACTATGGTTTGAGAACAGCGCATTCAGACGGTGTGATTTTTTCTTTTCTTTAAGGTCTGCTCATCTAATAAAAAAATGAGAATCTGTTGATTCACTTGTCCATTTGACCAACATTTACTGAGTGCCAGGAGCAGAGGTATGTGTAGTGAAAAAGATACTCAGGGAGCTTACAGTCTTCCAGTCAACTCATCTGTCAAGACTGTTTGCCATGATATGAGGGAGATTTTGTTTTCCTTTTTTTAAAATTAACTTATTTATTTTTGAGAGAGAGAGAGAGCAAGAGAAGGCAGAGAGAGAGAGGGAGACAGAGAATCCCAAGCAAGCTCCCTGCTCTCAGCACAGAGCACAATGCAAGACTCCAACTCATGAGCCATAAGATCATAACCTGAGCTATGATCAAGAGTCGGACACAACCAACTGAGCCATGCAGGTGCCCCTTTTGTTTTCCTTTTTTAGACCATTTTAGAAAAAAAATGGCATCATGCTTCCTGACCAATGATCAGAATTGCTAATGTTTACAAACTAAGCTGTTTACAGTGGTTACTTCTCAGAGGATGGGATGCTTGGGAGTAGGAACAGAAATACACTTCAAAGGACTGCCCCAGGTTTTATTGTGTCCTCCACCCAGTCCACCCTCCACATTCTGACCTTAGTGACAGGTCAGTGCAGAGTGTGGCATCCAGGCTCATCCGCTTCTGCTGCCAGCTGCCTCAGTCTCTCCCAGGCTCTGATCGTGGTCATGGTGCTGGTCATGGCAGTTACTGAGACAGGGGCCTGAGTTCCCATACCTTGGCTCCACTTGCCCAGACTCCCTGGAAAGTCTGCTTCTGCCATCACCTCCAGGCTCTGAGGATGTTCTCTGTAGTGTGGGATCTCACTTGCTCCGAGGGCTAGTAGGTGTCCCACATAGGGCAAATTTGACTAAAAGGGACAAGACAAGCAAGCGCCATCAGAGAAGTATCTTGCCATCCCACCTCTAACTCGCACACCCATGGACTGTTCCAGGCAAGGTGGTTCCTAAGTCTGCTGAGAGATGCCTGTCCCTTTCCTTTTTTCATTACTATTGCCTTAGGAGAGCATCCCTAGGGACTAGCATATAAACTTCATCTCAGGCTTTGTTTTTCAAGGAAACCAGGCAAAGATGTCATCTCTGTTTAAAAATTAATTTCTTCCAATTCATCTATTAAAATATTTAAATTGTCTAACTTTGGCATTATGGCCAAGTGTCCACCTCTGTCCTGAAGTTGGGGATGGTGGCTAGCTCATATTTGTTTTTCTGGCCAAAGAATCATGCCCTCAAAATAGTAGGAAGTCAGTAAGCATTGCATTTAATTAAAAAATGCAAAATCTTTGCCTTTGAGAAGCTGGTGATTAGAATTTTCAGGCACCTGGTGCCATCCTGGAAATGGGTTTGGTTTCCTCAACCAGTCAGGCACCTGGATAGTGAGCTAGAGCCACCCTTTGTGGTCATGCAACAACAAGAGTACAAAATGGGTGGGAGCCTGGCAAGAAAATAACAGAAGTTAGATTATACCTTTCAAATTCCCAAAAGGAATGCTAAGGGGACTGTGATTTTCCTGGGCTATGGAAATCACCGGTACACCAGAGGATGCTTTGAATCACTTCCATACCAAGATCAGTCAAGTGAAGCCACTGAGAAGCTCATCCCACATACAAATGAATCTCTAGATTTTAATGTGCAGATTACCCATCATCTTATCTTTCAAAGAACTTTTTATTTCATAAATTTTCATGCATTGACAATACTATTTTTAGTTTTTTATATTTTTGTCAAACACAGATTTTACATCCTACATTTTTCTTGAGAATTGAAATTGAAACTGTTCTTGAAGGCAGTCTCCTGCCCCTCCAGTCCCAGTTGTCTAGGCATGGTTCCCAAAATTAACTATTAAGCAGCTCTTTTGACTGTTCCTTAAAGTGTTTAGAGTATTTTCCCTCTAAATACTCTATGTTCTCTCAAGTATTTCATGTTTCTAAACAATATATTTCTGATTCTGATTCTTGATTGTCCACTTTAGACATCAACTCCTAACATCCCACCATGGTATATTCGATATATAGCCTATTTCCCCATACCCGTGCTGCCTTCTCCCACCCTTCCAACTAGACTTTTCACAAGATTTAGCTGTATCAATAGTCAGTTGCATATACTTATGTAATTATCATTCACCACTGAGCCCATTAACACATAGGCCAATACTCCTTTACTACAAATTATTTTCCTGGGGTTAATAATTACTCCATTTAATTCATTTGCCTGATTTTCTTTGTAGGTGTCCTGGTTTTTTCCACATACTCCAATAATTCTGTCAGATGTCTATAAATTTTCCTCTGCCATACACTTATTAATATTTCCCCATCCACAGTTCTCCATCCTGTTTGAACAATGACCTGGGGTCCTTCTGAGCTTGTCTAAATGTGTAGTTGTCACTCTGAGCCTCCTCCACTTTGGGGTCTTCTGTTTTTTAGATTGTGTCCTGTCCAATAAATGTAAGTGTGGAATACAGACCCGTGCTTATATGTAGGGACTGAGATTATCCATTTCTCTAGGAAACTATTAGAGGATATGATCCTGCCAATGAGAGAGTAAACCAAAAACAGGAAGTCACAGACCCTAGTCACAGAGGTTCAAACACAGGAGAATGCTGAAGGAAGCTGAGTCGTTTCTCTGCCAGAACAAGACCTCTTTAATGCTGTCCTAAGGAGATGATCACAATGTATCCATATATCAAATCACCATCATGTACACTTGAAATATCTTATAATTTTGTGTGTCAGTTATAACTCAATTAAACCAGAAGAAGAAGAAGAAGAAGAAGAAGAAGAAGAAGAAGAAGAAGAAAGGGACTGAAAACACTTAAAAAAAAGTGTTTGATAGCAGATTCTTTCTTAGTCTGGCTTAGAGCAGGATCGTAGGGGAAAAATAATCTTACAAGAATTCAGTGTAGACTTCAACGTGATTACCAGCATATTCCTGCTGATTGGTAAGCAGAGATTCAGAGGTCGGAAATTATTCTCCCTGGGCACTCTGAAGGCCTTGATCTAAGTCTTCTGGCTTACAGTGTGACAATTGAGAAGTCTGGTGCTGCTCCCATTACCAAACCTTTGTATGTGACCTGTTTGTGGAATCTTTTAGGGTGATTTTATTACCCCAAGTTCCATGATGCTTTGCCTCTAGGTGGGTCTTTCTTTACCCCTCAGTGTATCATTATGAGTACATTATGGGCCCTTGCAATCTAGACACTTATGTCCTTTGGTTCTGGGAAGTTGCCTTGGATTATTCCTTTTATAATTCTGTGCACTTCATTTGCTTTATTTCCTGCTTCTGGGACTCTTTTCAGTCAGATGTTCAATTTCCTGACTTAGTCTGTAAATTCCTAGTTCTTCATTTTTTTATCTCCATCTGTCCTTTTATCCTGTCTTTTTTTTTTTTCTAGAATATTTCCTTCTCTTCTCTCCTAATCTTCCTAATAAAATGGTGGAAGGAGTATCCTAGTTTTAATTTCAATGATCTCTTTCCTGTTCTCTAATTATTCCTTTTTTTAAAGTTTATTTATTTATTTTGAGGAGGGGCGAAGAGGGAGGAGCAGAAAGAAAGAAGTACACAGAGAATCCCAAGCATATTCAGGGGCTGTCAGCATAGAACCTGATGCTGGGTTCAGTCTCACAAACCATGAGATCATGACCCAAGTTGAGATCAAAAGTCAGACACCCAACTGACTGAGCCACCCAGGAGCCCCTTATAATTCCCATTTTTATCTTTTTAAAAAATTATGGTAGAATACATCTAACATAAACATTTTCCCTTTTAACCACTTTTAAAGTAC
Source organism: Leopardus geoffroyi (assembly GCF_018350155.1). Taxonomy (NCBI): domain Eukaryota; kingdom Metazoa; phylum Chordata; class Mammalia; order Carnivora; family Felidae; genus Leopardus; species Leopardus geoffroyi. The sequence goes on along the minus strand of NC_059341.1, from coordinate 30,035,012 downwards.
AATTCAGTTGCATTAAGTATATTCACAATGTTGCACAAACACCACTATTTATTTCCAGAACTTTCTCACGATCCTGTACTAAAACTCGGTACTCGTTAAACAACTCCCCCTTCAGCCCCCTGCCTTGTTTTTAGCAGCCCCTGAAAACCACCATCCATTCTACTTTCTGTCTCTATAAACTTGTCTACTCTAGGTATCTCATTTAAGTGAAATCACACAACATTTATCCCCTTGTGTTGAGATATATCACCTAGCATGTTTTCAAGGTTCATCCACATTGTAGCATGCATCAGAATTTCATTCCTTTTTAAGGGTGAATAGTATCCCCATTGCATGCATACACATTTTGTTTACCCATTCATCCAACAAGGAACACTCAGGCTACTTCCACCTTTGGCAATGGTGAATAATGCTTCCATGAACATTGGTGTACAAATATCTTTGTATACATTAGTGAACAAACATGTTCAAGTTCCTGTTTTCAATCATGGGGAGTCTATAACCCCAAAGTGGGATTGCTTGATCATATGTATAGCAATTCTGTTTTATTTGGGGTGGGTGGTGAGGGGAACCATAATGTTTCCCACAGTGGCTCTACCATTTTACATTTCTATATGTGCAAGACTTCCAAGTTCTCCACATCCTCATCAACACTTGTTATTTTCTTATTTTTTTAATAACAGGTACCCTAACAGGTGTGAAAAGTTACCTCATTGCAGTTTTGATTCCCATTTCCCTGATTAGGGAATGTTCCCTGGTTAGGTAACTTCTCATGTGCTCATTGGCCACTGTATATTTTCTTTGCAGAAATACCTAGTGAAGTACTTTGCCCATTTTTATACTAGGTTATTTTTGTTGTTGAGTTTTAAGAGTTATTTTTTAAAAAATTTTTTTAATGTTTTTATTAATTTTGAGAGAGAGATATTCAATGCACGTGGGGAGAGGGGCACAGAGAGAGCTTCAGCTCAGGATGCTTAACTGATTGAGCCACACAGGTGCCCCTAAGAGTTTTTTGTTTTTTGGTTTTTGTTTTGTATTATGGTTATTAATCTTTTTCAGGTATATGATTTGCAAATAGATTTCCCATTCTATGGATTGACTTTTCACTCCCTTATAGTGTCCTTTGATGCACAAAAATTATGAAGTCCCACTTAATCTATTTTTTTCTCCTTTTGTGCCTCTGCTTTTGGTGTATGTCTTATTTCCTTTTTAATAGTAATGCTATCTAGTTTCATGGATGTGATAACATCTCTTGACTTGCAAGTATATGAATTTGCAAGTTTGCTTGTTTGATCTTCACATCTTCTTCTGTTCCCTGCATTATCTCTGTTTTCTTATTTGTCACTATTCCTGGTATTTATTTCTTTGGTTTTGGTCTTGTCTTTCATACTGGAGGTTTTCCTTAAACGCTTGTTAAGCCTTAGCAGTTATTCAGATTTAAAGGTGAGATATTAAAGCCTGATGGGGACTAACTGCATGAGTGACTATGAACAAAATAAAATAGTGGAATTTACTCTAAGATGATAAAATGGCAATTCAGCCTTTTTAAGGTAAGTGTCACTAAATGTCAATATATGCATTTCTCTGGGGCCTTTAATAGAAGAAGCTTCTATCATCTGACCTCCTGATTTGGGGACATTTGGTTGGCTACCAGTACTATGGAAGCAGATGGGGGAAAAGGATAGTTGAGCCCATCATTCACTGCAAATACATTTACATAACATCCTTGTTTTCATGTGTGTCCTTCTCTATTCCCCACACTCTATATCTTTGTCTGACATGTTGGAATTCAGAGCCTCTTAGGTTCCATTGCCCCAAAAAAGAATGAACTTCTGGTTCTTGATTAAAGAGCACACGAGAAAAGGAAATGTACCTGGAGACCTAGCCTTTCTGCATGTAGCATTTCTACTGGCTTCCATATTATAGTACCTGTCTTAGTCAGCTTAGACTAAAACAGAATACGATAGACAAGATGGCTAATAAACAACAGAAATTTGCTTCTCATAATTTAGAAGGCTGGAAATCCAAGATCAGGGTGCCCAGATGGCTGGGTTCTGGTGAGGATCTCTTCCAGGTTGCACACTGCTGTCTTCTCATAGCCTTACATGGTGGAGAACAGAGATGGGAAGCAAGCTCTCTGGTGATTCTTATAAGGACACTAATTCCATTCACAAGGGCTCCACACTCATGACCTCATCTAATCCTTATAATTACCTCCCCAAATCCCTGCCTCATAATACCACTGCTCGGGGGTTCAGGCTTCAACATAGGAATCTTGCAGGGGACACATTCACTTCACAATAGCATCTCATCTAACCAACTGTGTTTTAAAGCAATTATCTTGTGCCTCCAAATTCTTAGCCTCCTTCAGTGCTGAGGGCAAATCAGCTCACCTCTCTACAGTATCTCCTCCTGAAATCTAGGTTTAGATCCTCCACTTTCCTAAGTCATTGGCATCACCATGAGCTTCACATTTCCTAGGAATTTTCCCACTGTTGTCTTCTACTACCTTTGAAAGTTTACATCCCTTTTTTTTTTTTATTCCTTTGCTGGCACATTTGGAGAGAAAAAAGAGATGTATGGGGTCAATTTACCTTGTCTTACCAGACATTTCTACTGTCTCCCTGAGTTTCTGCATGTCCTTTTCTTTGTGATTACTGTAGTTCACCATGTTCCAAAGGACATTTAGAGACATAATGGTTACACAGGCTGTTAATAAAGATGTACAAAGAAAGAATCTCATGGCCAAATAAGTGTGGGAGACATTGGACAATAGAGACTTTCCAGGAATGCTTGTATTTTTCAAACAAGTTGAGTACTACTTGTCAAGAAATGACACCAGGGTACCCGGGTGCCCCAGTTGGTCAAGTGTCTGACTCTTGATTTCGGCTTAGGTTATGATCTCACAGTTTATGAGATTGAGCCCTGTGTCAGCACAGAGCCTGCTTGGGATTCATTCTCTCTCCTCTTTCTCTCCTCTCTCTCTGTCTCTCCTCCCACTTTCTCTCTCTCTCTTTCTCTCAAAATAAATAAATAAACATTTAAAATAAAAAAAGAAACGTCACCAGAGCCAGCTTAAAATTCACATAAGAAAACCATTCTCATTGCATTATGACACTCCTCTTTTGTGATCAGACACACACACACACACACACACACACACAAAACTTATATTAGACTTGTCTTACACATCGATCTTAGTTCCCAGATTTGGTTCTATATTATTTCAGATCTAAAATATTCAAAAGAATGTGCTTTGGTCTCTGAAGAATTCCAAATATGTTTTAAGTGATGACATAGTCAGCTTAAGTCTAGAGCCACGGAAGATAAGTACTTTGGAAGGAACAGCATGTAATGAAATGCACAGCAATGCCTATGAATATTTTGTAAGTCTTTTGATTTTATGGCTACATGTCATATACTCAAATGAGGCAATCTTGTACAGTAGCTTCCTATTTCCAAAAAAAAAAAAAAAAACAAAAAAACAAAACTTAATCTCCTTCAATGACCAATGAAGTCTTCTCTTCTGACAGGCATCAAAATCAGGAAGGGTTTTGGCTCTGTTTTCTTTATTCTTCCTGTTAAGCTCTTCCTATGAAGTTGTCCCACATTTGATGTGTTCTTTGTTAAATACCACTCATTCTCTGCCAATTTAGAAAAACATGCTTTAGTTCTACTGCTACAGCTGAAAAGGAGGATAAAAGAGGGGGTGGGATTTTTTTTCCAGAGTGGGTGGGGCAAAGAATTTCCAAAGGCACCCAGTGATTTTCTCCATTCCCAATTTTGACATTTCTTTCATCGTTCGTCTCGTTTCTGAGGAAAAGACGTTTCTTGTATGCTGCCACTTGTTACAAATGCAGTCAGCGTCCCTGGAACACTCGAAGGGTAACTTCATGATCTGCTGAAGTGTCTGGCTGACACACGGTGCGGCTCAGCTGCCAGGACCCTAAATGAACGCCGATTACAATTAAATGCAAATTAGTTGCAGCAGTTCATACATAATTTCTTCAGCTGCCTCTATTTTCCAAGGCACAAATGCCATTCCAGACTGTTGTAATTAATTACCCCCAGATAAGTGTGCAGTAAGGATATCCCTATCATTTCATTTTTCATCATTGATTTACACATCTGACATGGGAGCATGTCGTTTGCCAGTTAGGCAGTTTAATTAGGTTAATTGACGCACCCACTAGTATCCTACGGAAGTCACTAGGCTCATGCTACCCAGCCACCTTGTCTTTATGCAGTGCAGTGCACTCAGGTTAGACTACAGCTGGAGCCAGACACAAATCTTGTAGTGGGTAATCCTGTCCTCTGCCAGTCTGTGCACAGTGATAATAAGCATAGTAGGTGCTTATTGCATTTGTTGAATAAATGGATGGATGAATGTTCTAAAGCCTTATTTTCATCACTGTGATGCTTTGCTTCCATGGGAAATCGGAGCAGCCCTATGAATGAAGGGGCCAGAGGGCATACAGAGAGAATAGCTGGTGAAGACAGAGCCTGCGGCCAAGTGTCCAATCTTGCCATATTTCTGCAGCTACCAAGATGAGCCTCTGGTCTGTCTAGCCTGGGGGTTCTACTGGAATGTGCTGAAGGTGGAGAGTGTCAGAATGCCATCTGGGCACCACATGGCTGCACTCTCCCCTTAAGCAGAACCTCAAGTGCTTGCAGCAGGATGCTGCTTTCTCTGCCAACAGCCTACAAAGTGTCTTTGCAGATGTCTCCATTTGACCGGTGAGCATTACAATGGGTCCATTCATGAAATGAAAAAGTGCCTTATTGCACGTGACAGAGGTTCCTCACTGTACCCAAAATGTGGGCTTTCCAGCCATCATTGCCCCTTTCAAGTGGTTGCACAAGGGCTATATTTTCTAAGCTCATCTTGCATCTAGATGGCTTCATTTGATTACATCTCACCAATATAATTGTGGCAGATTGTATGATCTAAAGTCATCCGTACCACGGGGTCCCATTCAGACATAGTTTTATAATGTGATGTTGTACTCCTATATCAATCAGTGAGCTCTATGTTCTCTCCCTTTCATCTGGGTGAGCTCGTGAGGTTTATCAGGCCAAATCATAAAAGGTGACACAGCTTCTGCCCAGACCTCTTGGGACACTCATGCTGGGAACCCAGTCACTGTGGCAGCCCAGCAGCCACGTGGAAAGTCCAAGTGTAGATGTTGTGGCTACAGCCACAGCTAATGTACCGTCAGACACCAGCCTACAATAGAAGGAGGTGAGTTAGCCAACAGCTGTAGCCCTCGGCCTTTGAGCCACCCCAGGAGACACCAAATGGAGCAGAAATAAGCTGTCCCTGCCAAGCCCTGTCCAAATCACAAATTCATGAGCAAAGCAAATATCATTGTTGTAAACCCCTAAGTTTGGATGATTTGTTACACAATCATAAAGAACCAGAACAGGAATGTGAGTAAGAATTATATATGTTACTTCCAAGATGAGGCATTGAAGAACTAGCAGTGTCTTCTATCCTCTCTCTTTCCCCAAGGTCTTGAGGCAACTGGACTACAAGAGGGAGTGACCCCAGTATCTTGGTTTCCATGCTGTGGCAAGCTTTCCATCACTCAAGAATGCCTGCATCAGGGGCGCCTGGGTGGCGCAGTCGGTTAAGCGTCCGACTTCAGCCAGGTCACGATCTCGCGGTCCGTGAGTTCGAGCCCCGCGTCGGGCTCTGGGCTGATGGCTCAGAGCCTGGAGCCTGTTTCCGATTCTGTGTCTCCCTCTCTCTCTGCCCCTCCCTGGTTCATGCTCTGTCTCTCTCTGTCCCAAAAATAAATAAACGTTGAAAAAAATTAAAAAAAAAAAAAAAAGAATGCCTGCATCAGACTGTTCTGGGGATAGAAATAAATTTTTGTTGTGTTAAGACATTAAAATTAAAGGGTTTGTATTTTTACAGCATCTAGGGTTATCCTAACAAACTCAATACATTTTTTCTAATCTCCCCTAAATCTTCTACTCCTACCAGTATCTTCCTGTCCTTTATTTTCCCAGTTATCTGTGTCATACTGACTGTTGTCACTTGGGTTTCTGTTCAGTTATCCTCACACCTATAGATGAACCCTGTGTGTCATCAGAAGGATAATACTTAAAAACTTCACATCTCCTGGAGGATGTAGAGCCAGAAGACAAAGGAAGGGAGGGAACTCGTAACTCTTATCCCTCCTCAACACCTCAATGACAAAGGCAAAACTAGCACAAGGCACAGAGGGAAGGAACCACTATGGTCCATAGAATAAACCAACACAGGTCAGTGGAATAGATCGCCAAGTTCCCTTCCAGAGGCTGTCTTGTCTAATGGAGCCAAAATTGTCACACACAGACCATTAGGAGTAGACCATGCTCATATCCTTTCCCCATTACATAACCAGTTCAGAGGGAGCAGGTAGATCTTGGGTTCCCATGGGGCTTTGGTGCCAGATAGAGGGCTAAGAAAATTAGAGGTCCAGGGCAGCATCTGCACCCCCACGTCTAGTGGCTCTTCCATAGGTCTCAGGGATCTGGGTCTAGTGCTTATTTCTGCAGCTCTCCATTGACAATAATCTCCCTGCTTCCCTGATTCTCAAGGATCATAGGCCACCCAATCCTCCCATGTAATAACAATGCAATGTCCTGTAGCATCATGTATGACACTTGGGAACACAAAAACAGAGAATGCCTGCTCAGTTTTAAATTCACATGAGTCAGTGCTACAGGAGGCTTCAGTGGGTCTCTTTTTGCATTTCTTTCTTTTTCTATTATTTTTTAAAATATAATTTATTGTCAAATTGGCTAACATACAGTGTGTAAAGTGTGCTCTTGGTTTTTGGGATAGATTCCCGTGGTTCATTGCGGGATCCATACAACACCCAATGCTCATCCCAAGTGCCCTCCTCAATGCCCATCACCTATTTTCCCCTCTCCCCAACACCCCATCAACCCTCAGTTTGTCCTTATGCATTTCTGAATGCTGAGAGATCCTCAAAGATCTTGCCTTCTGCCTAGTATTAAAGTTTACTCCTTAACCTGAAATGCGCTTGGAAAAAACTGGAGAAATTCTATTGGGGAGCTCAGATTGTGTCCCCGACACTGTGGAGGGGAATCTTGGTGTGAACCATACTGTTCCAGGAAGTGGCTTTTTGAATGTTCAGCATAATATATATTCAGCATAAAATATCAGTACCTGACCTGACCTGATACCTGCCCCGTGTATCTTCCTACGACAAAGGGACCTGCCCTCATCCACCCGCAGCTTCCTTCCTGATGATACCTCTCACCCCTATTACTTACAGCTGCCTAAAGCCTTCTCTGCTGAATTTTTCTTTTTCTTTTCAACACTGAATGGCAGCAGCCCACAGAGCACTTGGGATCCAATCCAAAATGAGAAAGCTTTACCACTAAATGGAAAAGTACAATAAAAATACCCTTGGTTCATGTTTACTTTTTGAATTACTTCATCTGTGAGTTCCAAATCCTCTAAACTCACAACTGCCTGGCATTTTGGGGGGTACAATCACAAACCAGGGTCTGTGGAGTTCACTCTGGATGTTGCTAGCCCCAGAACAGTATGAGACCAGATCATGTGCCATTTCCCCAAATGGCCTGTGGGAGAATTTTTTGTTTTTTATGCTTCAGTGGAAACCCCAGAGTGGAATTCAGCTTTTCACAGTTCATTCCTAAGTTGAACAAACCCCTTTTCTATGGGGACCTCAAGAATGTCAGAGATTCCCTCATCTTTCCATGGTTCCAAGCGTGGTCTAATCCCTTATCTCTTCATGAGCTGTTTGGCTCATGCTGTTTTGATTTCACCGGAACGGCTGAGCCTCTGAGATCCCTAGCTCTGGCCTCCTCTCTTCAATGTGTCCCTCTGGGCCTCTGGGCTTAATGTCTTCAATGGAGATCTTGTGGGATAATGTTTCCAAATTTGTTTTCCAGAGCCTCAGCCCCTGGGAGCAGACTTGCCTGGGTTTTGTCAGTCCCTGCCCGGCCCCTCCCCATCAATCTCTCCTCACCCCCCTTCCCCTCCATCAGCAGCTCTGTCCCTGTTGGCTCCATCACTCACTGCTGACCTTGGAGAAGCGATAAAGACTTTGGTGGCTGTGCTCAGCCAGGGAGACACAGAGGTGCCAAAAGCCAATTTCTAGTTTTCAGTCACTTCTATCTTTCACTAGCTTCTAAAAGATTTGAGGGTTTTAAAGGCTTTGTCAATCCAGGAAACCTCTTTCCACCCATCTCTGTCCTTGAAGCTCCTCATTAAAGGACCAGCCCCCTGTTGACAAGACTCTGTCTTCTTAGTAATGGAGCCAGGGATGATCTATTTTTGTGCGGCCCAGCACTGCTGAGTGAATGGTGGCCTCACTGAACCCCCAGGACTAGGTCTAGCTGTTACCCCATTTCTGATATTCTAGTCATCCTGAAAACTACCTGGGGATTGGGGGTCTTTCTAGGTGGCCCCCCAGCAGTGCTGTCCCCTCCCCTCCTACAGACGTGGGTCCTGTTTCCAATTCCAAGTTTGCTGGGCCAATACGAGCATCTGTCTGAAGCAAATGAGCCGAGTGCCTTGACAGATCCAGGTTCCCTAGAAAATCAGATGAAGAGGAATGTAAATCAGGGATGAAACTCATTATCTTTAGACCCAGCATCACTCAGGCCACAGGCTCACAGCTGTGTGACTATTTTTTGCCTTCAAGTTACAATCAAGTTTCAAAACTGACCCTCCACACCCTTTCTAGCGCATTTCACAAGCAGAGGCTGTTAAAAGCTTAGAGGCACAAAGGAAATGAAGGACAGACTGTTCTAACAGTGTATTTCCCAGACACAGACCCTCACACCAGAGAGGATGGCTTGATCAAAGCCACCTTACAGTCATTGGAGCTCTCAGTTTAGGAGCACTTATAAAACAGGGGCTTTAGCCAGGGGACAGATACCATCCCCAGCCTGAAGGAAGCCCCAGACTATTCAGGAAGATGAGTTGGGAAAACCCGAGCTTCTCCCACACCCAGCTCCCAGCCACATCACCCAGAATCTCTGGATCTGGACCTCAGGATATGCATTTTTTAGACACCACAGATTATCCTGATGTTCACTTGGGGTGGGAAGTCCTTAAATACACACCAAAGAATGTGATGGCAGAATGAAAGAGGAGCAGCTTACATATCCAGAGGGAAGGAGAGAAGAGTGCAGAGGACCAGGGGGGTGCCTGGGTGGCTCAGTTGGTTAAGCATCCGACTTCGGCTCAGGTTATGATCTCATGGTTTGTGGGTTCGAGCCCCACGTTGGGCTCTGTGCTGACAGCTCAGAGCCTGGAGCCTGCTATGGATTCTGTCTCCCTCTCACTCTGCCCCTACCCCCCCACCCCAAAATAAATAAACATTAAAATTTTTGTTAAGAATTTAAGAATCCATTTATTGACAGTTGATTATATGTCAGCCAGTCTTCTGAGTGCTGGAACTATGCCAGTACACAAAACGGATTTTAAAAATCCTTGTTCTGGGGTACCTGGGTGGCTCAGTCAGTTAGGTGTCCAACTCTTGATTTCAGCTCATGTCATGATCTCACAGTTTTATGGGATTGAGCCATGTGTTGAACTCCTCATTGACAGTAGAGCCTGCTTGAGATTCTCTCTCCCTCTCTCTCTGCCCCTCCCCTGCTTGTACACTCTCTCTCTCAAAATAAATAAATAAAATAAAAAAAAATCCTTCTTCTCATGGAGATTATGGACATTGGTCTCCTTGAATAGGGTCCAGCTTGGGGAGAGGTGAGGAAGGGAAAGCAGATTCTACTTTCAGTGTGAAATTGAGGAACCCAAGGCTTTGGAACTTACAAATGGCAGATGGTAGGTGGAAATGCAGGCCTCCCAAACCCACTACGTGCTGCTATATAAAGGTATCAATTAAGATGAAGTCAGAGAGCCCTGGTAAAACACACACAGATGCTGACATTTAATGTGGTTGGGAGTTTGGTTCTTCAGTTACTTTTCCCTTCCTAGCAGAACCTTCTAGGGACACAAGGTTATCAATGCATCCATCTTTTTGCTCAGCACTTTTAGTATTACCTCCTAGGCCTATCGAATAGACATATTCATCTATACAAATAACACAACTCCCTTAAGGAATTCAAGACATTTTAGAAATGGCAATCAAATTTGCAAAATAAGGCAAAGCAAGGCATAACAAAAAGACAACAAAAAAGTTAGTAACCATTTTTTGTTATGCGAAGCTATAATTAAGAACAAAATTAATGGGCAAAAGACATGAATAGACACTTCTCCAAAGAAGACATCCAGATGGCCAACTGACACATGAAAAAATGCTCAACATCACTCATCATCAGGGAAATACAAATCAAAACTACCATGAGATACCACCTTACACCTGTCAGAATGGCTAAAATTAACAACTCAGGCAACAACAGATGTTGGCGACGATGCGGAGAAAGAGGATCTCTTTTGCATTATTGGTGGGAATGCAAGCTGGTGCAGCCACTCTGGAAAACAGTATGGAGGTTCCTCAAAAAAGCTAAAAATAGAACTACCTTATGACCCAGCAATTGCACTACTAGGCATTTATGCACAGGATACAGGAGCTGTTTCAAAGGAACACATGCACCCCCATGCTTATAGCAGCACTACCAACAATAGCCAAAGTATGGAAAGAGCCCAAATGTCCATCGATGGATGAATGAATAAAGAAGATGTGGTATATATATACAATGGAGTATTACTTGACAATCAAAAAGAATGAAATCTTGCCATTTGCAACTACGTGGATGGAACTAGAGGGTATTATGCTAAGTGAAATTAGTCAGAGAAAGACAAAAATCATATGACTTCACTCATATGAGGACTTTAAGAGACAAAACATATGAACATAAGGGAAGGGAAACAAAAATAATATAACAACAGGGAGGGGGACAAAACAGAAGAGACTCATAAATATGGAGAACAAACTGAGAGTTACTGGAGGGGTTGTGGGAGGGGGAATGGGCTAAATGGGTAAGGGGCACTAAGGAATGTACTCCTGAAATCATTGTTGCACTATACGCTAACTAATTTGGATGTAAATTTTAAAAATTAAAAATAAAATTTAAAAAAAAGAACAAAATTAGACAAATATACAACAAAAGAGCACAGAGTTTATCAGTGTATTATTTGCAGGACAAACTATAAAAGCAAATGTGTATTCAGGGGATTTCATATGTGTGATATCCCAGACAAATTGAAAAATTCCTGTTTTAACAAAAAAATTATCATCCTCCACTAGAGAAGTAAAGCATGGAATACATTGGTACTTTCCAGCAATTTCTTTCTTTCAAATATATACTGGTTACAGGAAAGAATACACTTTTTTATGACAATGCAACCCCAGCTTGGTTTTAAGAGGGAAACTGAGATACATATATATCTACCCATGGTTATTTCCGTTCAAAGAGAAAGAAAACAAACCCCAAATCCTTGAAGTGATAACAACAGTTAGTTTTATTTCACAGCTGGTAAGAGTTTGTCCTTTAATAGGTAGAAGATACAAAAACAAGACTGTGTGTGACTTCTGTTTCAGTGAATGGGCAGGTCCATGGACTTCACTTCTCTGACAGTGGCTCCTACCTCTCTGCCTGGCCATCACTCAGCTCCTACCTATTTACTCCACCTCAATGCCACTACTTCCCACAGGCACAACTTAAACCTTGTCATCGTCTGCAACATGTTCTGTGTCCCCACCTTGACCTCCCTGTCCCCTCGGTTCTTCCTCTTTTGCCCCCCTTTTCCTCCCATTTACCCTTCAAGCCATCCCTATTCAGTAGAGCTGCTCTTCATCTGTCACTTACACCTCTCCCATCTTGCTCTGCTGCTCTCTGTCTTTAGAATCTCCTCTCCTTCTGTCACCTCTCCACCAAGCTGTTCCTTATTCAAGGAGATCAAGGCTCACCATCTCCATGAGAACAGGGATTTTTTTTTTCAACGTTTATTTATTTTTGGGACAGAGAGAGACAGAGCATGAACAGGGGAGGGGCAGAGAGAGAGGGAGACACAGAATCAGAAACAGGCTCCAGGCTCTGAGCCATCAGCCCAGAGCCTGACGCGGGGCTCGAACTCACGGACCGCGAGATCGTGACCTGGCTGAAGTCGGACGCTTAACCGACTGCGCCACTCAGGCGCCCCAAGGGATTTTTTTTAAATATCTGTTTTGTTCACTGCCATAGTCCCAGCACCCAAAAGAGTGGCTGGCATATAATCAGCTCTCAATAAAAAACTACTGAATGAATGAATGAACAACTTCACTACTTAACTCCCCTGGTCCTCCACACTATTCTGTCTTTCCCTTTGGATGAGAGACCTGCCCCTCCTTTGTTTTCCTATCACATTCTGTGTTCACCTCCAGGACTTCTCAACCCTGAGTGAAGCCTGGTGCATAGCAAACGTTTGCCATGGGTAGCTGTGTGAATATCATGATCCTAAGGTCTGTGGGTCTTCTCCTCATCCCCAATGGCCCAGATGTCTGGCAATCAATCCCAAAGCCCCCTTCACAGCTTCGCCCAGACAGTGGAACCTCAACTTGTGGGGTAACTAACATTCTGGTTGAAAATCCTAGAGCCCCTGAGGAAATATGGTAGCACACACATGGAGTCCTAAATAATCCTAGAAAAGAAAAGTCTTGTTTTGTTGGTTTTTTTTTATCTGCATGATTTTCCAAAAGAAGCTAGTATATTTTAGAGGGAAGAGCATTGGGTTTGGAGACCTGGGACTGGACTTTGTGACACAGGGAGGATCCCTTAGTGATTAGTAAGTAATCTATGTATTTCTTCCCTTTCCTGTCACCTTCCCTCCTGTCATCCACACACCCAAGCCCTTGGTCACTTCACTGCATCTTCCAACAGAAAGGATGTATAAGAAAGATGTATTCTTACTTTTAAATCCTAATACATTACTTAATGAAAGACAGAAGAGGTTATGTCTGTTTGGGCTGAAATGAGTTTTATGAGTGAGTTGCAGATTGCTCAGTTAGCCATGCCTGCCCCACAGTTTCCATGGAGAGAGGCCGCACTCTGCACCCGGAGCATACACCTGTCTCCTGTCATGTCGTATCCGAGTCAGCTCTTCATCTTACATGAGCAGGCTTTCTCTTCAGAACACTCCCATTTTGCTACTACATGACCCCCTCTCGTGCAGGGGAGTTTACCACACACCACTCCTCAACACGGGTCTGTGCTCATAACTGCATCATCTCCTTGGCTTGGCACATCTACACAAATAGCTTTGATTAGTTTCAGTCTCTTTTAACCGTAACAGTTGTGTCTGCCAAGGGAGGCTAAACTTGGGCTTAGACTAAACCAATTAGCGGCAAGACCCCCACTCTCCCTGCCTTTCTGTGCTGCTCCTGCATCAATGCCTGCACTGGCAACATGAGCAATCTCCACAGTGGCTGTGCCAAGTTCTAATCCAGGACCTTCCAAAGCCCTTGCCTGGCTGCTGTCCCCACTGGACACAACCTTTGAGAGCACTGGTCGGTCTAGGCTGAGCTTAGCCATCTCTGCCAAGAACGACCTTTTCTGTAAGGTGCTCTTCTGATGGTTTCTGTTGTTTATACCACAGTTGAATGCTGGCCTCTACTTTTAGCTTCACCCAGTAGAGCAAAGTGGTGGTACGGTTGTTTTAAATGTTATTCCAGTTATATAATATGCTTTACACCGTGAATATGTAAAAGCCCCCAATTTTAGATCAGTGCCAAAGGGCTGCACTGGTGGGTGATAGATGAGCCACAGGGTGTGTGTAAACTGGCAGATAAGCTGGAAGTGAAAGTGGCTGCTTTGCTGCCTCCAGTCCCTTTGGGCTGGCTGAGCCTCAGGGGTGAGCTCCAAACACAATCTAGAGATGACTGGTTATCTCCTGTTTGTTGATGATCGTTGACTGGAAAGTATTACTGAGTGTTGAACTGGCACAATCTTACCTTGAAATGACTAGGCTCGCATGACTAGGATGAGTCACAGGCACTGCCAACTTTCAGGCACAGGCCTCAGGGTTGGGATTTTGTTACCCGATTGAGGGTTCAGGCATCATCCAGTTAGGACTCAAAGGTGGCCTACCCATCTTCAATACAAAGGAGGTGACAAAGTTGAGCGCAGCGTGTGGTGGATGACAATTTGTATCCCCTGGGAAAAGTGAGTTGTTTTTTTTTTTTTTTTTTTTTTTTGCCCCTGCTCATCATTTCTGATAAAGATTTGGCAAGATTTGCCTTTGCTTCTCACTCACAGACAGAACTGATTCCTGTCTGATAGAGAATTTGTTCCTTTCCCTACCTGGTCACTAGATCCTGACTCTGAAACCTCAGGAGAGTTACCTTCAATGACTAATATGTCATCTTTCTCTTCCCTTTGTATTTTATTTCCAAGGGGGCAGGATGATAGTGGTACAGTAGAGTTTTATTTAATTAGCTAAAAGGCTCTGTGTCTACCTCCACTGCCCATAAATTAATGTCCACTGTGACATGCTGTGTATAGAAACATTCAAGGTTACGATTAGCATGTCAAGGGCTAGAGTTTGATCTTTACTAGTCGTCCCTGTCCTGCCCAAAGGAAACAAGCGACTGAATAGACCAAGGACAAGGATCTGTGAATCATGTAACATCACATAAGCAAAGAAAAGAAGGAAACACATCATCACCAGCTAAGATGAGCAGCTGCTGGACTGAAGTTTCCAACGGCTAATGGTAAGTTCAGGGTGCTGTGGGAACCAGGGAGGGACATCCAACCCTGCCTGGGTGAACATAAAATGGAGGTTACCCCTGCATGGAGTCCCAAGGTTCAACAGGGATCAGCCATTTGCAGAGTGTGAAGTTATCATGCAGAGGGAGCCGCAAACATGAAAGGTCAAGAGGAGTGAGGAAGTTCAGCATAGCCACAGAGGTGGAGAGTGGTTAATGAGGGCTCTAAAGAGGAAGGCAGGACTGGATCAAGAAGGGCCTGTGTGGCTTGCAGGAAGGATTTTAAGCAGAGAAGAAACATGATCAGAAATGCAGTTTATAGAGCTCACTCTGGTGGAAGAGTTAAGGAGGCAAGAGTTGAAGTAGAGCCGTCAGTAGGGAAGCCAGGAAAGAAACGTGGATGACTTGGAATCTAGCAGTGCTGGTAACGGGGAAAGAAGACAGAACAGAGGAATGGTGAGATGCTCAATGATATATGGGGGTTGGTGAGGGACAAAGGGGGTACCTGGTTTCCCAGGCTTGGAGCTTGAGCATCTGGAGGAACATCAGCGCCATTTGCTAAGACTAGGCACACAGCAAGTGGAGTGGGTCAGTAAAAGCGGGAAGAACAGAGGGAGGATACAGTGATGACAAGTTCCATTTGAGAATGTTAACATGTTAAACTGGAAGCTCTTGGGCTCCTCAATTTCTGGTCAAATCAGCATGCATACGTGTGGTCTAGTGGCATAGGCTTAGGTAGTTGTAACACCCTCTGTGTCCTATGTGACCCTCACCTCCCCCACTCCGGGTGGGAACACAGAAAGACAAACTGCAGGCTAGTGTAGTGCAGGACTGGGAATACTGGTGAGCGACAGGTATTCTGTGAATCACACAAACACAAATGGAGCTGCATTAGTGCACACCATCGAAATGCTATGCGGCTCATGAGATTAAAAAGGCAACAGTCTTTTTAATCCTGATATAAAGGACTATAATCATTTTTGTCACACGAAGCAAAAACTATAGCTCCACTACAAATTTGGAAAGAGCTGACTGGTAGGATTCAATTTTGCTACACTAGTAAAAGTCTCAAGATTCAGGTAGCCAATCAGTAAATAATTAATAGGGTTCATTATGTGAAAAGGCATCTAGGAGATGCAAAGATGTGGTGATGGTCCACATCCTCAAAGAATTTGTAATTTTAAAGGCATTTAGGAATACAAATGGCTGTAAATAAAGGTGATATTTCATATGTATCGATAGCAACTATCAGCAAAACCCCAGGGTCAGAGAGATTAATTGTGAGTGGGGCAGGGGGAAGTCATGAGGGGCTTCTCAGGCCTGGGGTGGCATGGGCTGACCATGCTTTATGAACCAGCCCGCACCTTTGAGCAGCAGTAGGATTTCCTTCTACATGCCACGTGGGGTCTTTCCGCCACCACAAAATGAAGAGATCACAATCAAGTGCCCACACTAAGTCAAATCGCATGAAACTGCCATTTTGTACAGGTAAAAATGGTCAAATATCAACAGTCTCATGAAGTTTAATATAATAATCCTATCTGATCTGAAGCCTCGGGTCAAAGAACCCCTAACATATGCTAGAACTCCCACAGCCTGCTGAAGAGACGTGGCTGGTGCTCACTCCCAGCATCTTCACATGGGCTTCCAAGGGAGGAACAACATTCCAAGGAGCTGGCTCTTTCCGCTGGAACAAATTCACAAGGTTGGAAGCCTATGGGCAGTTTGGAAAATTCACTGGTGACATCTACGTCATTCCCCAGATTTGATTCCCAGTCTTGTGGCCAGTGAAGGAAAATCAACTTGATTAGGCCACATTCCTGATGGCAAATGCTCCTGACAGTCTCTCGCATCTGAAATTCTCACTAAAACAAACTCTTCTAAGCCTCAGCAGCTTCTGTGAAATCCATGTTAACTTCCTGCTTAATCTTTTGTGGAGAAGATTAATCACAAGCGCACCCCCACCGTCTCAACCCTGCTTTGCTAAAACTTGCCCAGTGTGGAAAAAAACCTGGTTTGAACCCAGACTTGCATCCCACAGGAAAGTCCTGTAAAGGCCTGGGCTGAGTCAGGCTTTTTGAAGCACACATGCTTTTTTGGAGCTGACTGATTACTGATGCTGTCACCTGATGAGGATGTAAAGATTCCCTGAAGCTGAGGTCATGAACCTAGAGCTTATTTTTAAAACTGTCATATTAGAGAACCATTTCAATATCCATGTGGGGATGAGAAGAAACACTTTTTTTTTTAAATAAATAATTTAAATGGTTACATTTTGGCCCTGCCCAGGATCGTGGATTCAACCACAGCTTGTCTATGGGATTACTGTGCACAGCATATTTAAATTCACCCCACAAATGGCCTTGTTTCTTTTTTAAAGGGACAGTCTCATTCTAGAATTAGAAAGAAAAATGTTTTGCACACCCAAAGATCTCTGAAACGTTTGCAGACATTACTTCATTGGCCCCTGCAGCACCTTTTATGGCTGCTATTTGGCTCGGCTCTGATGCTGAGGCAAAACGGGGAGCTGAGCCAAGGTCAGCCCCCCGCACCGGCAGGGGTATGCCGCGCACAGGATGGCACATGGGCTGCGACAGCCAGAGAAAACGCTGCCTCAGCAGCTTGGTGGGATTAGTAACGGCTTTCTTTCTGCCCCCGTGGCACCAAATGTGGGCAGGAAAGAGAAAGAAAAATACTGTGAGAGCTTACTTCAACGGTCGAATGATTTGGTGATTTGGAGTCTGCCAGTTCCTCGGAGGCCCTCTGAAGCTGCCCGGCTCGGCTGGCCGGGGCAGTTTGGAGAAGGCTCGAGACCCTTGGTCATCACCTCAGCAAGCTCAGCTCTGTATTCATGCTCCTAAACTGTGGTCCAATTTCCTGCTCCTGTGCATGAGGAAAGTGAGGCCCAGCGGGGTAAGGGTCCGTTCTAAGGTCACAAGGGGATGGGTGCAAGCCAGATCTCTTGGTTTCAAACAACTGGGCGAGGAAGAAAACTTGGGCAAGCGGAAAGGAGACAAAGGGAGAAAAGGGGGGAAGATGGAAGAAAAAGGACAGAGGAGAGAATAAAGTATTGGAAGTGTCAGATGCTTTTGTGTCCCTGACAGCGGTCTGCGGCCTGCTGACCACCCTGGGTGGGCGTGCGTGTGGCCCAAGTATGGCCTGACTGGCAGTCCTGTGAGAACCTGCCACGGGTAAAGTGGCTCCGGGCAGAACCCCAGCCACTGTCCCTGTAGGAATGGAGACTCAGGAACTGAGCATCACCCCGGGCCCAGGCGTTATGCATACAATGGATGCCCTGCTCCTTGTCAGTCAGCCGAGGCAGGGCCCTGCCTCCTGGGCGCATCCCTCCTGCACCTGCCCTCCCATCAACAGGCTAGTACGGTATGCGTGCCCGCTGTGTGCATGCTGCGTGCCCGCTGCGTGCCCGTTGTGTATGTGCTGCAGTCCTGACACTGGGGTGCTGGGAGGGCAGGTGGAAGGCAGCGAGGGAAAAAGCAAAGGACATGTTTTTTTTTCCCTTTGCTTTTGTGATCCCAAACAAGAATCTGCCATGTAGTTTAAAAAAGAAAAAGGACCCCGAGAGGGACCTAACATTATTGTCCCCAACACTCCAACTCTGTCTATTCTGGGACGCAGTGTGTGTGTTTGAGGGAAGAGGACAGTTTGTTCTGCTTTTCGAGTGGTGAATGGTGATGGTTTTCTGGACGCCCTGAACTCCAAGGGAAGAGCAGTGCTGTCCTGACCCTTGAGCCGCCTCTACTGAGAGTCTGTGACAGTACTTCCGCAGGGGACAGACAGTATGATCGCTGGGACTTGCAAGTTAGAGTCGGGGAGAGCTGCAGGGGCCAGAAGCTCCTAGAACAGCAGGAGCAGCCATGCTGCACCCCGCCTCTGGGGTCACAAGACGGCACCTGTGCAGTAGGGACGTGTGGTCAGAAACTCATATGGATGGAAAAGAGAAAGTCCTTGTGCCTCTGGCTGAAGGTGATTACTGAAGGGTGAGTGTGGCAACTGACTCCTGCAGCTGTATCATGGTTAAGAGAGACCCTGAAAGGGAATGTTCTATCATGGTTTGCTTGCTAATTGTTTGTCTTCCATGACTCCCAAACTCAGTTACACTCTCCCTGAGGTCAAGACTCTTCTGATCAACGGTGCTCCTTTCTGGAGCTGCAGAAGGCAGCCCCAGATAGCCCAGCTGTCCCCTGGGTGAGCATGAACATACCAGAGGTCTGGACATTGGCTACAACTTTGAGGGTAAGAGGCAAAGTAGAATATCTGCATGTCCTTGGCAGGCAGGAAGTATGAGTTGGTCTTCTTCATATGGCCTAGGGCAAGACTGGCACACCAGATGTAACCAACACAGACTGTGGATAGTGTGTGTGATGAAGGGTGAGCAGCATGGCAGTGTTTCAGCAAAGTCTGTCTTATGCCCAGGGAAAGCCCTGGAATGGTGGGCCCCACCCTACTCTCTTCCTTTTCTGAAAGGCCTGGCTCATCTACCTCTTGGCCTGACTATAAATTCTGAACTGACCTCCTAAGAACATGGCAGATCTCAAGAGAAAGAGGGTGCTGCCTGAGGAAGCACCACCACATGCCACAGAAACGAGCAGGAAGTGGAGGCAAGGACACAGCTTGTGGAAATAGGTCAAGCAAAGGGAATGCCTTGGAAAATCACCTTCCATTTGCCTTTGGAAGCTATTAAACATGAAAGGAAATTCCCAGAGGAAGAGGTGAGGTATCTGTCCCAGTCCATCTCCACAAATAGCCCAGATACTCAGCATTCTGGAATGATTGGAGACGTGATGGCGCTGGCTGAAGGTGAGGAAAGGATGAGGCCACTCCTCACAGTTCTCCACCCACAGGAGTGCACACTAAAGCTCTGGGTTTGTTGCTCCAGCCAAACTCACAATACCCATGCTCTATCTGAGTATTTTTATTCACATTATGTTAAGTACAGCTGGCTTTTGAACAACAGGGGTTTAAACTGTGTGGGTCTACTTATACACAGATCTTTTTTAATAAATACAGGACAGAACTGTAAGTGTATTTTCTTTTCTTTTTTCTCTATCTTACTTTACTTTAAGGATAAAGTGTATAATACATATAATTTACAAAATACGTGTTAATGGACCGTTTATGTTATCAGTAAGCCTTCTGGTCAGCAGTAGCCTATTAGTAGTTAAGTTTTCGGGGACTCAAAAGTTACACGTGGATTTTTGACTCTGCAGGGGGTTGGCATCCCAACCCCTGTGTTGTTCAAGGGTCAGCTGTAACTTAGTAAGCATCACCTAAACCTTCTGGGTTCTTTGAAAAGAATGCCCCAACTATCCACACTGTCCAGGAATGTAGGAAGGACAACGATCTGCAGATCAGCCTACCTCATGGCCTTCAGTGTTCATACCTAAACACCCCTCTCCAGTCCTGGATGTTCCAGCTCCACTTCTGTGCTTCAAATCTTGGCTATTCATTCTGCTTTGTTCTCCAAGGTCTGATGACTGGGCAGTGCGCCTATTAATCTTGAATGGAATGAAGTCGCCGCCACTTCCATTTGAAAAAGAAATAGCTTTGCCTTTTCCATTTGATTCAACAGTATAAAATATTTATGGTTCCTCTGGCACCTCAAAGCCCCCTCTCTCCCATCGATTCTCTCAGTCAGCACTAAGTGCTCACTTGGAGGAAAGTACTTCCTGTCCATCAGGGACAAGCCCAGGGTGACAACATGCAGTGAGCCCAGCTGCCCTGAGCGCACTGGGTCACCAGCAAAGCTCCTGCTCCTCACATCGGGGGCTTTCAAGGGTTTCAAGCCACTCTGTGGAAGATTGCGTCCCCTGGGGTTCCGGGGTCCTGTTTTTCCTTATACCGTAGTTCTTCAAGCTGACAAAAGGTTTTCCTCTTGCCTCTCAGGGGTGACTCCTGCTCTCCCCTTCTTGCACGATACTTCTTTTTTTTTTTTTTTAACGTTTATTTATTTTTGAGACAGAGAGAGACAAAGCATGAAGGGGGGAGGGTCAGAGAGAGGGAGACACAGAATCTGAAACAGGCTCCAGGCTCTGAGCTGTCAGCACAGAGCGTGACGCAAGGCTCGAACTCACGGACCGCGAGATCATGGCCTGAGCCGAAGTCGGCCGCTTAACCGACTGAGCCACCCAGGCACCCCATGATTCTTCTGCCTCCGCTGTACTGGTAATTCCTCCAAACTCACTCACTGCCTTATGGGCAGGAAGTGGTGTGAGATCTCACCTGACCCAAAGAAAGATACAAAGCTCTATAAGTCCCTAAATCCTTCTGTGCCTTAATTCCTGGGGGTAATAATGGTAGTCAACATCCTGAGTGATTAGGATTTATTATAATAAATGTAAAGAGCTTAAAACTGTCCGACATTTAGTAAGTACTCAGTAAATAGGAGCTTCTATTGTGATTGTTCTCAGTTTTACTTGACGAGGCATTATCAGTCCCAACCATCAATGACAAGGTGATGTCTTGTCTTTGGCAGATGGCAGGGAAACACACTGGGCTAAAAAGCCAGGGGACAAGGAGAACTTAATTTGGAGAAACTGCTGCCTCAGACTGGGAGCCCCTCTATACTTCCTGTCATTGGCCTAGAGCCAGCAAGGTAGAGGCAGATGAAGTATGTTGGGCCGTGGGTTAATTAGGCTAACCCCACACCTCAGTGCCTGCTATAATTCTCTACACATAGTATATGTTAAATAAATCCCAAATGTGTGCACATGTGTTCTGCACCCCCCCGCCCCAACACATATCCTATTTTTGCATCTTCGTAGTGTCCTAAGTGTTCTCCCTAAGGAAGAATACCATACTCTTTCTCTGCCCTGGCCATCACCATCAAAACATTACCATCAGGTATTCTGAACTTCCAAATGCCCAGAGTCTTGCAGTTTGCCAAGTGGGTAACTGTGCAACTGTACAGTTGCATGGTAACTACAAACTATAAACAAGAGTTTTAGGGTAAGACAGACTTGGGTTCAAATCCTGACTCTGATAACTCATCCACAGTGCCCAGGGCAAGCTATTTAACCTCCAGAAGACTCTGTTTCCTTATCTATGAAATGAATAATAATAGTGATTGCCTCACAAGGTTGTCACTCATAAAGTAAGGATTTTTTGAGGTATTGCAAGAAGAGAAATCAGCAGAGGGTCTGGCACATACTAAGTGCTCAATAAATGTTGATTGTTATGGCCACTGTTGCTCATGAGTTAATGCACTTAACTGGAGGACATTTGAATTTACTGAACTTTCTAGAAGTGACTATGCCACAAGACTATCAGAATGGCAGTTAGTTGTGGACATTTTGTTCAGGCCAGAGGGAGAGAGATTTTTCAATATGTGATTTTCTGGGCAGACATCCCTTCACCGCCAGCAAGAGAGTGCTACCTCCTCTGGCCCTGACCAAGGAAAACAGAGGAAAGAAAACCCTGCTACTGGACTGGAAGGTGAACCCAGCTCATTCAGTCTTTTCACTGTGCCAAGGAGGAAGGATGGGGAGAGACAGAACAAGTAGAAAACATTTTGAGTCAAGTGTGATCAACCTGGCAATGGGGTCAATTTCAGTCACGAAATTATTTTAAGTGGTGGCAGTAGGAGGCTTGAGGTTGCTTAATTGTATTGCAAAATATCCAAAACCTGGAGGACACAAAAGAAATGATTAAAAGTCACTGTGGCTAACATAGTATATTCCCCTGAAAGCTCATAAACAGGCTGCTGCTCAAATGCCTCCTGTACTGAAATGGTACTGCCCAGCCTCTCCCAGGTGGACCCTGAGACAGTATTGGCTGTGTGCCTCCCTGATGTGAAACTTTTGAGCCCTCCTGGAAAGGGCTGAGCAAACACAGTTGTTTAATGCAGCTCCATTTGCCCAACCAGTGTCAGCATGTTACTGCATTAGAATGTATTATGCTCGGCCATGCCGGCACTTTCTCCATCTGTTTACATTTAGAATGGGACTCATTGCCAAAGATTAGGAATCCCAGTGCCCACAATCCAGAAAGCACAAGCCAAAGGGTAGAAATAAAACAAATTGAAAAACTACTTGTAGCTCAGTTGAATTCAGAAGGACTAGGAATTATTTTCCCTAGAGCATTCAGTCCCAGGAGAATCGGCCTTAGTGGCAGAAAACCCAAATGGGCTTCTCAGTGTCCCTCTCCAAGCTTGTCACCTTGATTCTAGGCTACCTTTTCAAACATCATGATCAAACCATGAACTCCTCAAGGCAGGCAGGGACATGCTGAATCTGTTTTAGTTTTCCCAACCTAGAGCTGGGAACCTGTGCTTAACAAATGCTGGTTGGTTGAATAAAGAAATGAACTATAGTCAGTTCTTGTGTTGGTTTTCAAACATGGCTGCAAATTCTTTGACACTCTCCATTAAGAAGTAATGTCTGCTGGGGTGCCTGGGTGGCTCAGTCAGTTAAGCATCCGACTTTGGCTCAGGTCAAGATCTCGCAGTTTGTGAGTTCCAGCCCCAAGTGGGGCTCTGTGCTGACAGCTCAGGGCCTGGAGTCTGCTTCAGATTCTGTATATCCTTCTCTCTGCCCCTCCCCCACTTTCTCTCTGTCTCTCTCTTTCTCAAAAAATAAACATTAAAAAAAAAAAGTAACGTCTGCATTTCCTCCTTTTGAATCTGGACTGGATTCTGACTACTCTCACCATCCCAGTTGAGCAGAACTGACATTTATATGATTCCACAGCTAAGTGATATAAGACCATGCAGCTTTTGCATTTGCTGTTGGAGCCTAGAGCCACATATAAGACGTTCAACCACTCTGAGGCTGCAATAATGACATGACGTCTTGATACTACATAAACAGAGATGCCCAACGTGACCCCAGACATATGATATGTGGGTAAAGAAACTTACACACGATGTCAGCCCTACATTGCAAGTTACTCCCAGCTTTTTCAATCTTTCAACTGAGTCCCCAGCCATTGAGGAGCAGACACGAGCCCTTCTTGCTGTGCCTGTCTGAATCCCTGATCCACTGATTCCACAAGGACTATGAAATGATGCTTGTTTGTTTTACACCATGAAGTTTCAGGACAATTCATACATGTCAGTAGACAAATGTAACATTCTTCGAGACTCAGGGCAGAAGAGCTTGTGCTATTCTAGCCCCTTCTAGTTGGTAAAAATCCCCACAGTCAGGAAGTTGTTCTTAAAAAAACTTAAATTCTCTGTTCAGTTGAAGCCCGTAACTTCTGTATTTGACCTCTGCAGAGATGGGCAGCAGCTGGCTTTCTGCTCTCACTTTATCATAGGCCTATACATACTTGAGAATACTAAGTCAATTTTCAGGGTTCTTTTTCTTTGGGTTGAATACTCTGAAATCTTTGCAGATCCTTTTATCTTTATCTTGTCTTTGCCATCCTCTAAAAACAGATGTCAACAGCTTTTGGAGAGATGGAAAACATCATCATGAAATGAGAGCCTTTGATCAAAATAACAATCCTTTTGGCATTTCAGGCCCCTTATGATATGTAAATTATTTTCACCTGTATTATCCTCAGATTTCCATAACTACCCAGTGACACGAATGAGGCAGACAGTTATTCCCACTTATCAAAGTTAAGCTCCTTTCTCAGAATTATATTTGTTAATAGTTGAGCTGAGACTAGAAAACACACCTCCTTGAATTGCAAGTATATCTGTGCAGAACAGAACGGAAATGAGAAAGAATGAAGTCAGCTGATGTATTTGAATAGTGAATTATTTTCACTTCAATTTTCCTTGATTACAATTTTGTCCTTTCAATAAACAAAATCAGGACATTTTTGAAAAAAGAAATACAGGTTTTTATAAAGTGTTTGGACAGTATTGAAATATTTTGAAGTATGTAATTTTAAACATAAATAACTCAAATTGTAGGCACAACAGAAACTACACAGTGAATTAGGTTCTCATTGCTGTCATTGACTTTAATTTTCCAGTTCTGGAGAAAACGGTGGAAAATTTGTTGTGGTCAGAATTAGATGTATACACTGAGCATCACTGTGTTGGTGTAAAAATATATCTGTATTTAAATGCCAATTACAAATGTGTTCTATTATGTGAACAATGTAAGTATTAGACCATAAAGAAGCACCAGGATTTTATGGATACCATGTAACATCTTCACCAACAAAGCCCTTGAATCAAAGTCCCAGCTTTGTCTTGTACTATCCTAGCGATAGAGCATAGCAAGTTGAGACATAATGGCCTATGCCCTGTAATAGGCCATTACTGTAGGCATAGGTTCACACTTATTCTCAATTTTAGACCTTCCACAGGCATGATAAGGTAAACAGCTAGATAGGATGTGTATTTCTGTGTCCTGAATAGAGCCAAGGGAGGAGAGAAGTGATGATCCAGAAGACAGAGGGATGGAGATGGATTGTAAGAAGAACAAGGCTGACCAAGATTCCTACTTAGCAAAGGGAAGCTACACTCTCATGATCATATTTGTCAATGGCTGAGCTAAGACTAGAAAACAGTGAAGAGACAGCTGCCTAATCCTGTTCCATCACAACATCAAGACTCCCATTTGTCTCCACAAAGTGTTCCATGAAGAATGGCCCATGGAAACCTGAATCCCAGCTCTGCTGGAGTATTGGGAGAGAGTCTGGAGTCTGCACTTTTAACAAATATTCCAGGAAATTCTGAGGCACACTAAAGCATGTGTGTTTATCCATGTCATCTTCTCAACAAGTCAAAAGGTAACAAAGAGTGATGCAAGACTCAGAGAGGTTCTGTTGAGTGGTCACTGGAGGAGTCAAACTTGAACCCTTCTGACTTTAGAAGCAGATTCTATTCTCTACTATGCATTTTCACAAAATGGTGGCAAGTTACTACCCTTCTCTGCAGTTCAGTGTTTTTGTACACAAAGTGAGAAGTTGAACTACATTAGCTTTAAGAATTCTCTTGTGGATGATATTTGATGACGATTTGAAATGAAACAGTGGCTGAATCCAAGGCACCTGGACACAAGGTGCCATTTTTGGTTGGAGAAACTTGTACAAACGTTGGGCCAAATGTTTTTCTAGTGGTCTCTGAATCCCTCGGACTGATTTAAAATCTATCCAAGAAGAAAAAGCATATGGCGCATTTATGTCAAGATCCAGCTCTAATTGGCACTGTATCCGCCAGATCTTGCAGAGAAGATTGCCACCAGCAACCCAGCTACAGCGGAAAGGATGTGGGCACAAACCCTTCAAGACTTGGGTGTGTCACTTTAGACCAGGCCAGGGCCATCAAAGCACTGTGCTTTCCTCCACCCTTTCCGACTGCCCCAAGATTGGCACAGGGCTTACTAAGAGTGAAAGTAACACTTGCCTATCTGGGGGCCAACAGTCTTTTGTAGGTGGTTGAATGAGGTGCCAGACAGAGAGCTGCCACCAGAGATGAATTTTTCACAGCCTCGAACCAGATACTTCTGCTGCCTGATGTGCCAACTCACCCAGGCCTGACCCTTCTGCTCTACCAGACCACACTGCAGCAAGCAACAAGTGCACGTTCACTGTCAGGATTTGACTGCAAATTCTTGTCACTTTTAACTTGTCATTCCAAAATGTATAATGGCACCTACTTAGGCCCTACAGCCTTCTTTTGCCTAACGGTGTTTTAGAGATAAATTGGCAATGAGAGGATACTGCATCATCACGGGGCTGTTTGTCAGTTGATTCCATTTATCAATTTATCAGTGCCATTTTGCAAGAAATAGTCTGCACTTTCAAGATGACACTTCATACATAACAGGGGAGGGTTTGAATGTTACTCAATCGCCAGCACATTACATAATAGAACGTGTCACCAGGCTTCAAATGAAGCAGTAAGGCTGTGTGTGTAGATGACACCAAAGCCAATATGTGATTAGCCAAAAAATGATTCAATGCCTTCAGAATGTGGGATGCAAAGTGAGATTCTGTAGGAGTCAGAGATCAATGGTGTGGAGTGCAAGAGAAAGATCTGACAGCTCCCAAGTTCTGGGCAATCTGTTCTCAGTTATCCTATAGTAGGGAGGAAACAGTGAAGGATGAGGCACTAATACTCCTAAACACTTGAATCAGTTTCACTATTTGGCCTGATTTTATGTGTCTGTTTCCTATCCCTCCCTGATTCCTTCTTTGGGCTGCAGAATAGACCTAATTAGCTGGTTTGGTCATCAGCTATCAACTTTCAGGGAAATAAATGGCAGTTAGGGGATGGTGAGGAAAGGAACCCATCTGTGAAGTCCCAGTGAACTGCCAAGCCAGACAACCATCCCTAATTAATCAAGAGAAAATGAAGGCTGTTGATGGTTTTCATTCAAAGACAGCACAGCACCATTTTGAGAACTCCCCGGGATATAATGCATATAACGTAAAAACCCTGAGTTTTCTTTCTAGCTCTCTCTGGTTCTGGACTGAATGCCCCAAACCATCCAGTTAGTCTCTCTGGATCTGTCTTCTGAAAAGGGAGGCTAACGTGAATGTGGCCTTCTGCAGAAAAGGACTGGGGACGAATGATCAAAAATTATTTTGAAGCCCTTTGCAATATAACAGTTGTCATGAAGCAGTAACCTTTGACTAGAAGTTCTATTTTTCATGAGGCAGTTGCTTTAATTGCTCCTGTTTGTTATTAAACTGGTGCAAGGGTGTGGAGGAAGGCATACGGAAAGTGCTTTGGTGGTCTCAAGTTGTAGAGTATGGCTTTTGCAGATATGCAACACTGCCCTCTGTTGGCATGCAACATATTAATATGCTGCCGAAGCTGAACAGTCCATTTTCCTCAGCCATGTGTCTTTGTCGTACCTCGCAGCAGAGGCCCAGAGAGCTAGTGTGCAAGGGCCTGTGACCAGACCACGCTGTGGAGGGCTGTTGCTTCACAGAGTGTGGTGTGTGTCCATTAGAAAGCTGCTGAGTGGAAATCTTATTCCCTGGGATTTTAAACAGCCACATTTTCTGGTATTTGACATCAATGGGACATTTAGCAAATGGAGTGCCAGATGGAGCTCCTGGCTCTATTTTCTGTAAGACACTTGAGAGTCGGAAACCTCCGGATGTTTGCGTCTGATAGGCTTGCTCACCATAGAGCTGGCCATGGCTCAGTGGACACGGGGCATTCTGTGGGCTGTTCGTTGAAGGGAGAGCTGGGACACACAGGACAGCAAGTGGCAGCTCTGCTCTACAGTGCTACACATAAAAGCATCCTTGGCAACTCACTTTAACACTCAGGCACTCAATTCTCTACTACCCTCTGATTTTCTTAAACCACAGGCAAGAATGCAGATAATAATTGACTACTGCTTTCGCAAGCCTCCAAAGGAAGGTAGGGCAGACACTGGGAACCCCATTCTACAGATCAGAAAACTGGGCCCAGAATGGTGAGGGTTGCCCACAGTTCTACATTTGACACAAGACCATGTAAATACAGGAAAACGAACTCTCAGGTCTTCTCTTATAGCGAAGCAGCACCACCGCCCCCCCCCCCCCCGCCACCAACACACACACTTTTTATGTAACCACATGTGCATATATAGACCATTTTGTTATTTCGTGTTACTAGTTAACATTCATGTGAATCAAAGCCCAAATTATAGTCCCTTCAAATTGCTTTATTAATCACTGTCTTTATGAAGGCTTGGAGAAAATCCGTGGTGATATTCTCAGAGTCTTCAATATGTTCAAAATCGTCCTGTAGTTATGCTGAAGATGGCTGACAATGATCAAGTCAATGAAATAATGATTGTCTGAGAAAGAACATTTGGATTTTTTCTTCCCATCCAGTTGCTAGTGCCTTTGGTGTTCAGGCAAATAGATGTTACATGGCTTTGTTAAATTGGCATGATATAGAATGGCTGTTGTTCTTTGTCTTACACAGAGATCATCTAAAATTCTAGATCTATGATTTATCCCTGAGGACTTTTTACTCATCGCACAATAACCAGGAAGTGTTTAGGACTCAGACTGTTAAATGGGCACAGCCCCATCTTTCTGTAGTTTGCATGTTGTTATTTTTACAGAGATTCTCCTCAGTTCCCACCTTAATTCAGGCCAGGGGAGTTACTGGGAAATGAAACTGTGTTTCCTCTGTTTCCCTCCTCCTTGCACGGTTGACTTGAATTGTAAGCCCACAGATATGCTCTACCAGTCCACATTTGAGTTGTTTATCACCTCAACCTGGAGATGCAATAATTACCTGTTTTTGCTGGCTTGAGATAAGGGTTGCTTCATCAACGTATGAGGAGATGGTCCATAGGTCGAGCACTTCTTACCTTTGACTTGAATTATCCAGTGGTGCCTACTTCCTTAAGGAAAGGCTACACCAGTCTCGTGCTGCTCCTACAGAAGAAGCTACAATATGTGTCACAATTTAAGATGATTTCCCACACACCAAACAAACTGAACTGCTCTGTTCTAATTCCAAAACAAAAACTGTCATCCCTTAAGACTCTGTCAACAACAACAAAACTAATAAAGAACACTTTTAGTTTTCAAATAAAACTACTACTTATAATAATAACAAAACCTTCCATTTACATGTATGACACTTCCCTTGGCTCACCTACATTGAACCGTTTGAGTCGTTTCAGCAAATCTGAAATTTCAAAAGGAATTTTAGTGTCTCTTCCAATCTTCCAGTTAACACAGAAACGTGCTCCCTTTATAAATACATCCCCTGAAAAAGAGTCCTCTCTTTAGAAGTTTGTGCACTCCATTTCCAAAGAGCTCCGATAAACGATAATCAAAAGGAAAGGTCTTCCTCTCCCTGGACTTTGCAAGTGTTCCTTTCGGATATATTCAAGAGTAAAAGAAGAGTGAACTACACGACTCAAGAATAGGCCATTTCTGTGAAATAACAGCACAACAGACAAAAGTTGATAAATTTGATCAATTTGATCAATTGTGAAAAAAAGAAGTCTTATAGAAGCAGCCTGGGCAAACCCCCAAACTGACCCTTTTACATGATTAGTGATCATCTGGATAGAGTTGTGGAATGTGGCATTTTGGTCTAACATAAGCACAGAATATAACATGTAGCCTACACCCAAATTAAGTGAACCGCTAGTGAATAGGTCCTGAAAGTCTACAAAAACCAACCACAGGACTGTAATGAAAGAAAGTGATGACAGACAAGTTATAACATATAGCCAGCCAATTTCTGAACACAGTATTTTGGCTGACTAGTCTTAGACATGGGAAGAATTATGTTGCTCAATTTACAACTTATTAAAGAGGGAGAGAAGCCGTCGATATAGATGGCTGGTTCTATATCAAAGAAGACTAGGGGAGGTGATATTACAGAGCTTCTATTGAGCAAACTGTCAAGCAGTCCTTAACTCACTTTTTTCCATACCTAATCATTAGAAAAGAATGAATTTTCAAAAGGTTAAAAAATCTGCAGTATTCTTAGTAAGCCCTGGCTTTGCTCTCTTGTTATCTGCAAAAGCCTAGGCATGCTGATAGAATCAGGTTCAGTCCTTAGGCAAGGCAGTAATTACTTTTTCACATGGTGCATGTTCCTTGCAAGCAGTTGCCAACAACATGCAGAATGGAATGCTTTTGGAGGAGGGGAGTGAATTGGAAGTTTATGACAGTGTTTTATGCTAGTAGATGAAATCTTCCCCCAACTATAACATAAAAACTACTTTTGATTTACCAGAAGAAACACATGGTCCCTTATGTACAGTCTATGAACACTTTTAACAGTAAGCCCCAAAATAGGCACCAGAAGTATAGGATATATGAAGAAAAGAGCCATCCTAGCCTAAATGGATTTTGAATCTGTTTTACTACTCCATAAATGAAATCGTGTTCACTGTTGCTTTCGGTTGGTGTAATGCGAAGAGCCAGAAGACTCATGTTGTAAGCATGAGTTAAGCATGCATGCCTGATTTTGGATAATCTCACAGAGGCCTTATATACAAAAAAGGAGAGAACTGGATTAAACTATATCCAAAATTCGTTCAGTCTTTATATTCTGTGATTTTATCTTCTCAGATGAATAAGTTCACCACCTAGCAGTGGGAAATAAAAGACATCAGAAAACTCTCATTGGAGGGCTTCTGGATAATATACTTCACAAGAGGAATGGGATGTTAGTCCCTTCATTTCTGTGTAGGTGTGAATTAATCATCCCACCACTGAGTCATGTGTGACCTTAGAGAGACCCTTAAACTCCCTTCATTTTAATCCATTTATAAGTGGTGATACACTGTCTACCCAATCTGATCTCATTTATAAAAATTAATTAGATAACATCTTACCTTTTTTATTCCATGAAAATAAATGTTCTAAAAATGTAGCTAATGTTTATTTTTTAAAACAGCATGTAAGCAATCTGTTGTGCTGCCCTCTATAAGTTGAACTTTCCAAAAGAATATTTTGAGTCCACTCTTGACTCATGAATCAATTATCACTTTTATTTACAACCATGATCTCTCTGATTTTTTTTCCCCTGAATTTATAAGCTGTGTATCAGAATAAGTCACCAGCTTGGGCTATATGTCCTTTTCTCTGCAAAAGGATTTCACACGGTGAGTTGGAATTTCCTTAGTTTAAGATGCTTAGAAAATCTGGAATGGTCTCACTGGTTCATTTCTAGAGTGGGAGTAT
Source organism: Leopardus geoffroyi (assembly GCF_018350155.1). Lineage (NCBI taxonomy): Eukaryota > Metazoa > Chordata > Mammalia > Carnivora > Felidae > Leopardus > Leopardus geoffroyi. The sequence continues at coordinate 30,003,732 of NC_059341.1, read as the reverse complement.
CCAACCAAGAGACAAAACTTGACATTATGCCTAAAAGGTCTCTACGGCTTGGCAGTAATTTATATTTTGTACATGAGCGGTTAATGCCAAGCAGTTGTTCAGCACATGCCAAACCAAATTTCATAGAATATGAACTCCCGAGTCAGAAATAGCCTGATATATTTCAGAACTGGGTAAAGGGCCCAGCATATCTCCAGAATAGCTATGTAAACAGTGGGTAACCATTGGGCTT